>NC_043970.1:30199644-30549643 GCF_902148855.1 Sphaeramia orbicularis
ACACCTATAAACCTAAAATTATCTTTAAAACACTGCATGGATTGTGAAAGGTAAGTGTTATTATCTTCATTTCTTCAAAAACTAAATATCTACAACTTCTCATTTGAAGTAATTCTTCCCTCCTCCACAGACATATTTCTAGTTTTAAACCAATAAAAAGGCCTCTGGATGAAACTCTATGTCTCCTCCTCCATTCTCGCTATAACATATACATGCTTTATTACCATCTGTGATGTGCTGACACTTCAAAAGGAGTAATCTTGACTATTAGGCCATGCTATATGAGTAAATTACTGTAGTAGAAATCAATTTGAAGAGAACAAAGGAAGTAAATGTTTGCTTGTGTGCCTGTGTCTTGTGAGAGGAAGTGAGTTTTGAAAGAGACTGAGCTTGGTATGTAGCATTTGTTGGATAAAGATTAGTGTGGGTCTAAGTGTTGAATAAAGAGATTGAATAAAGAAGAAAGCGAGTCAGTGGATTAAGGTGCAGCAGTCTGTCAGGCAAACTGAGATTAGCCCACACTTAAAGGTCACAGAGCTTTACAGGAAGGAGGGACAATTCCAAGGAAGGAAAAGTAACTTATAAATCTGGGAACATAATTCATGATGTTTCTCACTGTGGTAGATCAGTATGCGAATACGTTACATATTTAAGATATTTCATATAAACCAAATGTTCCTTCTCATTGGAACCACAGTGGCAGTGATTTATTTTGACATGCTGTGCTATTGAAAAGGCCAGTTGTATAGTAAGGAGAGTGCAGGCCTAAGCTGACTCACATGTGATTGACAGACCTCATTTTCTTTCTTCCTACATCCTCGCAATATACTCCAATTAGATAATGATGCACAGAAGTATTTTACCCCGGGCTGTGGCTATCTTTAGCCAGATTATACAATTGTGTGATTGGAGGAAACCCTGCATATACAGGCAGTTTTTACTGACAAATATAGAATAATACAGAATACTGACAGATTAATTTAGTCTTGCATGGGTAAGATATGCCCTACTCAAATAACTAATGACTAACTAGGAGATGGGAATATGGACAGCTTAGTTTGTTATTTTGTAATGCTATTTTCTTTCTTTCTTTCTTTCTTTCTTTCTTTCTTTCTTTCTTTCTTTCTTTCTTTCTTTCTTTCTTTCTTTCTTTCTTTCTTTCTGTATTTCTGTCTTTCTTTCTTTCTGTATTTCTGTCTTTCTTTCTTGTGAAATCTCTAGGGCAAGGGATTTCAGTTCACTAATTATCTGGTATTTTCCTTCATGTGATGTTTTTTCGTACTGACTGCATCTTTAACCATCCCTGACAGATGCAAACCATTTTTTTTCCCATGCTTCATTGTGCAGCTTTTGTAGTCACTCGAGTTTGTGATCTTTTATGATCTATTTTTTTCAATCCACAAATTAATTAACACACTCATTCTGAACACAAGTGTATTGTTTGAATATGCAGGATTCGGTGTAAATATTATTTCAAGGAACGCAAAATGTAAGAGGCATGAGCGTGAGTTTGTGTGAAAGTTGAACCTCGTATTAAAATCAAAAGACAGCTTTGCAGAATACAGGATTATAATTAATGACTAAGATGACTGCTTACATGTGTGTCTTATAAGACATCTTTTAAAACACATTTGAAATGAAATCCCTAATGACATTCTGTATCTGACTTTTCCTGCACAAATGACAAAGTAAACAATGAAGTAGTAGAGACAGCGTAAATACTGACACAAACAAACCTTGAGTGCTTGTAGGACGGCTTATTATACTTACTGCTTTTTGTCCCAACACTCTATTTGTCATTGAATTGACATTCAGTGTTGCTCAGGTAAACCAGCTAGGCATATTGTTTGAGAAATTATAGCTTGAGTGAGCTGACCTCGAAGGATTGAGAAGAGCCATAGATAAAGGATGTAGCGTGTTTAGTGATGGACTTTGTAGTTGCTAGAGTTACTAATAGATGCTGGGAGCTGTTTCAAAGGGTCTCAAAGCAAAACAAAGAGACAATCTTTTGCAAGAGGGAAAGTGCCTATTTTGAAGGTTAGTCAAGTCCATGTTAGACTATAGTGCTGTGATTTTACTACCTGAAAGTGTGAAGTGTAAAACAAAGTGTTAGTGAAGGATTTTTTTTCTGAGTAGCATAGTGTATATCCTCCTGAGACTCAGTAAGCAAACATTTTTCCCATTTTACATTACATAATTGCCTTAATTGGAAACAGCATGATGCAACAGTTTTTTCAGATACATTTTTTATTTTAATTTCTTTCAATATAATGTCCTTTTTAGTGGACTTTTTAATGTTTTTTTAAAAGTAAAGCTGTGAAACTCAAATGCATTGCAGGGTCTCAGGAGGATAAGATGTATACGTTTACCTAAAGCCTACAGTGAGACAGAACACCCCCTGTCCTCATGTACTGAAAAGTTGTATATGTCCTGCTAGCATTCAAATCAAGCAAATAAAAAGACAAAGACAAAGAAAGATGGGTAAAACAGAGAGAATTGTGCCTCTTCAGAAATAGAAGAACACATATTGTGCCTTGAGGACAAATGGAAAAGAGGACAGAAGAGTCTGAGACTGAAAATCGGTTGAGGAGCATCACTTTATGGAGTGCTGAACATAGATAATTATACATTATGTATGCCAGCATAAAGAGTATTGAATATGTACTTAGCTATTGAAGAGTGTGTGAAAAAGACATTAAAAGCTTACAGACAAATATGAGGCCCATTCATAAAAAAGGCACATTTTCCATTACACCATCAAATTCTTTTCTTCTCTACTGCTGTTATGCACTGCAATTAGTGCAGGATGAATATTTGTCTGATAAACAACAGATAATTGTGCCTGTACATTTTCACAGATGTGCACATAACACACATGCACATGTATACATGTATCCACACATACACATGAAAGCATACAGGCTAATAGACACAGACACACACAAACACACAGTAAGAAGCCCCCTGGTGGATCTAATTGAAGAGATTAGATGTTATCCTGTTATATCCTCGCCAATTTCAGCCCATAGCCAAAAGTAATGCCTGTGAATTCAGGGGTTACAGCAACCTCCACGCACAGTATTGCTGTTCCCTTGGAAACAACAGCAAGACAGTCTATAACAACCTACCTAATAAAATCTCTCTTTCTGGACGTAATTTTAAAAAACATTTTTCTGTCAATTTCTTATGACCTCAGCTATTTTTCATAGAGGCTATTTGCTTGTATTGATTTATCTCCCTGTTTTTATATAAGTTAAAGTTTCCTGCTTAATATTATACCTCTAGAGATATTCCACACTTAAAAAGGATAGTTTACCATGAAAGGATGTGGCTCAGATCAGAGGGGTACCTACTGAGTTTGGGTCTACTTAAACAAACATGCATTTCCAGACACTTTGGGATATCTGATCCTAACAAAAGCTGCACAAAACAGTAGCCCGTGTCTGAGTAAAGTACAAAATCTGATAAATCATTGGAACACAAGCAGTTTTTTAAAGGTGCAAAACAGAAACACTAAAGAAAATCAAAACTAAGGAAACAAGCAAAGAAAAACAAACATAAAGAGCACTTGAGCTACATCGCTCTTTCAGTGAATGGTGTGTGACATGCTGTGCTCTCTCGGTAGGACCAGTACTTAATTACAGTCTAAAAATATGTCCTGTAGTAATTATTACCTCACATTTATCCCTACTGACTACACTGAGGCAAAATTGGTGTGTTTGTGCATGTGTCTTGCTGTGTTTTGTGTGCCGTAACAATGTTTTGATGCATCGACTCATGAACTCCGGATGAAAAATGAGAAAATCTTGCATTAAATACACAGGGAAGACAAGTAGAACTGAAGGCTCTGCTGCCTAAGTAGATACATTTAATCAGTGACAAATAGAAGCAAAATGACCAGTTAGTGGAAAAAATAATAATCTCATTTATGTGCTGTATGACAATAACCTTGACGTGACACTGGAATGCATATCGTCACAGCCCGGATCTGCTTGCACTGCGGGCTGTGTTTGTTTATCCAACAGTTAGCTTAACCTTCTCTGCCGGTCTGTGACCTGGTAAAGGCCCACTTGCCCTTTCACTTCCCTATATTCTCATTTCTCCAATCCATTTTACCTCATGCCCCCACTACATTAATCTCAGTGAAAAACAATGACAGGTAAAGATATTTAGGGAAATATTTGCAGTTCGTGTATTTGAGAAACAAGGAAGCACACCCAGAATGTACAATGAAGTAAATTACTCTCCCAGCAACTTATTAAATTCAATATTATACAGTATGACTACAACATAGATCTCTTAAATTAAATTAATAGCGTTTTAATCCAGATAACTAAGAAGCTCCATTACTCAATTAGAAATAGTGACCTCAAGCAATTTAATGTACCATCTTGTGTGAAATCTTCGGCATTCATTACAGATTCTTATTTTACAAATTTACTTACAATAAAGACCAATGAGACCGCTTTAAAAACATAGAGCAAGTTTATTTCTGCCCAGTCTGGAGCTGCATATACTGTTAGTTATGTCAACATTTAAAAAAGTGTTGATATTATACATTTATTTACTATATACATACATTTTCAATGATACGTGAGCTTGGTTTAGTAAATAAGAGTTTGGCTTAACCATCAGAATAGCTTATAATGAGGGCAAAAAGGCATAAAAATCCATCACCGTCATGCCAAATTCTGTGATTACTATTGATGCGGCTCATCAGGGATCTTATTGCCTTACCAAGAATGATTCGTTCTGTCTGGCTGTATTTCCATCTATGTGGCTGAAGTCTTCTGTTAGGTGGTGTGTGTGCATATGCAGGTGTGTACGGTGAGGGAGGTGATGGGACCGGGGAGTGTTAGTAAGGTTGTCTTCTGATTAATACTCCTATTTGCTGCTGCCTCTCCCTCCTTAGACCTTTCTCAGCCTAAGGTTAGTTGGTAATACCATTTCCATAAGAATATTAAAGTCATAATATACCATGGTATGATGCTAAAAACTCATAAGCTTAAAGCTGTATTTTTAGGTTCCTGTACATAAAATATTCAACTTCACAATTTCCATTTAGCACAAATAATATTATTGGGTTTTTTTGTTTTTTTTTTAATTTTGCCTTATTTACTTCTTTAAAAATATTAATTACATTCTGTTAATTTTAATACATATTTATTTTGATCGGTGATCATTTGCAATCCTCCAACCACCATTCAGGTTTCAGTTTACATTTACATTTATCAGACAACATGGCTGATGGTAGAACGTAATGCTTCAAATATGTTAGCCTGGACAGACATCCAGTTTTCTCAGTGTATTCAAAACTAAGAATATACTCTGGAATTGGGCCAGTTGCTGTGAAATATGCACAATCTATTCTATACCGAACCAATCACAAGTCTGGGGGGTGGGGGTTTCGCAATGTGTCATACTTTTTGTCAGTTCCAAGTCCACAAATCTCTTTAAAAAATGTTGTCGGTTGTTAACTTGATTCAAAAATACGGACTGAATTATAGATTACATCCTGTATTCTTACATTTTTCTGACAAAAGCATCACGTCACATCTTATCTGTGATTGGTTTACTCTGCGCCTGTTAGTCCCGCCTTTATATTTGGATTCAAACCCCGCATTTCCAGACGTATTTCTCATTGAGAAAGACGAATGGCTGGCCAGGCTATAAATACGTTGCTGCAAAGTACCAATATTAAAATGTGGATGTTTTGCACTCTTCATAATCAATGCGGCAGCAAAAACAGTCATGATTGTAAACAATTCTGTCTGCCATCACATGTGAAAAAGGTAAAAAAAAAAATTAAAAATCACCCCATTAGATACTGAGTCATAGTAAGAATAGTGGTCAGGGAAGTTATTTATGACATCATAGTGAAGATGACCTTTGACCTTGTAGATAAATTGGATAAATATCATCACTTTGTAATGTTATTTTATTACAGAAGTGTTTTTCATCATAATTTGACCTTTGACTATTAAATTAACTATTAAGTTCATTCTTATGTTCAAGTTGATGTTTGTTCTATATGAAATACAATTTGTTCCATGAATTTCTCAAAAACTGTGTCCATGAGAACGGGACTGACAGACGGACAGACATTCAACATAGCAGAAAACAGTATAAACAACACTATGGACACAACTGCAGCTCCTTTAAAAAGCTTTAATACAACCTATGGCAAGGTGATGAGGTTAAATATTGTTGCATCATTTCAAGGCCTATATGCTGTTGAAAGTGTACAGAAAAGATTCAGACCTGACACCAAAGACCAACATGAAAGCAGAAACACAATGAGCCTCAAGCCACAAATTGTGATTTCTGTCATAACTGTGACATTACTTTGTTAAACAGTGACACTATAATCAGCTTCAACAGATTTATACAGGGAATTATGATGTCTAAATATTAGCAGTATTTGCCCTCATGAGATGCCTTTAATTTTATAATAAAAAATAATGAACTGTCATAAACATTTCAAATAAACTGAAATACAAATCCAAGTGTGATATCTGCTAATGAGATAAAGAGTAGGACTTCACTTTACTAGTTACTGTGACTGGTGAGTAACTGGTTAGTGGTAATGGATGCAGCTTCATCACCACTACACAATGCTTTCATACAGAACATCTGGTGTTCTCAAGGCTACCTCAGTCCTTAAAATCACTATTTCAAAATATAATTTCCAGAAAAAAATCTGTCTATATTCAGCAACATGGTATTTTCCAAGGAAAGTTCACTTTAACAAGTTTAGTTTTTTAGCCCCCGTGTCATCTTTGCATCAAACTGTGGCCATGTTAATGAGGGTCTTACTGCTTATGTTTCCCAGAATACATTAGAGTTTAGGATAAGTATGAAATCTGTTATAGGTCTGGTACAGAATCACTGTTTCTCTTATTACAAGGCTGTCACTGTAGTTCATGCACAGCCTTTAAAATGACTATGCACCACAGCACAAATTGCCAACCTACAAGACAATTTAAGTAAAAAAAAAACCCAAAAAAACAGGAAATCCAACTGCAATATTGTACAAAATGCTGCTGGTTGTGTTAATTACCCAGCAATTAAGTTGCCTATCATCATCCGTCATCTGTCACATGGGGTTGTATTCTTTTCCGCCACATTATCATGTAAATTAGCAACTCTTCAATCAATTAACACACTGATCCTTCTCAGTTAGTGCTTTAGATAATCAGAGATAATAAGAGTTAAAAAGCACAACACATGGTTGTCTTCTTTGACAGCCGATACATTAGGATGCTGTGTCCCAGCTGGATTTTAAGATTTCCTCCATAATCCTGAATTCAAGTATCTGCTTGAAGTATCTGTCCATCTGCGTGGAATAAAATATATACAGTACATGGAACCAGTCTTAAAAAGTATTCTCCAGAGACACGCAAACAGCACAGACACCTTTGAAAGTCCTGACAGATTCCGTGTGGTGTCGCTCTCAGTTGCTGTGCAGATCAAATTGAAGTGAAATACATTTTCCCTTGGGTTTCAACTGTTTATCTCTCTTTTTCTCTCTCTTTCTGCCCTACAACCCAACCCCCACCCTCCCTATTGCTGTATTTCTGCCTGATGACAGCTTGATTATGCAGAAACTGTAGGAAAGATGAGAGGTTGAGAATAAATTGATATTAATAACTGTGATTTGGCTGGCAGCATCTTGCCCAGCTATTTTCACATTTTGTTTATATTTGTGACATCATTCAGAAAAATGAACACTCGCTGACTTAAAGAAAAAAAAATGGATTCAAAGCTAAAACCACTGTTATGCATGTTAATCAGTGCTAATTTTCACAGCAATTCACATTTGAACAAAGACTTAAATGAGTCGCTCCACTGGGGGATTGAGTTGGGATGGATTCATCGCTGCGCCACATATTCAGACAGGCATATAAAGGTAGGCAATTGAAGGAAACCTGACTTTTGATCCCTATTAAAATTAACAATTACACGGTAGAGGTAAAGACCAGTCGAGTGATCTGGCTCATGGGTCCTTGTGTGAGGATCAGAGAGAGCAAAAAAGTCACAACATAAATTTTACATAAAGTGAGTTGGAACGATTAAGACAGACAGACCCTGGTGACCTTATGTTTCTTGTCTAAATGTTATTTGGTCATTTCACTTTAGACGTGTATCTGATGCTCAATCCACACTGATACAGATTCCACTATTTTTAGGCTTTCCGTCCACATGTAAGCAGTGTTTTAGGTCTCTTAAAACCATAAAATTAAACCTTAGATTTTTAAAAGCCTCTGTTCACATGTGTCTGTGTGTTAAGGGAAAATGAAAAGATTAGAAAATGATATAGTAACATCTGATACATGCGTGTTTATTATAAATTGCCTGATTACCTGCAATAGATTCAAGTCAACATGGACACATTTAGGAGACAGACCAGATCTTCACAATACAGCAGAACCTCACAGCGAGTTTAATTCATTCCATGACCAAGCTCCTTTTGCAATTTATTCGTTTAACAAATCAATTTTCCCTATTGAAATATAATTAATCCATTCCAGCCCCACTAAAAAACACCCAAAAATCCTATGTTAAGGGTTTTTAAAACAGAAAAAGTGCAGTTAAAAAGACAATAATTATAAAATCATAATAAAAGAAAATGTAAAATCAATAAAATGGTTGTATTAACTTTACAGATGAGACAATCTGTGCATGAGGAAGACAATGGAGCTGGGAGGAGGAAGATTATTGTTTGGAAGGAAAATCACATATTCTCTCACGTGAGATCACAGCAACTTCATGACAGACTACATCTACTGTTTGTGTTGTGTCCAGTATATTCTACAGTGTCCGCAGTTTAAAGTCCACCACAAACAATGGTTTGTAGTAAATAATGCATTGTCATATGAACACAGATATTTTGTAAAAAAAAAAAAAAAAAGTTGTGTGGACACAAAAGGGTGCATAATGTATCCAAAAGCATCATTTTGGATAACACATTTATATTCTATTTATAACTATTCTTTTGCACAAAAAAAAAACACTTTTAACTCAGCTTCAAAAATGCCGATTTTTGTCACACAACAGAAAACTGATGGCAAGTGCAACGGTACCACAGCATATTCCACACAGAGGGCTCATATGTCAAGCTGTACGAAACAAAAGAAATTGAATGAAATCATGCTTGCAAAAGCTAACAAAAAGCCTCACCAGGCACTGCCTCTACACTGAAGCACGCATGAGCCGTGGACACGGTAGGTAATTAAGCAAACAAATGAGTTTAACAGCATGCTCCACTCTCAAGGCATTTCACTTTATTTTACATTAACAGTTTGAACTAGAAGCCAAAATATGATAAAAAATAAAGTCAGAGAGGGTATACTTGCACACATGTATTGACAAACCTTGGTGCACCCACATACAGTACAGGCACTGCAGAATGTAAATGAGTAGATAAAATGATAAATACAGGGAGAACCAAGGCATCATTAATCTTTGAGAAGATGAGGTGTAGTAATTAAGGTTGCTGACACATGGCAGACTCCCATTGGGAGGCTGTGACAGAGTCAGACAGGGGAACAGCAAGCCTCTCTACCTGTGCCCAACACCCTCTTAGTGGGGCGCTGAGGTGAACCTTCACTGTCTGGCAGCAAGACTAACACATCTCCGCCACTACTCTTTCCTCAACCTCTGAGGCGTTTTAATGAGTATTTGAACTTCCCACACTTCCCATTAGTTTTTCAAAAGGAAATAACGTGACAATAAGAAAGAATATATTTAAACATGATGCGCAAGAGTAGTTGATACACTAATGTAGCACACAGGGTGATAAAACAACTCCATGACACCTGACAAATGACACAGTAAAGATATATAAACTGTTCCACAGACAAAGCCCGGAGCAATGAATTCATATACATGTTTTGTTCCTTTTCTGCAACATTATCTTCAGTTTTTCTTTCAAGGTCCATGAATATTCATACTGTATAAATTACTTACAATAATATACTGTATTATAGAGAAAGACAAAGAATGCATTCCCTTCTTTGCAGCTCATCTTTTCATCTTTCCTACCTATGAATACAGATGCATAAATATAATAATATACACCAAATCTACATATTCATTTTCTTACACTTTCAAATGCAGTGATTCTTTAATGTATAGCAATTTTATATTTGGCTTTAGTCTTTATAGATTAATATTAACACCAACAAAAAATTACACTTTCAATACACTTTATTCAAATGGTTTTCTGTGATTATTTTTTACCTTTGAAAATTAAGGTGATTAGTGTCCCTTTAGGTCATGTCAATTAAATTAGCTTATTTCCTTCTAATTCATTTATTTTAAATAAACGACTTCAGAATTATTTGAATCTTTCAGTGATGCCTAATGTTTCATGTTATGTTTTGCATTCTTCTCTAATGTCCAGGTTCTTGAGGCATCCATAATGATTTTTTGCTAATATGCATGACCTTTTCAGTTACTTTGGACCTTAACTTCTTCAGTTCACGGTCAAGTGAAACTTTGTGTTTCATATTCATTATTGTGGTGCCAGAATACTGTACATTTGTAAATTGTCTGTTTTTATTGTTTTATTCAATAACATTAGGAACATTAAAGGAGTGATATTTTGCTTTTTAAAATGGAATTATGCATGTTAAAACATTTCCCTGTGGGCTACATAAACTGTAAATGCTATGCTAGGGTCTGAATTCTTCATTAATTCAACTCCACAGATCCATCTTCAACCCTACTTCTGAGTAATGACACCAGAAAGGTTTTTTAAATGCAAGTGAGCTACTTCACACCCCATCCCCTCCAGGTTGTTGACTGTGCACTCTGTCCTGTTCCTGTTAATACAACCAACAACTGAACATTTTAGGTATTCGGCTCAAAATTTGGACATATTTTCAGTATGGACAACAACCGCTGCTGGTGACAAACAATTATGTCGTACTCGTACTCGGTAAAATGTTCGTCAAAAATCTTGAACTTATATGGGCAAATGTCATGACGTAACTAGTTATAGATGTAACAAATTAAGAAGGAATTAATCTGGTTGTAGAAATCCACTCGTTTTTTTTTTTTTTTTCCAAAAATGAATATAAAGATAGCTTTGCAGCACCTGGATGATTCAAATTCAAACTTTTTGAACTATTAGGGTCAAAATACACAAATAAATGTACCAAAGACTAATAAAAGTGGGTGTAGCACAATATGACCCCTTTAAGTCAGATGTATTAAGCTCTGGAGAATAGTGCTGTTTGTCTGTGTGTTTATCTGAAAAAATTTTTGAAGTTTGAATAAAGCAGATTTAATTAAGTCATTAGTTGTAATTGTCATATTTACAGGAAAAAAAGTAACTCCCGCTTGCATGGGTCAATTAATGGTCAGTAGGTCTGAAGTGACTTTGATCTGATTCCCATACTCCCGCACAAATTAACAGTGTAAAAAATAGATTTCAGCACTGAACATTGCTTTCACAAGGAAACTGTGAGTGACATATGAAACATGATTTCCACTTCTTATAAACCAAACAAGTGTGACTTGCTTGTTATTCACTGGATAAATGCACACAGCGCCAACACAGCATCAAAAAATGCCTGCTGGAGTCCACTCAAACAGAGGAAATAATCTGCATGTTTTTACTGGCGCTACTGTGTGTTGATTGGCAAATGCTTTGCTTGAGTTATTCAGTGATGTTTGCTTGTCAGCACAGGAAATTTTGCATTTTTGTTGTATTATCAAACTTGACACAACACAAACAGTCTGGCTTTGCGGAGGTGCACGGCTGCAGACAATTACAAATTCAACACAAGTTGTGCTAATCTGTGTTTCATATCACACACATATGAATGTTATGAATCCACTGTAATAATGTGTTGCCCAACAAATGCACTTTGATATTGGTTACAGTCAAATGGGCTGCATTATCATGATTTTTAACTATGTATATTGACTGTATTCATCAGTGGCATATGATGTGCAGATTATACATACATTTCCTAAACAACTATAACCATGAACATCCTGACTCAAAGCCTGTTTGTGTTTTTACCTGTGATGACAATCTGTTAACTCATAGTGAACACGGTACATGGTTTCCTACTGTTTTCAAAAAGCTGACATCATGCAATAAATACAGCAAATACAGCAATTGTACATCCAGTTTTCAGAGAGGCTTCATATCCACACGATTTCAGAAAACGTTATGCAACAATAACTGATGATGAGACTGGCAGACTTTGTTGTTTTTTGGTTTTTTGGTTCACTCCTTACCCTGATGTAACCAAATAATAAACCCACAACTGCACATAAAGATCCAAAAACATTCTATGTGTTGTATCTTCCTGAGATTCAGTATGTCTAGTAACTATAAGCAGAGGCTTCTGAATGTCAGGGAGTGAAGCCAAGCAGATCAGTGACAGCTCGCTGAAGATTTCTATATTCAAAGCCCCGTCTATGTGCGTGATGCATGTGTTTTTATTCATGTTTGGCCCTTTAAACAATCTCACTCTCAACACAAACTTGTTTCCAACATCCACGCAAACTCCCTTTCAAGATCCATTAGATTTGGTAACTCAAAGGGCTAAGAGTGGAGACCGCAACCAATATTTTTCTTAGACAAACAAAACATAAATGATGCCCAACATGCTTTTCTCCTTGTACTAGTTAGTTTAATATTATCATTATTTATTAATCTAAGTGACTGTTTCTGTCTGAGGAAGTCTAGGGTTCTGTGTTAAGAGACTAAATTGTAAGAAAATTATTCAAGCCTCTGCTCTTTTCCATGGCTCTCCTCCAAATTTCATGAGTTCCTTTCTGCCCCTGCCCTACCCTTTCACCTAGTTTCATGAAAATCTTTGCAGTAATTGTTGCATAATCCTGCCGACAGAAAGACCCACAGACAAACAGGGATGAATCCAAAACCTCAATGGTGAAGGCTATTAGCAAAGAATAGTTTTTGTAACTGATAGTATATTGAGGTATAATGAGCATTTTTACTATATTTTTCTTTTTAGATTTATAGTGAGACAGGACAGGTGAATAGGGTAAAATCTGACATTAATAGATATCACCATGAAACTTCCCCAGTTGATTACTTACACAAGTATGAAAAAAAGTATGACAAGTTTTTGACATTTGTATGTTTATGCAAATTAGGCATCATTTCATTACATATGCACAATGCATACTTTTCGGTAGATAGATCTGAACATATGATAAAGCCACGTACAAAATTCTTTTTTCATTTTGTTCACACACAAGGTGAAAAGAAATTTACTGAGGGATTTTAGGATATCTGCTTTCATTACCTAGGAAATCTAAATATACTGTTTTGCCATTTTTTTTAAATTAAAATGTCACATAAATCAGGCCAGGAATGATTTATTGACAAGCCCCTCAGTAAATATCTTCAGAATACTGCTAAGTGTGTAACTGGGAAGTTTGGTGTACATAGGTGCTACATAGGCTGAGATGTTTCTACTGGAGCATGGCAAAAAAAAAACTCATTTTGAGAAACAGCATTTAAAGATCTACATAGGAGAATTTAATGCATTTCTATAGGAAACAATTCCTCAAAATCAGAATAAATGCTCAGGCAAAAGACAGGCTCCAACAGTGATAATAATAATAAGCTTTCACAACATCTCCTTTATGAACATATGGACATGGACTTCTGTAAAAACTGACTGAAATATATAGCGATCACTTAAATGAACAGTGCTTGATTGCATGCACATTAGAAATGTAATTATACATTATTATTTCTTTCTTTTAATCTACCTGATATGAACAAATCTGCATATTCTGCAACTAGAGGAAATGCAGCTCACTTAAACTGTTAGCTCCTCTATCACTATCCATATGTTATTTGTTCCACTGGATAAACAAGGGCTTGACTTTTCTGGTGATGCAATGTATATTTATCTCAACCAAGGACGCAGTTCTATATAGACCTAAGCCATGAATAAGACCGTGTGGATCAGAGAGGTGAATGATGATAATTAATGCTCCACTTGTGATATAAGTGACACAAAAACAGCAGATGTTAAGTATATGCCCTCCTGAACTATTTAGAAAGAAACAGACAGAGAGACAATCTAAAGAGAAGACCTAGAACATAGAATTCCTGGATAAGTCATCGGCAAACTGAATACAGATAACACAAATGCAACATTAAAGAAGAAAATATGAAATTATTTCCAGCACTAAAAGGATCCTTGAACATGATGAAAATCTTCAAAAATCCTTATTTCAGTTGAGTTACAGACGGACTGCAGTGTATTCAGTTCAACCACTAAAAATAACTGCAGATGAAAGGAAACGTGTTAACCGGCCGACTCACGGGAAACAAGAATCCACTGAAACGCCATATAATGAGAAAAGTCCAAGCATTGCACTAAACATGTCACAATTCCCCTGTCCCACGTCACCAGCTTCATGCTCAGAGAAATCCAATCTATCATAATTACATGGACGTCTGCCTATATTGATCACATGTTAGTCAGGCAAGACAGTGAGCAGTGAAATTAAAATAGATGTGTGAGTACCAGGCATGAGCTGAGGGACTTCTACGCTACTTTGGCTGAGTAGTTCAGGAGTCTACGAGCCTTTAAGTGTCAGTTTGATGAATTTCTCTTTTTTGCTCACACGTGCACTCATTCACCGGCATATGAAACCTGACATATAGTACAGATGTCATCCATGCCAGACACTGCAGAACAGAACTGATTTCTAATTTAATTCATCCACTTTTTGATGCATGAGTAAGTCTGGTGCATCACAAAGCAGTAAAACCCATTACTTTGTTCTGTTTTTTTTTTTTTTTTTTTTTTTTTTAATGCCAATCAGCAATACTATCAGATGCCTTGGTACTTATTCTGCAGCAGAGCCATGTGCATCATCATCATCCTATTGTCATACTGTTTTTAATACTTTTCATAATCACCCAATTCGTCATGAGGATCATTACTTTGAAAACAGCAGTTTCTTTCCCTCATATATCTTCCTTGTTAGTCCTGAAATCAGTCACAATACATTTTACTATATATTTTTCATATTTTAATTCTCTCTCTCTCTTCATTTTCATCTCATATGTCCTCCCTTCCATCATAGCTCCCACATAATTTCCTTGTTGAAGGTGTCGCGGTGACTCTATCATTCTCAGTGACAACGGCAGAAATCTTAATGGTCCCTAATGATATGCTCAAAACGAGAAAGGGGAAGGTTTGGCTGTCACAGTGAAGAGATGAGTGAGAAGAGGAGGAAAACTGATAGGTAGGGTTGTGAAGAAGAGGTGAGAAAACACATCAGAGGGAAAGAATGTGTTGATGGACTGAAGCAAATCTGAAGGAGAAGATGAGCCAGAGGTAAGAATGGTATAACACAAAAGGGAGTTGGTATAAGCTAGTGTTAGAGGTACAGTAATGGCTTCAGCAAAGACAAATAGAAACAGACAGCGGGACGGAGAGGGACTGACGAAGAGATACTGTAGAGAGCAAGAAACAAGACACCTACAATGTGTGTAAATGACCACAAAAAGATCCACGGGCTTTAAAAATGGATCTTCCTACAGGTTGAATACAGTCATGTTCTGCTACATTACTCCCATACAATAGCAGACAGGAGAGAGGAACCTGAGATGTCTGTGCTGCTCCCACAGTGTTAATGTGTTACCATCCACACAGGCAGACAGACAGGAGACAGCTGGCCAGTCATGGCAGGATCATCACACCCAGCTCTTACCTCAGCAGCATATTGATGGCTGAGAGAGACAAACAAAGTGTAAATGCACCAGGTGTAAGCATGATCACACATTGCATGCTGGCCAAAACACACACATATTCTAGTGCACCCGCTTCCTGTGCACACACAAACTCCCCAATGGGTGAGAAACAGTTAAAATCAACAAATATGTCCTTTCTGTATTTGCTAGTTTGGAGCACAGGGGAGAGGGCAGCGGGACAGAGGAGAAGACAGAAAGAAAGATGAGACAAGGAGGAAGAGAGAGGTAGGAAAATCCAAGCGAGTGAGGTACAGCTTGTCTCTGTCCATCTTTCATCTCCCAGTTAGCGGTGGACAGTGGCTCATTTAGTATGGGCGTCACACACAGAGAGAGCCAGGAAGGGAAGAGGGAAAGAATAAGGGCCTATTTTTTGAAATTGCTGCTTGGTAGGGGTAAGTGTTCTGCAGCGGTAGTAAAACCACATAAGATTTTGGAAGCAGATATCATGAGGCAAAAGAAGGGGTTTGAAAAGTGAGGAAAATAAAGAGAAGCAGGGGCTTGACAAAGTTAAACAATAACATTTGGGGGAAGAAAAAGGCTGCGGAGTCAGAACTCAGTCTCTTTTCTCTTCTGATACAGTAAAGCTGACATGATCTGGGTCGATGTGAGGTTACTTGAATACAGAGCGGTCTGTTCAGTGGTTCCAGCGTATGCCCTCGCACACACAGGAAAAAGAATATCGAAAATGTTTTTAGATGATGTTAAAAACTAGCCAGCTTAGTCGCACACCCTTGGACGCACACATTGAAAAAGGTGAGCGAGAGAATAAAAAAAGTGCAGGCACAGAAAAAAAACAGCCTCTGACAAATTCAATTTGCCCAGGCTAGAGCCAGTGCATGCAGACAGGCCTGTATTAGTATTACTCATATGATAGAGCAGCCCATCCATCTCACACACACATACAAGAGAATGTAGGGAAGAGGAGAGATGAGACGAAGGATGGGAAGGTAGACACTAATAGGGGTGAGAACAAAGCATCCAAATAGTAAGTACCACTGGCTCAGCACTGACTACACTGTCTGTCACATCTGTTTATTTTAACCTCTTTCTGTGCATGTAAATACATTCTGTTTGCCTCCAAGTGACAGAGTGCATTTGCTCCCACTGACCTCATGGGAAAGCTAGATTATTAGAGCTATTGTTTTATGAAGGACAAAGTCGAAGGTTGAATTCCAGTCTGTCTCCACCTTCCTATCCCCCCTGGGAAAGACGGTGACGTAACAGGCGAGGATGGGTGCAGTAGGAAATGCATTTTACTGTATATTGCCATGTAGGTCACAATTCCCAAGATAAGTTTTCCTTTCTATTTCTCCTTCACACAATATGCCTTACTCATAACTCGAGATACATAAGAAGGTCTCTGTGAGAATAAAAAAAAAAAAAAAAAAAGGTTTCGCTTCAACACCTGAAACTGTAGAACCAGAAAATGAATGTTAGAGATTGTAAAGGCCAGTACACTGTGCTGCTGACTGGTACTAGGTGAAATATTGTCTTTTTGGAGGAAAGACAGCTGAGAACTTAGTCTGAACTTTGGCCTCAGTCTGGCTGACCTTTAAAAGCACTTTCAGTTTAAATGAAGCTTTTACGAGAAGAGATTCATCTCATATCAATGACAGAACAATATGAGCAGTTATCAAGATGATGATCACAGCATATTTTAATAGCTACAATATAATTAGTAGTGTCAAAATTCATGTGTCCATTTTTACAATCAAATCAAATAAAAACAAATACAATAATACATATGTTAAAATAAAAAAATCCAAGTCACACAACATTTTGTTTACACCTTGTGGTAGCTGACATATGACTACTGACCACACTGTGTAACTATAAGCAGCAAATACTATTTAAGCTACATTTCTCAGTAGTGTGGTGTTAATGTCACTGCTTCCCATTTTTCAATACCAAAACCTTTTTTTACTGATTTAGTGGTGCAGTAGTGTCCACACAAGTGAAGAGTACTTGACACCACTACCATACAGACACAGACTAGCCGGCCACATTATTAGGTACACCCGTTCAACCATACACTAATGCAAATATCTAATAGGCTAATCACATGGCTCAGTGCATTTCAGCAAGTAGACATGGTCAAAGCAATCTGCTGAAGTTAAAACTGAGTATCAGATGGGACTAAAAGGGCTGGTAGGATTATTTCAGTAACTAATGATCTACTGGGATTTTCACACGGAACCATCTCTAGGCTTCACAGAGAATCAACTGAAAAAGAGAACATATCTAGTAAGGGGCAGTTCTGTGACTGGAAATGCTTTGTTGATGCCAGAGGTCGGAGGAGAATAGTGAGACTGCTTCGAGTTGATACAAAAGCAACAGTACCTCAAATAACGACTGGTTGCCATTGAGGTATGCAGGAGAGCATCTCTGAATGCACAATACATCGAGACTTGGAGTAAATGGGCTACAGCAGCAGCATATATGCACACTGGCCACTTTATTAGGTACACATATATGTGACTTCACCTGTCAGTGCCCTACAGTACTGATCAACATCTGGAGCTGGACCCCAAGCACCTTCGGTGGCACTGGCTCACTGCTGCTAATATGTGTTATGTGTTGATGCTAATCCTAGGTACTGTTTGTATATATTAGGATGAGTAATATGATGATAAAGTGAATTAACTTGAACCATAACCTTGCACCTGGTATTACCAAGGAAAGTGGCTAATGACCATATACACATAGGCAATAGGAACGTACACTGAAACAGTCACGCAAGATGGTAAAATTACTAATTTAGTTGAGGACTACGCCTAATTGTTCCTCTAGAGTGAAAAAGATTAATCATTATCAACTCTGAACTATTTTTTCATGTTCTTTTTTTACTACTATGGAGTACTGTGAACTCTGAAATCCCAATGACACTGGAACATGGAACACTTTCTTTTCTTAATTATTTGAAATCTGAGCTGATATCTAATTTTAATCACAGTTTTGAAGTTGAAATAGCGTTTTCACATATTCACCTGAATTATTTCTACCAGTGCATATAAAAAACATGCAGTCAGTTTGATGGGCATGATGATTTTATTGGAAATCTGGACTTGCCATAAGAGAAGACAAGACAATAAGACAACAGAATAATATATGAATTGTCACTGTTATTAGTATTGATTCTACATTTACACAGATATTATTTCAAGCCTAATTCTGTTTGTTTGTCTTATTCTTTTTAATCACCTGGCAGCCTTAAATATAATGTCATAATTCTGTTGGGAAATGCTGTTCCTTGTGAGGAAACGAATTAAACAGCTTCTATACTAATGCTCTTTCGTTCTGTTAAACTATCATTACTTTAATCTCTGTATATACATTTCAAAGCCTACTGAGAGTGGGAGAAAGAGTGAGTGATATGGAAATGTTGGCCAATGCAAGAGATAAACGCTGAAAATGTTGAGTCTGTATTCACAGCAGAGGGCATCAAAACTAAATTGAAAAAGGAATAGGATGGCCGAAAATAGAGATCTCAATATGGAAATAAAACAAAAAAAAAAAAGTTGGATAGAGTTAGATAAATAGGCAGGTATGGTTTGTTACTGCTACAAACCATGATGGTACAGTGTTATCAGTGCTGCCCACGCTCTACTTCACAGTAACCTACTTCATGTGCATACATCAAGGGTGCGCTTGAATGCATTTTCATGTGCATATCCGTGTATGTTTGAATGAAGAGTTTTCCTGACCTTTATCCTACTTGTGTCTGTGCTCTCATAGGCCTTTAAACTCTCCATCTTTTGAGCCATCATATACATCAGTAGAATATGTTTGCCAGATTATATCTTCAAAACACATCCTGAAATTTGTCACACCATTTGGGCTTTGAAGTCTATATATCTGAAATATCTGAATATTATACAAAATCAAAGTTAAAAAAAAAAAAAAAATCAAACCATGAGATGTGTTTTTTTTTTTCTTTTTCTTCTGCGTTGTTGCAAAAATGCTGCAGCCTCACATATAGTACGTATATAGACACACAACACACCCCACTGGCTAAGATTGCCTGGACATCCAAAGGTCAAGGTCATCTTTAAAGTTCAAAAACCATCACTTTGTTTCTAAACCAGTCTTCAAATGAATCCTGATAGAAGTCACTAATGCAATCAACCTTTTCGCCTCAATACCATACCTCCATTCTCCACGCAGGCCGATGTGGGCTCTGACGGGGCAGAGGACAGTAACATCCCCCTTAATGATTCATGAGACTGCACAAAGATAGAAATCAATAGACAAACCATGTACAAGCCCACACACCTTTGTGCTGTTATAGTTGAGGACAAGTATTCAACTTTTAGTCATTTTTCAACCTTTAACACTTTCTTTAACCTTCACCTATTAAATGCTTTCTCCTCACACTATCTTTCACACTATCAGGCTTCTGGCTTTTTTTTTTCTATATCAAAGCCCCGTAAATGGTGCTCGGTGTGCCAGTTTTTGAGTGCTCTGATCTTCCCATCGCAGCCTGCTGGAAAACATGTAGTTCATAGCTCAGCCCACTCAAGCATATATACATATATCCGCCCTAACGGTGTCACTGCCCTGTTTGAATGGAGTGTTTATAGGCTCTCCTTGGTCCACAGTAAGTCCTCCCCAGAGAGCTCCAGCTCCATTCAGGTCAAACTCATATCAGCACTGTGTTTGATCTTTGGTCTGGAGAAAAGAAACTGGAAAACCAGTAATGACTGTGGGGAAGTATCCACCTCAGAGCATTTCTGAGGTGCTACTGTAAATACCTTGAACAACAATTAAACAGCGCATGTAAATTCAGAACAGGAAATGTAATTAAACTAGATTTGAGTGGCTAAGCCCGAGTTTTAAAGCACATTAGCAGCAACAGCGAACTGACACACTAAATATTGCTACTCTGGGATTACACCATGAAATAAACACTACAAGAAAGTATTAAGCAAAGCCAGAACATACTACCTGCAGAGAATAAAAGCTCATCTAATTCTCTCAAGTCTGTCTGTCGACTTAATGTATGTGCACGTACGGGAACAGACAGCAAGAGGATATGTGCACAAGTGTGTATGTACAACAGTCCGCCTGTGTTTTCGCCAGTGCAACGAAACTGTGTGTGTTTCTCATTAATGTGTTTTTGTGCCAGCGGGTCTCAGATCTAATATAGAGACCAGGCTCTCAATTTGTGGTGTTTCTCAAGCCTATATTTAACAGCAACAAAGCCAAGACCCCAGACCACAGTTCCCTCCCACTCAATCTAGCTCCATTTTACATCCACCAAAAGGCTCTACTTTTATCTCCGGCAATTCATCTGGGACACATATGGGGACCTTTCTGGAAAATAAACGAGTGGAGAAATAGGCTCTGAACCCCTCCCTCTTTTGCTCGAGCACACAATGATTTTATATCCAAAGATATAAAATCACAAAGAAGCAGCCAAGCTCTTTTTCATAACCCCCTGCAGAATAAAAACCCACGTTAAACTATACTGCTTGGCATTTTGTTTTAAGATATACTTAAATCCAGTATAGTAAAGGAAATTTGCCCTAATACAAAAATAATAATGAGGGTAATATCTATGAAAATCATAATTATTACACTTTTCGTGCAACAACACAGGCCCTAAGGATTAAGATGTTTCATATGGTGTAAGACCAAGAAATAAAACTATGACTGCTTAATAAATGCGCAAATAACAAACTACCAGTGGGCTGAGTTGTCTAGCTGCGACATTTTCCCTTGTACATGATTATTAAGCATAGGTCAAATAAGGTTTTAGATGTTTTTCAAACTCAAGGGTTGAAGCCGTCATATAGGCTAAATGCCATTTGGATTTTTGAGAGAATTTTCTTCACAGGAGTAAAGGTAACAGAATTAAATTGCAGTAGTTGGCAGGTGATGTGCTTGGTAGGTAAAGGTGCACAGCTCAGAGATACTTTAGTCAATGATTAAATGTTGTGCAGATCAAATTTGTGACTTTTCAGAAATAGGACAATCTCACTCCTGCAATGTTATGCCATCCGCCACGTGTCATGACTCAAACGTGTACCCTATAATGCTCCCACACACCGGTAATGCCCAGGTTTTTCTTGGCTATTAGAGCAGTAAACACTCTACTATGGGATTCTGAGCTCTGCTATTGCTGGCTTCTTCTCATAGCTTGAGGTTAACCTCAGCGCTGCAATAACAGAAACACGGCCACATTTATACACTCAACACACACACACATTTTCCTCTTCTCCCTTCTCTAAATCTCGTTTTCAATCTCTTGTCTCTCTGGCCATATCTTCCTTATTTATTTCACATGCACACACACACACAACTACATACAGTATCATGAAGTCTTCCTATCAAAACTTCGCTCACGGAATGCGCAGCAGCAAAGATAGTAACTCCAACTAGTACTGAGGAACATGGGTGTCAGAAAAATGTGCACATGCTCACGAAAGGAAGGAGAATGTATCTGTGTGTGTACACAAATATGTAAAATAACACTCTCTCATGCAGTGCCCAGTAGATGTGCGCAACTGTGAATTAATTAAAACCAGCGACTTGGAGTAAATTAGTCACTTTTGAGTTTGCAATATATGACATGAATTTATGTCCTTTCTCAACAGCTCTAAAACTTCAAAACCAACTTATAAAAGTCATAAAAAACAGAGTTCTTTTGGGCAAACTACAACTGGCGCCTTGGTGTTTGCCTATCCAGTCAGAGATTTGGGTCTATTTGATGTGTTTCTTGGTGACTTGGTAAAGCCTAGACAAGCCAACTGTTCCACAGGCTTGGGTCTTTCCAATAACCTGAGGGTTTTGTGGGTTTGGGAAGTGTTTGTCTTCATGTGCGCCCGTGTGTGTTTGTGCTCCTGATCTAATGTGGCATCTAAAGGGATGTGACAGCTCCCGGTGCCTGCAACGGGAGGCTAGGCTAGTCTGAGCCAGAGTGGAAGTTGTTTACACCTTAAAATGTGAAGCATCACGCAAGAAAGGAAGGAAGGAAGAAAGGCAGGGGAAATGGCACAGATACTGATGAGATTTGACAGCTTTCAAGTGTGTTGTTTTCTTTCTGTGATTATATCTTCTGTTTATAAAAAAAAAACAAAAAAAACAAAAAGCACAACGCCACTCTTGAAACTTTCATTGACTTTGAGGTCAGTATTTCGTTTTAAATACACTCCAATGCTTGCTGGCCTGAGTAAACCAGGGCAGTCGAAGGCATCTCTCAGTACAAATACCTAGGGCAATAGACTGATACATATACACAGTATGCACCGTCAGAAACTAGGCTGAGTGGGAAGACCTACAACCTCAAGGAATAATCTCCACATGCATATATGGATGTTACACGCATGTCAGTTCAAGCATTTAAAGTGAATCAGATGGTGATGAAGGCATGTGCTATATTAACTAGCACATTGTAAAGCCTCGCTCATACAGCCAGATCCCTTTTCCCACAATAAAAAAAATGCAAAATCTAGGAAATTAAAATGGTGTTTAACCACAAGTTTAATTTCTATGTCCTCTGGTAATACAAAGCAGACAAGATTTCTCTTTTTTCTTGTTTTACTTTATGATGAGCCAAACCAGTAGTTCATGACTCCAGTAACCACTTGAAGAAATAGAAAGCAGAGGGGTGGTCTCTGTTTCAGGGCCAGACATGTATTCCTGATGAGTAACCCTGGTCTAATGCAGACCAGATGCGTGTGTTTTGCTGCAGCCTGGGTTCACTGCACCACAGCCTTGTTATGGGTGGTAGGTTTTCTGCTGTAAGATCCAATACAAGCAGCCTGAGATGGGACAACAATTTCACTTTTTTTTTTTGCCGTGGGTTCATTTGTTACTATTTTTGTAGCCGGGCTTACTCTGCATGATCAAAAGTCTGGGTGCTTAATGTTTTACCAGAGACAGCTGGGAGGGTGCTTGTGCGTGTGCCTGCCCAACTGTGCATGCGCTCATGCAAGCCAAATGCTCCCAGTTTTTTGTGCCGATGTGTCAGTGTAAAAGTAGACAGAGGACATTGGGAGGAGTTGTTGTTGTGTCTGTGTCCGGGTGGAGGAGTGAAGGTTACAAAGAGGTTATGGAGGGCGAACTGAAGTCAGTCTAGCGGCTTCATTAAACCGGGTTTACGAGAGAAAGGAGAGGATGACGAGAAGAAAAACAGACGACCAGATAAAAAGTTCAAATAAAAAGCTTTAGAGGGAAAGAATGCACAAGAATATCAACTGTATATGTGTGGGTATGTGTGCAGACAGAGTCACAGACGGGGCAGTGCCAATAAGTGGAGGTGCTGATAAAGTTTATCTCGATCTCACTACCATTATTACCTCCATCTCACAAGGAAGACATGTGAGAGAAAACACTCTCACCTGCCATTTGCTTTTGTTTCACCTTTTGACACCGTGCCTTTGAGCTATAGCTGACGGCTTTCTTTTCCTTTTAAATGTTTTTTTCTTTATATCTTTATACTCGGGGTTAAAGCACTCGGTCAAATGAGCAAGAGGTCTGTCTCCATCGAAAGGAAAAAAGTCTTCAGAATACCCAGAGATATGAAACTCAGAAAACCTACAATTAAGAAGAAAGATGGACATTCATTTTGTGTTACACAAGTAGAAATACAAGAATAGCAACTATATCCTGAGGGTAGAATTCTTAATCATGAAGAATGGTCTTGGCTTATGTGGTAACATGGATGAAAGGTTGTTAAACTGAAAACTGAAAAACAAAAAATGGCAAATTTGAGTTGTGACTAGTAACTGGGAAAGAATGCCAAGTTTATGCGGTTACTACTACATTAAAAGAGTGATATTTTGCTTTTTAAACTGGAATTGTGCTTTTGAAAATATTTCCCTGTGGTCTACATGAACTGTAAATGCTATGGTCCATCTTCAACCCTATTTCTGATTAATGACAGCAGAAAGGTTATTTTGAGCGCTGGCCCTTTAAATGCAAATGAGCCACTTCACACCCACCCCCTCCAGATTGTTGACCGTGCTGCTCTGTACCGTTCAGCCACTTGTGTTCGTTAATACAACCAACAACTGAACATTTTAGGTAATCAGCTCAAAGTTTGGACATATTTTCAGTATGGACTACAACCGCTGCTGCTGAAAAAACAATCATACTCGGAGAAATGTTCTTTGGAAGTCTTGACCTTAAATGTGCAAATGTCGTGACATAATATATACGTAACAAATTACGACGGAATTAAAGCAGGTTGTAGAAATCCACTTCATTTTTGTCAAAATTAATATAAAAATAGATTTGCAGCACCTGAAGGGTTCTGATTCTAACTTTTTGAACTATTAGGGTCCAAATACACAAATAAATGCACCAAAGACTATTAAAAGGGGGTTTAGGAAAATATGAGGGGTTTAGGAAAATATGAGGGGTTTAGGAAAATATGAGCCCTTTAAAGTCCAAGGCACATTAATCATCATCTTTGTAATGAGACTCCTCATTGCAGTTACGTTTGCACATAAGGTTATCATATGAGTATTACAGTATTACAATAGAGAGGTGAAGTCTCATTCCTTTCAGTTGAGCCCTATGGGAAATATTATGGGAAATTTTTGTATTACAGTCAATGGTGAGAGACAAGTACTTTTTATCCTGTTTGAATAACGTCATTATTTACATATGTATAAGATCTTTGTCAGTTTAAAAGAGAATTTCAGTCAAATAAGTTGCAGTGTTTTTCTTCCTTTCTTTTCTCTGACGTAAATAGACAGACTGCCGAGATGACGTCATCCTAATTCTCTAGCTGCTAAAGGCCAAAGATGAATTTGCAACTTCAACATGACCAGACTCGTGCTGATTTCCACTTCTTTTGAGTAATTCTTCACGTCACTCTCAAAGGATGAGCTGAAATGTCAAGGTAACAGCTGTTATGTTGTGGGTGACGTGTATCAAATGAAATGATATGCAATCTGCTGCACTTTTTCACACAAAACTAGATATTATTTAGATGTATCTGTCTAACCTTGTAAAATGGTCTGTTAAAATGACGAACATCATATATGTAGTTCATGACACAATTCAGACTACAATAAGACAACTCCTATGATACTCATAGGAGTCAGAGGGCCCTCTTACCTTATATATAAAATTACACACTGTCTATGCGCATAGATGTATTTTGTATTTCAATAATTCGCAGTGTGTAATTTAATAGTAGTGACTGAGTTTGCAGGCATTTCTGGACAGTTATCTGCTACTGGAAGAGAGGAGATGTGACTGATGGTTGCCCAGTCTGAGTTAGGGGTTAAGAGAAGCGATGGTCAGACTTTATTTTGATATCCCACTGCCGTAACTCAAATCCCTATCAAGCGTTTGTAATGTGCCAGTGAATAGATATTCACTGTCTGGGTCAGGGTTTATCTGAGGCACCGAGCTAGTGCCTGAAAAGGGGTCAGTTTGGGTTGAGGACTGGAAGGTTACAGTGTCTACATGAGATAAGTGGTGTAAACTGCACTCACTTAGAAGTTGGATACACCGTCATTTGGGACAGGGATTGTTAATGTTGATATAAATGAATTAATTAATAAGAATAATTGGCGTAATTATGAATACCAAGACAAAGTACAATTATTTTTACATTAAACTAATGTTACATCTGTTGAAAACCAGCAGTCCTTTCTTCATGTTTAACCTTCTTTTTCCGCTGTAATCAGATTAGACATGCTTTGAAAGGTCAGCAGTAAACAGGGTTAAAATTCATATAATTACATTTTCAAGCATAGCGGCAAGCCGGAAAATCCAACAGAAAAGCCCATGGTATAGCTATTGTGAGGTTCAATGCTCTCCTGATAAAAGAATGGCTCAAGCTGCTGCAAACTGATTTTGTGGTTGATCATGTGTAAATACTCTTAGTACTGAAATTAGTTCAGGGTTACAGAATGGATTAGTGTCAACCTAAAAAGGTTATAGGGCCAATTTGTTGGAAAAAATCCTTGGACATAATTCACTAATAAACTAAAATCCTAAAAAATACATAAATAGTATTTGTTGGAAGATGTTTTAATGCTTTAATGATTGCTCATAGGTTGTTGTAGCCAAAAAAAATTACCAAAAAAAATCAAGAAAGTAATGAGCCCTTTGCCTGGAGCACTAAAAATGACCACATCCCAACAATATCTTTAAAATCATTATAATTCCCAAGCACTCATTATTCCATTACCGCAAAAAGGTTGTATTCACAGTTATGCAGGAAGCACAAACAATTACATTATTAATGAGAGATAAGAAAAAGAGGAGAGGGATGTTGCTGGAAAAAAGAGGAGCTAAAGAAGACTGAGGAGGTCTGGTGGCACAAAATTATCCTTCTGAGTCCAGGTGTAGCATGATCTACATGCAAAACAGGAAAAAAAAAAAACAATTAAGCATGCAGAAAGATAATTGGCTGGGTACACCACACTAAATTTCACTTGCAGGCCAAAATGGTGGTAGAGACAGAGGAGATTAATCCCAAGAGTGAGAAAAACCTCCCATGTCCCAGAAAGAAACCCAGAGATGTGGAGCTTTTTTTTTAATTTATTTTTTTTTAGACAAAATAATTCCTTGTTTTAAGGAAAGTGGAAGCTAAACAAGTAGAATTGTATGTCATTTACCACCTAAATATTAAGAACATGTATGCAAATAAAACACTAATAACAAAGGCACCAATAGTCAACAGCAACAGACACCAAAAGGGAAGGAGCAGACGGTGTTTCCCAGCTGAAGCTGTCAACACGCACTGCAACAAGCCAGAAGCCGAGACACAACAACTGATAATTAACACTAATTATCAAAATAAATATAAATTTTTACATATAAACAATATACTATTTCAGTGATCTTCAATATTGTGCATCGTCCCCTAACTTAATTAAATGTGACAAACATACTTAAAATCTGTAAAATGTCAGGACATGCTGGTGTGCACACAGGTTAGCAGATGGTACTTTTGTGCTGCTCTGAGTTTGTATCTCTGATAATTTCATTGTCCTGATTCAAACTTTAATGAGTTTTTACAAGATGCCTCAAGCTAAACCTTTTCTGGAGGAAAAAAAAAGAGTCAGAAGGGAATAGTACTCAAAAGGATGGAAGACAACCACAGAGAGCTAATAGTGTAATGTATATTATCGCAGAGACAAGCAATGCCACATCCTCTCTCTGATCTTTGAGCAGAGCTTTTATCCACAGACTTGACGTGTAATATCAGCGTGAACTAAAAGATACAATTAGCAGAAAACAAAAAAAATAGAATAATGCTTCTGCACAACATTATTTGGTGAGTGAACAGTGATGCAAATATTAATAATAAAATTTGTACCTATTTATTTAAGATATACTTAGGGTTTCTATGTGTAAAGTGGACAATTGGAATATTAAAGAAAAACAGCGTTGCTCAAAAGTTGTTGTAGGCATCAGTGCCAGTCAGACTTTCTTCAGTTCGTGATGTTGCCACTAAAAACACAGCTTTGTGTTGAAATATCTCCTGGAGATCTTTTACATGGACATCTTGAACAAAATGAATTTTGATTTCCTAACATCACCCATGGCATGAGCCTATAAGTTCCAAGAACGGACAAATGGGTTTCTGGAAAAACAAGAAAAAGGGAAGGGAACAACACTTTTTACTTGCTGTTGGGCAGATAACATTGGCAGTCGGAGAACTGTAGGAAGAGCCTCTTAGGGTTTACAAGGGTTTATTTGCTGCAGAGATGTCAAACTGTGAGATGTAAAATATTGCTTGGTGATCTCCCCTGGTTAACCCATGTTCAAAGAACTAAAATGGACTCTCCCAGTTCGAGTGAAAATGTATCTATGATGGCTCCAAGGTGGAAAACCTGCCAGAATAGCTAGACTTAAAAAAAAAAAAAAAAAAAAAAAGAAAAAGAAAAAAAAGAACTTCCCACCAACTGGACAGAACTGGTTTGACATTGAAAAAAAATGAAGTGCAACTTGTCAGCATTTTTTTAACACTGGCCTAAACCTCTATTTGACATACAGTATAGAAATAAAAATAAAAGAAAAAGCTCAATCTGGACAATAACTGTGAATGTGCTTTGTGTCATTCACAAATCCATACATACTAAATATTTACATACGTCAACCATACAGAGATGGCGCACTCACCCACAGCATTCATGTCTGATCTGCTATAATGGAGGAGGATGAGAGGAAAGACTGTCTGTTGGTGCTGAATGACTGATACAGATTATAGAGGGGGTGGAGAGGGTATTTATAGGGAAAGAAAGCCTGTAGTGTGTATATCTGTGTATGTGTATTTGTGTGGGCAAGCACAAGTGAGAGAATGTAATCCTGGCATCTTGTGAAATGTTGAGAAATGCATTTCAGTGTCACTGGTGTCATTTGACAGCTCCAAATTATGAGAGAGCCTTTGCTTTCTCCTTTTATTGTATTACACTGTATTTGACGCTATTGACAAGGGATTGTGCGTTGTGCAAATGACAAGTCTAATTAATCCTTTAATGACATTTCTTGAGAGCCTGTTTCCACTCATAATGGCTAATAATATGCGCATCTGCATTTATGAGAGGGGGAAAGTAAGAAGAGTAGGTGAGTGCCGGGGTAATGAGCCTTGGACCGACGTCAAAAGCAAAGTAGAGGCTCATCTCCTTCAATCAGACAACAGCAAAGCCACTGAGGCAAAAGAAGGAGATTTAAGAACCTCGCTTAAGCTTTTCAGTCAACCCGAAGCTCGCACATTAGCTTGGGTCATTGACATAAAACCTCACATTAGCCAGTAAACTCACCTCAATGAACAAAGTGAGCTCTTAGAGGTGGAAACTTTCTACTTTTTTGTCAGTAAACACATTAAAGCTTCTGTGAATTGACTTTACGTCATCGTGAGCAAATACCCAGTCACTGCTGCTGCTGCTGCTGCTGCTGCTGCTGTTGTTGTGAAACAAGCGCAATTGCACCTACTGCAGGAAGCTGGCGAGGGTGAGATGGAGGAGCATATCCTGAGGTGTACAGCAGCACTGACATGGATAAAGATGCACTAATGTGTTAATGGACGCTTTACCCATCAAGACACATCTGCTAGACCTGCTGACAAGGTGAAAAAGAATGTGTGTCTAAGTGCATGTGAGGGTGTGTGTGTTTAAGTGTGCAAAGCTTTAACTCAACTCGTGTGCTGATCACATGTGACTTTGGAATGGAAGCAGACCAGCCATACATGAAAGACTCTGCTACTGGAGCAGCATTTAATGCATGGTTAGAATATCCTCTCTGAAGTATACATAAATCTTAACTATATAAAAGAACAAAGCTGACATATCTGTTTAAACACAAAAAACCAAACTCAGATTGGCATTGTTTGCTGCATTAAATAAGTGGTGCTGTCTATTCGCTGGCACTAACTATACAGTCTCTGAGTTTAGTCTGTTTTAGTTTTTGGAAGATGACGATGATTCTTTGGACAGAACAGAAACTCAGACAGCTTACTACATCACTGCTGTCAAACACACTCACAGCCATGTCTGCTTAAGGAAGACCAAAATATCTGAAGTCATGTTATTGTCTAAGTACAACGACTTCAGCTCTGTGACTGCCTGCAAATCCCCTAGATGACTGTAGTACAAAGCATACAAGGAAAAAGAGACAGTGACGAAGAAGACTGCCAGTCTGTGAATAATTATTGTTACTGGGATTTCTTTTTTTTATTATTATTACAGCTAATATATTATGATCAGAACCACTTGTTCTCAGGTGTTCACACCTATTTTATGATTTGTAACTTACAGTTTCAGACTCCTGGAGAGTGTAATACTTTTGTACTAAAGCAGCTGGTCTTAGAAACAGCTTTGGTCTTATTTTTTTTGGTGCCTCACAACACCTGCACCTTTGCAACCTATGTCTAATAGTTTCTACTACTGTCAGTTGAGTCATATACACATCATATCAATAAGTCATTTATAGAGACTTAAAAGAGTGATGTTTTGCTTTTTTTTAATGGAATCATGCATTTTAAAACATTTCCCTGTGGTCTACATAAACTGTAAATGCTTTCCTTGGGTCTGAATTCTTCATTAATTCAACTCCACAGGTCCACCTTCAACCATCCACTTGAAATCCACTTGATTTTTGCCAAAATGAATATAAAGATAGCTTTGCAGCACCTGGAGGGTTCACATTCAAACTTTTAGAACTATTAGGGTCCAAATACACAAATAAATGAACCAAGGACTAATAAAAATGGGTTTAGCAAAATATGACCCTTTTAAAGAACTAGACATTGTTCACACTAAATAGCCACTCTACTTAATAAGAACAAATTCATCCATGTCAAGATTTTCTAGCTGATATCACACTCAAAACCTCAGTTCAGTGGCTCAGGGGCTTGTTAATTGTCTGAACAGTTACTAATAAATTCTGTTGCTTAATCGTACCATCAGATTCCTTGAGATGTGTAACACAAATCCCTCTCGCTTGACTTCAGTAACACAAAGGAACGTGTAGGATAGACTTTCTCATCCCCTCCCTCCCACGTGTTTAAAAGCTGTTGGAAGCAGAGTGAAGCCAAAGTGCAGAAGTGATGGCTGTGCACCAAGAATCTGCACACAAGCTGCCACATGACTACTGGAAGACTAAACGTACACTTCCCGTGGGCTGGTAGGGGCCCATAGGTCCAGGACATCATACAGCAAGCGACAGCAAGTGGGGTCTTGTATACAACAATAAAGACAAAATGCTAAAATAGTTCACTTATTTAAAACACATCAACTATCACTTATGTTTATATATTTAACACAAGGAGCAGACAAATAATTCAGTTATAGCTGTGACTACTACTACTGTACTAACTGATTAAAAAATTAACTACAGCAATCGCTTCATGTTAGAGCAGTGTTTTTCAACCTTGGGGCCTAGAATTTCTAGCAAATTGCTAAAAATAAAAACTTCCTAATAAAAAATATATGGTGAGTTGAGAGAGACAATCACAATACATAAAAGACATGACAAACTGTGAAGCTGATACTGAAGCACTGTGGTACTGTTTATCTTTCAAATGTTCATTATGGCCAGTTTCAGATGCTGCAGCTCTTTCATAATTCATAGTTTGAGTTATTGTTTGTTCAGTATTAATTGTCAGCCTTGTAAATCCAAGCTGGACTGACTGTACATATCCTGACCAAGGAAAATCAAATTCGCACTTTGTGCAGTAATCTACACCTGGCTTTTCTGCCTCCATCCATTATATATAAATGTCATCTAAAATGAATGTTTATTTGCAACACAGTACAGCAAACTATTACATGATCAAAAACAAATTAATTTTAGCAAAAAGCGAGCCAAACAAGGTTGCAAACCACTGTGTTGGAGTCATTAAAAGAAGCTACCTGCATGATATTTAAGGAGTCCCCTAACATGTTCATTTATTAGGAAAAAGGTTTCATGTATATGCAAAGGGTTAACAATGAAAGAAATACACAATCTTCCCATTATGTTTAGAAGCAAATCACTGAATTAATGTCACAAAAAAGTAACCATTTATGTTTGTGTTCTGTGTAACTGCAGTAAAATCCAGTTTATTTTACTTCCTTCGTATTAAGGTGCAATGTGTGTGCTTTTCACTGGGGTTAGCTGTACGGTTAAATGTCGCAGAAAAGAGTGCTCCCTGAACTCACCTGTTGTTCTATTTAGTATTAGTACAAGATGGCCTCAGGTATTCATCTAGTTTGTGTTTTTGTTGCATTTCTTTATTCTGTATTTGAAGTAATGTCAACTCATTTTAGAGGACGATGAAAGCTAGAGAAACAATATAAGACACTTACTATTGTATAGATTCAATAGCCGTAACACACATTGATTCAATTAATAACACACTGCATGTATTCCTGCTGCAGGGATGTAGCTATTACCAGTATAACAATACGCCGCAATAAAATACCCAACAGTTAGTATTGCTGTTTAAATTCTAACGATCGGTAAAACCATATTCGATTACTACACTTCCAAAACTGACGGTGATACTGCTCATTTCCTGGTAAAGCAGCGGCACTCCAGGTGCGCAGTTTGCAATGTATGGCCTGCGAAAACATGGCTGAAGGCAGCTGCACAGACTCCAGAGATCCGGGGATAGCGCACCTCCATCCCATACATCTCTCTCTCTCTCCCTCTCATTGTGACATTGCGCAATGATTTGATATGGAAAATGGTCAAGCAAGCTCCACTATGACCTGTCCAACTACTTTTTTTCCCACTCAAAAAACCACTCAGGAATTGATAGGAGAACTGATAAGGAATTGGATTGGTAAGCAGAATTGAAGATGGCATTGATACTGATAAAATCCTATCAATTCTAACCCCTAGTGCAGATATCTGTTATAGCCATAAGGTGCCATCTTTAATGCACATTTGTATGTTTGATGTTTACATGTTAATATTTTAATGTTTCTGCCAACAGAAAGTACATTGTGTGTGTTATTTTATTTGGGTTTTTTTTCCAAACTACAACTTGGTTAAATTATTTCAGTGTGTGTCTAAGTATTTTTTGAACATTTTGAGCACATTTCAACAATACCGCTATAATAATAATAATTTTGGTCACAATAACCGTGATATGAAATTTTCCTATCATTACATCTCTTTCCTGCTGTTTAGATTCTATCACTGCTGCCTAAAGGTTTTGTGGATGAAAACTATGCTGAGCCAACTAAGGTCTGGTGAGGGCACTTCTTAAAAGGAGGATATTCAGCCATTCTTACACTGATTCTTCTCATTTATCTTGTACTGTGTGAATCTTTGAAGAAAATGACTGAATCCAACTGTTCCACCAAGGACTTATTCTGATTTATTAGGGTGAAAAATGTGTCTAAATTTGTATTTTGTTGTCCTGTTTTTTAGAATACACTTTGCTCAGACACTGGTCTTCCTTGGGAGCAAGGAAAAAACGGAAAAAAAAAAGTTTTATACAATATTCAGATTCCCCCACACTGGGTGTCACATTCTTACACTAATGTCTACAATTCAATGAATTCCAGTCATGTTTGAACTATTATATAATTAAAAGCATAAATAACTAACTCTACTACAGATAAATGCACATCAAACATAACAATTGTCACCATTATCAGAATAATTACAGCCAAGCTTTTCTACTACTCTGAAAACATGCAATTTGATACAAATATACTGTAATTCTGCACTTAGGAAATAAATCAAATTGTTGATTTATTTCCTAAATAAATAAAGTGCAATACAAATAGAGCAGCACAATAAATGGAATTGCCTTTGCAATTGTATAATCACAAAGCTATAATTTAAAGGTCCATATTTACGAAGGATCAAGAACTATCTAGCAGCAGAAATAGGACAAAACAAACATAATCTCCAACAAAAGCTTGCAGAATATCCATTTTTTATACATTATTTTAAGCGCAGATGTTTGAATTGCAAACCACCATATTCTCCATAATCACGCAGCCCCACTAGACAATATATACAGTATATTAACAGATGTTATGATGAGTCTCAATAATGGATAATCTCATTCTGTTCTTTTCGTTATGTTTATTACATGCTGCTCTGTCTCAGTGCTACACTTTTAACATGTTGCTCTGTTTTGTCTGTGCCTTAGATTGACTTTATCACCTTGTACAGGTATTTATAAATGATGTATGGTTATATTTATAGAAGTTTTTAATCTTAATTATTATTGTAGGTTCTGAGCACAATTTTAATTCATGTGGAACCATGTGATGACAATAATGAACCTTGACCCTTGAGGTAATCAATAGGTCCTTAAATATCTTAAATAAAGGTAAATCTAGAATGAGTTTGGACGCCATTTAAGGTTTACAGATTTTGCAAACTAACAGAGTCTAATTGCAGAGATGAGCTTGCCTAAAGAGTTTTTGACCACTTGACTTTGTTCAAATTATCAATATCTGAAAAAGTCAATATATACTGTGTGTATTTCTGGTCTCGTAGCAGAGACTCCAGTTACCCCTGGAGACGGCCAGCATCATGTCACGTTGAATGTCACATTAACTCATTGCTCACATTTTCTTGTTTGTGCATAAACTTATTGACTGGAAAATATTGCAAAATCAATATCTTTGTGTCAAATTTCTGACATTTCACAAACACAGCCGTACATTGCTAAAACAGAAATGTTGCCGTGTAGTCTTTTTCTGAATAACAAATGTATTTTTAAAACAGAAAATACATGTCAAGACAATTCATCAAATAAAGGACACAGTTTTAGCATTTGTGTTTTCTGCAATTATGTCTCTTAGTGATGTCAAATTCGGAAAAAAAAAACATATATATATATATATATATATATATATATATATATATATATATATATATATATACACGCAGTTTGTGTGTGTTCTGTTATGTAATGTATGTTAACTTGTGTATAGGTTTATGTCTCTTAGTGATGTCAAATTAGGAAAAAAGAATAATATATGCAGTTTGTGTGTGTTCTGTTATGTAATGTATGTTAACTTGTGTACAGGTTTATATATGTTTAGGAGAGTGCCCAGAAAAATGATGCACTGTGCCTGAAAGCTGTGGTTAATTTAGATCTCACCGTCGGCAGAAGCTGCCTGAAAACCTCGGCTCAACTCCAATCTACTCTGTCAGCAGCCAAAGACTAAATTCTGTCAATTGCCACACTTTGTAGTTCACTGAGTGTTTCTCTGCTCCTCACCACAAAAAGCCTCATCCCTTTTGCCCTGACACACAAACAATACAAATAACAGAAACCTTGTTTGAAGTCAAAAGAAAAATGGGACAGCCAAGCAAAGTTTTTGGTTTCTTTCAATTTACTTTTCTCGTGAAATGTTTTGCTAATAATAGCAAGAAGACAACTGTGTTTTTTTCAACTTTCTGTACGTGTAAATACCACATGTTGCAAAGTCACACTTGATTTACGCCAATGTGTCTTTGTGAAGATTTTTTTTTTTTTCCAGGTAGTTTTGACACTATGAAGAATCAAGGTAGCAGTGGAAAATGTTAAAAGTGTAAACACATTCCATATGGCAGAATGCTTTCATCATAGCAAGTGTCTTGTTAGAGGTTTTGAGAAGTGTCTTCAATGCCTTTGGTATTTTTTGAATGTACTGTGTAAAGAGATCCAAGAAACTGTGCACCCATGGGGTTGTACTGAACACATACAGGGTGTTAACGTCATACACAAGTGAGGTTAGAGCAGTTAATACCAGTCTTCAATAAGGCACACACAGACTCAGATTCAAGATTTTTAGCCCTTTATCGGGTAAGTGACTATATTTGGTCATTTCCGGTAACATTAAATATGGGGCCAATCCCATGCCTTTAGTGAGATCAAAAAGCATGTTGGATTTTTTTTTAACACTATACAATGATTCAGAGAGATTTTATAGAAAATTTTGAAGCTGTAAATAGTGAATATCAGTGATTTCTGACAGTTTATGACCTTATAACAGTTATTTATTTCATGTGTTTACTTTTTAGCAAGTACTGCTCTGATGTTTAAAGGTAAGCGGAGGTAGATGACGATGTCCAATGACACACTAAGGTTGAAATTCTGAATTTCAGAGTATTTTAATAAATGCCCTATAAAGGGTTAATGAAATTACATAATCTATCATTGTCTTTGTTTTTACACCCAACTGATAATTGCAGGCATGCATGTTACACTCTAGAGCCATATAAAAATCTGACATTATTAGACAAACATAAAAGCCACGATGTGATTTGGAAACTGAAGATGGTTGAAACTGATCAAGTCTAAAAACCATTAGAAGCAGCGCTGGCTGTGTTCCCATAAATAAATGTGAAATATACAGTTGTGCTCATAAGTTTACATACCCTTGCAGATTTTGTGATACTTTGGCCATTTTTCAGAGAATATGAATGATAATAGAAAAAGTTTTGTTTCACTTGTGGCTAGTGGTTGGGTGAAGCTGTTTATTATCAAACAAATGTGTTTCCTCTTTTTAAATCATTCTGACAACAGAAACTATCCAAATGACCCTGATCCAAAGTTCATATCCCCTAGTTCTTAATGCTCTGCATTGGCCCCTTTAACATCAATGACAGCTTGAAGTCTTTTGTGGTAGTTGTGGATGAGGCACTTGACCTTCTCAGATGGTAAAGCTGCCCATTCTTCTTGGCAAAACACCTTCGGTTCCTTTAAGATTTTGGGTTTTCTTGCATGAACTGCATGTTTGAGACCTCCCCAAAGTGGCTCAAATGATACTGAGGTCAGGAGACAGGGATTGCCACTCCTTCACCTTCACTTTTTTCTGCTGTAGCCAATGACAGGTGGACTTGGCCTTGTGTTTTGGGTCATTGTCATGTTGGAACATCCAAGACGTAGGTAAACATATGAGCACAACTGTATGTGCTTCCATAAACTGGTTTGGACTAATTATCTTGGCTGCATTTTGTTGTCAGCAGGTGGTAGTGTATGTTTCGATACACATGGCTCTAATAAACACAGGAGAAAAAGAAGAAGAAGGGTATTCTAATGTTGTCTTCTATCTAAAATGTCTTTCATCATTAATGACACTGAGGAGTCTCCTCATTACTCTACATGATTTATTATACAATAAATCTGTGACAAACAGCTGATCATTCACATGAATGTTACATATTCATTACATCAGAATTCATTTGAAAAAGGTGTTTCCAATTCCTCTATGTGCATAATCATTCTATAGTGCAAAATGTCCAAATGTGCATTAAATATGTTTATGAAAATGCACCCACTGATACCGTATTTGCCACAGAATTGCAGCTAAGCCAAACGTTTGCTTGCCTTCAACAGTAAATACCACGCAGAGCATAACTCGTGGTATTTCCTGCCTGGCCCTCTTTAAAACCCATTGCCATAAAGTTGACAATGAGCTTGTCTCACTTGAGAGAAGCACTGCTGATATCTTCAGCCCATGCGCAGCTACACACACAATGCAGATAATCCCTCTTCCCTTTGTGATCTGCTCTTGGTACTACTATCCACATATCCCCAAGCTGCTATCAACGTACTCTCAAAAAGGTCCTCGCTGTATTATTTGATGATATGTCCTCAGTGGGTTTTACTGGAGGAAATGTGTAAGACCAGGATAATAATTTATATTGTTTGCATAAATGTCTCAAAAAACCTGCAAGGAAAATTGCCCTCAGTTTAACATCTTAATCAAATCCTAAACCCTCAAGTTATAATTCTCATTTAATGATACATACAAGTGACATAAGACCTACTGAAATACTGGTTGACTCAAATAGCTCTTAGAGAAGTTGTAAAAACATCACCTCAACCAAAAAATAAATCAAAAATCTTCAGCATACTAACAAATCCAGGTTCTATACAACATCACTGCCGTAGTGAATTAACACCGCTCCAATTAAACAACCAAACCCTTCCCATCATACACACACATGCAGACAAACACACTCGCGCTGTCACACACACTTTAACAGGGAGTGTTGGGTTACTGATAACAGCTCTAATATATTTCTAATGAGGCACCTGCCAGGCTGTAGAGCTGCTAATTTACTAGTAGATTCAGCTGAACAGTTAGACTCTCTTCAGCTCAGCAGGAACACGGACACATGCAGAGAAAGAAGGAGGGGTGGGGGGCTTTTATGGCATTTTTACCTGTCAGATCATAATATAGATAATGAAACAATAATTAGGTTAAATAAAAGAGAAAACTTACTATGGTGCACTTCAGCAATATGACTTTTGATAACTGGCATACAGGTGCAAACTGAAATGAGCTCATTTAACAGGTTACAGCACAGATACACACACTCCAGAGCTACATTTAAGAGCCGATGTTAGAAATCCATCGCATTTCCATCTGTTTTTATAAGTATCTTTTTGTGTGTGTGTGTGTGTGTGTGTTACGAATGTGTATTATGCAAACCAGTGGAGCAGGTGGGGGGACAGTCAATAAGAACATCTGGCAGGTGCAGGGTCAGCGCAGCGTTTCAGTTGAAAGGAGAAGAGTGAAAAGGAGCGTTTTGAACGACTCACCACTTTCTTACAGGCATTCAGACTGAAAACAGCCCTGAATCTTAAGCTTGAGGAGCCGCACTGGTGAGGATGTACAGCTTCAGATAGACGTCAGATTCAGGAGTTCAGCTTTGATTAGGAGATCCATGACTTGACTTATAAGTGGTGTACCAGACTACAGTTGATCCGTGATCCACTCAGATCACACCCCATGGTTTTAACCGGATGCGATCTGTAGATCAATTGATAGTTTAATCCTCATATCTTACGATGCTACCAACGTGACCCAGACTCAGATAAGAGGGAGATAATGAATGAATGGATTGATCATCATAGTGTCAAATACTGTTTTACTTCACTCACCGCCATGAGCAAAGAAACCACATGTGTGAGCGGTGCCTTGGCATTAAATGAGATGATCTGCTGCTGCTGTTGTGTTTATTATGTATAATAACTAGGGATGCACCGATACCACTTTTTTCCAGAAGGAGTACAAGTACAAGTGCTTACATTTGAGTACTTGCCGATACCGAGTACCGATATAAGCACTTAATAATACCATTCCAGTTCTTAGTTACTTTTGAAAATGTGTTTTATTGATGTTGTCATTAGTCTGACTGTAACAAAGTGCTGCTACTGATATTTAACGCCTTAGAATGAACGTTTCTCAATCAATCCACCAGAGGGCGCTGCTCTTAGTTAACCATACTGGCTGAATACCATGAAGAAAAGCAAAGTTTTTGGAGAAGAAGAAGAAGAAGAAAGTCAGAAATAATAAACATGTAGACAGAGGTAACACTAATATGGATACTAATGTGGATATTTATGAGGGTAGTTGTCATAAATATGTCAGTAATTTTTCTCAAACTCACACAGTCACTCTTTGAAAAGATCCTCTACCTCCACGGCTCCCGTGGTATTCTCCATCTGAGTGAGAGCACCTGGAAAACGGATGATATGTACACAGAGGACGGACAGAATGCTCCATCTGTGTCTTTAACGTTACTTACAGTCACCGTTACTTTTGTCCCCGTCATTTAGTTTGAAGAATCTCCACACTGCTGGCCTTATTCCTCCGCCACATACCTGCTGCACTTAACTGTGAATGTCACGCTGCTGTAAGTGGTATCGGTGTGGTTGTATTGGAGTACTTTTATGAGTATGAGTAGAAGTACACACGCTGAGTATTGGACCCGATACCCAATACTGGTATCGGTGCATCCCTAATAATAGCATGGTGAGGAGAGAGCAAGGGTGTACATTATGAGAGTGTGCACTTTCACCAGGTTAGGTAATTCCTCCAAACTCCAGAAAAAAATAAACAAATAAAAAACTAGAGTCTGTTTCGTTGATGGATCTGCTCCTGCGGGCCACATTCTACCACTAAGTCTGATAAAAACTGGCTCCTATGAGGAATAACAGATGAGGACAGATAAATGTAATCATATTACCTCCACCTTCAATAATGCGGGGTATAACCTACTTCAATTAATTTTCAGCTGGATTTCCTTTGTTGATCTGTTCAGTAACATTTAATACTGAACTGAAACTCTATTTTGAGATTAATTTGACTGAGAGAGATATTAGGTTCTGTAATCTGATGGATACAGTTATGAAGTCACTGTTTTATTTTGACCATTTGAACATCCATTTGTGTAACTTTTCTGATCTGTGACTTTAAAAAATGTGATCTGTTCCACACCAGGTGTTTGGTGATTTGTAACAGCTCTAATGGTATAACTCAAAAATAAAAATAAAAAAACATCCCACAATAATTCTAAAACTTAAATTCTGGAAAATTACTGCCATCATCATTTAATTTTCTTTTAAGGCAACACTGCATTGTTTTGCTGATATCATCTGCATCAGCTCATTGGAATGAGCTTTGCTTATTACTATGTTCTGTCTGAACAGAGTCTTAACATGCATCGTATACCACATACAGTTTGTTAGGCAACACCAGATTCCAACCGTTGTACACATTATGAAAGAAACTTCTGTCCCTCCTTCACAGTGAATGAGGAGTTCCTCTGTGACACTGTGTGAGAAGTTACATAAGAATATCAAGATGTTTCAACTGTGCAGGCTGCATCTGCACCTGGATGAATCTGGATGACATCCAATCCCAGTTTGTGCAAACTGCATCTGGAGGTGATCTGGCAGATGTGATCACATTCACATTACCAAGCATGTTGTGTGCTTACACACCTCTAAATATCAGGTACAGATCACATTACCCCCTGTAAACACTACTCTAGCTTTCAAAACCTGACCCTTATATTACATCATATACGCAGTAACTCACCTTGATAAAGTATTGAAGTTCACATTATAAGGTCAGGGCCATCTTAACCCATAAACACCCAAACAGCCATGGGCAACCAAAATCATCTGCCAATCTAAAATGTTAAATAACTGTTGATCCATTAATCCTATCAATACATGTAAATAATTGGTGTAAAATACAGTTTGTCATCTTTTCATGGTCATCAGATATGACCCATTTGGACGTTCAGAAGCTCGGTAGTGAACATGGAAACACTGTCACCTTCTACAACATTGATTCACCAATGAAACCCAAGGAGCTGAATCAATGACAGTGGATGGAGACACTTGGTTTATAGTCAGTTTATGATATATTTGCTGATAAAGTCACTTTTTCTTCAGTTTTTTCTATTTCTGACTTACTAACCCTCAACTTTATTCTGAGCTTTTATGAATATCTACATGATTAATTATTTAGCAGGGAAAAAGCTGAAAATAACAGGATAATATTATTTTTAAAATGGTTCTAAATCCTTTAAGAAAAGTTAATTAAGGAGAAAAATTCATTTGGGGACTGCCACAAAAGTAGTACTGGGTCTTTATGGGTTAAAAATAATTTGAGTTATGGTTAAAGTCCATGTTTTTGATTACAGTGTTGTTTACACTTGAAATTGATGTAAGGACTTACTGTGCTGTAACATGACTTTGCTATATATATATTTTTTTTTGTGACTTACTTTTTATTGAGGACTTTCTACAACACCAACACAACAGAAACACAAAGAACACCAACTGTCATCTCATTAAGAACACAAGTCAAAACCAAGGAAAAAAGGCTCATACCACTTTGCTATAAATTATTATACCAGGGCCAAGGGATGAACTGGAGATACATCCTTCCCTAATGGTGGCTGGGGTTGGCTCCAACATCCCTCTCGAGGACTGAGCAGTTCGGAAAATGAATGACTGATTATGACGGGCTCTCTTCTGTTTCTGTTTGAAATGGCTTGAGGATTCTCACACAGGTGGCACAGGTGAGAATAAAGCTTTTTTTCCTTGACTCATACAATATGTAGGTGTTTTGGTGTGTGAGAGAGAGCAAATGCAAGGGTAGGAGATACATTGCCATGTCCTTAAGAGTGAGGTGACAGCAGGTTGCTAAAGAATTGATGAGTAGTGAGGGGACATGTTTCACCTAAGACATTTCCCGCTGTGATACATGTCCTCCATGATGACTTCCTGTCATCAATATCATTACATCCTGCTGAGGTGAGTTGACAAAGGTATCTGGTTTGTATCTATCCTCCTTCATACTGTGCCAAGTTTGTGTGTGTGTGGCTTTAGAAGACAGGTGTGTGTGTGTGTTTGTGTTGTTTGTGAAGGGCATAAGGGGATTTTATGTGCATGGCACTGTGAATTATTCATTCCAAAATGGGCTTCTCTTTACTTATAAACTGATTTAACTGCCTTCCTTGTATTTTGGCATGGCTGTCCTGTTGTTTATTCCATCAACTCAAAGTCCATAAGACCCTCTGCTGTTTAGGAAATGTGCTCTATGGACAAAAATATCTTGAGCTGACTTAATAAGTTTATCTACCTTGACTATTCGCTTCAGACGAGAAATCTTCATTATAAAAAGACACAAAACAAAGACACATTGGTGTGCATTTTAAAGCTGCCAAACTGGAACAAACATGCATGAAATCATGTCACAACATCACCTTGAATTCAGGAAACAGGGAGAAAAACAGTTCTTTAAAAGAAGTGGGAGCCTTCAAATAAGATGAAACCTTTGGATCTCAGAGGAAACGTGAAAAGCTTTTGAAACACACTTGCACTATCTCTGTCTGTACTAATGAACATACTGTCTCTAGTAATAAGAACAGGACAGACCTCATGCTATAAATATTTATTTTACACAAAGTTGATGAAATTAGACTCTGGATGATGCTTCACTTACTGTGACTATCACAAAACCACAGTAATGACAGTCACAAAATGTGCAGCTGCTATGGAGTATTTAGATATTTTACAGTCAAAATCTCAGGAGAAACACATGTACTAATGTTTCACTACACAATCTGAGATGACTAAACTAAAATAACACTTGCAGGCAGCGAGAACTGCACTGCAGGTGGAACACTTTGTGGCCAATCACTTCTTTAAAAGATGTATCTGTTGGATAAACCTCCCAACAATCTGCCAAAACATCAGCAGGCACTCTGTGATGTAGCAAATCATATTTCAGTGGTTGAATGAAAGAGAGCAATTCCAATACCACACTGCTGTCCTGTCAAATCACAGGATACCCGCCAATAACAAGAACCTTCTGGCTGGAAACCAGTGAATCTAACACAAATCTAATAGTTCACACACAAACTTAATCACAGCTGAAGAATAAAGCCTACTGGGGATCCTCAGTGGCTAGTGTGTGCAAAGAAGGCACATTTCTGCTCAGGTTCAAACTCCCAGAAGCACATCTTCTAATAATAAAAGCTGTGGAAGAGCAGAAGGTAGGAAAAAAATAATAAAGGAAATGCTACATGAAAAAAACAGCACTTTAGAAAGGCTGAAGAAAAAGGATACAAAGTCAACAAACAATTCCCCACCCTATTTACTCTGGTTTTTTTTTTAACAATTACCTAAATCTGGTCAAACTGTTTTTCTCAATTGCTGCTGTTATCTCAGTTAACCTGACCCCTCCTTTTGATCACATGAATATTTCAGAACACTAGCACAAATAATTTTTCAGTTTTCGTTCATCGACTTCATAATGCCTTCCAAAAGACCCAATGTCTTTTAACATTAAGGAAAAATCTAAGGATATCAACCATCTTAAAAAAAAACAAAAAAAAAACAGAGTTCCACTGGTCTACTTTACAATTCCAAAAAGCACCGTGTTCGTCTATATCATCAGTCATACACAAATATAAACACCACAGGACTACAAGGTAATCGAATTGTTCCGGAAAGAGATATGTAGTGACTCCAAGAGATAAATATATTTTACTGCCGCAGGTTCAAAAGCTTCTCAGGACAACAGACAAGGACCTGGTCAAAACGTTAGAGATAAGATAACTAGTACAAAAATGTCTCCATCCACAGTAAAGATAGTAAAGATGATGTACTGATCTGACTTCTTCAGCTATGGTACTTACACCCGCTTCCAGGCCTTGGGCTAATATCAGTGTTCAGTTCATAAAGAATCACTGTATGATCTTTCCTATATTTGGACAGCAACATCCGACTTGATTTACACAGTGGTTTGAACTCTGTAAAGCAGTGGTTCCCAACCTTTTTTGACTCGTGACCCCATTTTAACATCACAAATCACAATGCTAAAATTAATTTGTTTTGATGTTTCATGTAATGTTTGCTATACTATATTACACATAAACATTAATTTTAGATGACATTTAGATTATATAATGTATATTATTATGGATGAAGGCAGAAAAGCCAGGTGTAGATTACTGCGCAAAGTGAGAATTTGATTTTCCTTGGTCAGGATATGTACAGTCAGTCCAGCTTGGATTTACAAGGCTGACAATTAATACTGAACAAACAATAACTCAAACTATGAATTATGAAAGAGCTGCAGCATCTGAAACCGACCACAATGAACATTTGAAAGATAAACAGTACCACAGTGCTTCAGTTTCAGCTTCACAGTTTGTCTTGTCTTTTATGTATTGTGATTGTCTCTGTCAACTCACCATATATTTTTTATTAGTACTTTTTTTTTTTTAATCAATTACTAGAAATTTCAGGCTATCCCATTTGAATTCCAGGCAAGCCCATGTGGGGTCCCAACCCCAAGGCTGAAAAACACTGCTGTAAAACAAATGTATTCAGTTGACCGAAAAAAGGCCTATGCAATATGGCTCACTGTGGCACCAGACAAGGCTATTTTTAAACAACCTATTTTTAATATTAAAGTGTTGGACCTGGAAAATGTCCCATGTATGAAGCTGATGAAGTTCATCAGTAGTGCTGGGTAAAATTATAAACATAAACCAGTGTTACATTAGTGTAGTGCAGTGGGTTTGTGGACTGTTGGATGATTGAATGATTCTGTTCTCACTCTTTTCCTCAAGCTTATGCTAAGATAGTGACGTGGGTGATGTGGTGGAGGGAAAACAGCCTTTTTTATGTAGACGAGTAGACAACAAACAACATCTGTAAGTTACATGGACTGACAAGTCTTTTTTCTGCTCACTTTGTGGATATTCTTCCTCCGTTACGCTACAGCCATGCTGTGTGTGCTCTGATCTGCATCTCCTTTAAGCAACAGGTGCAGATCTCTAAAACATATACACACAGATGTAGAAACAGAAGAACATAGCACTGACGAGAATCAATCCACCTATGGAGTGGAACCATTATCACCATACTTCATCCAGCTGTTTTATCTGTACTGTTTTATCATACTGTTCAATACCAGTATGAGACTGGGGCAGTATCATCAGAACCTTAAGAGAATACTCCATAATCAGCATAAAAACAAGACTAAAGTTTGCAAATGAGCATGCTCACAATGACCTTACCTTTTGGGGGACTGTTCTCTGCTCACAAGAGACATTAGCCATAATATGTGCTACCCTAACACTAGCCCATCCCTATCATCAAGCACAGTGGTGAAAACAAGAATTCCTGCTGACTGCTCTGACTGTTTGGCAAAGCTTGTGCAAGCAAGTGTTTGATTCAATTTAAGCTAAACAAAACTACCTGCTATTACTAAGAAATCCAAATACATGTTGGTAAAAGGGAAATAGGCAATCAGCTGTGCATCTTTAATATAATTGCAGTTTATTCATAATCTACAGCGAGAACAGAAGAAATCAAATGAATCAACCATTAACCCTGTGTTTTTCAACCTTGGGGTCGGGACCCCACGTGGGGTCACCTGGAATTCAAATGGGGTCGCCTAGTAATTGATAAATGATAATAAAAAAAAAAACAAAAAACTTATTAATAAAAATATATGGTGAGTTGAGAGACAATCCCAATACATAAAAGACATGACAAACTGTGAAGCTGAAACTGAAGCACTGTGGTACTGCTTATCTTCCAAATGTTCATTGTGGTCGGTTTCAGATGTTGCAGTTCTTTTCATAATTCATAGTTTGAGTTATTGTTTGTTCAGTATTAATTGTCAGCCTTGTAAATCCAAGCTGGACCGACTGTACATATCCTGACCGAGGAAAATCAAATTCTCACTTTGTGCAGTAATCTACACCTGGCTTTTCTGCCTCCGTCCATAATAATATACATTATATAGACTAAATGTCATCTAAAATTAACGTTTATTTGCAATATAGTATAGCAAACTATTACATGCTCAAAAACTAATTAATTATAGCATAAAAAAGTCTCCATTTTCAATGTCTAGGGTCGCAGAAATGTGTGATGTTAAAATGGGGTCATGAGCCAAAAAAGGTTGGGAACCACTGCATTAATCCTCCATCATCCTTCAATTATTGATTATTAAGTTAACATGTTACTAAAACAAACCTTAACATGGCTTAATACTAATAATAATAATAAGGGGAAATAGTTGGTACAGAATGAGATATGAATGTCTGTGGTGTAAAAAGTTAAAGTTAATGCAGTGACTTCATTTTAGGATATTTTTTCCCCCACTGTAACACTTCTCACTGAATTGGGTCAGGTGTGCACTTTTTTCACAGCACAACACCTTGAAGAAGGGGGGAAAAAAAGCAACAGAACCTCAGAGAGACTGCATCTTTTGATCTAGCTACATTACTACCCTGCACATTCATGCAAATCGCGTCTGTTGTTTGCAGTAGTTGTTACACTGACAGCTTGTGAATGCCCTGTAAAAGGAAAGTGGCCTCACTAATCTGATATATTGCTGTGGTGCTTGTACAAGAAACATTTTTATTGTGATACACAAAACACCTAGGCTGAAGTGCAAGCAGGGCAAAGAAACAGAGCAAATAATGGATACAAGAAAACCAGACCTGACTCTGTACTTGTAGAGACAATAAAAAAGCATTAATACAGCAAGTCAACCAAGGCCCTTAAAGCATTTAAATGGAGGACAATCCAGACTGAAATGTTATGTCTGGCATCCCTAACTGTTGAGTTTGAACAATAAATAACCTGTATATTCAACTTCTACCTGCCTTTTACAGTCATCTGTAACCATGGAAACTACTGAAAGGAGAACTGAAACAAGAAACATTACTGAACTAGATACATATGTACTTGATGAACTGAGAGAGGAATGTACATTTTCATAATAAAGAAAGTACTAAACACCTCTACATCCTTTTCTGGTGTCATATTAAATTAATGATGTGAACAGAAAAATAAAAGTTGAATTTTTTTTAAAACTATAGCAGAAGGTCAAGTGGTGCTTCACTTGTGTCTGAACAAACTGTACTGTGAGACAGTGATGTAACACATAATAAAGCAACATGTGGTAAGTTTTTTGTTTTTTAGTTTTTTTTGCAGGAAATGAAATCACCAAGTATTTATTCTACTGCTTTCTTTAACTGTTGAACCACAACTGTGAAAACTGTTATCATCACGACTTTATCATCATTTCAGTGTTTGTGCTTTCTTATTTGTTGTTTTATACCATATCTACACTAACAGAAATATTTTTTCTGAACAGATATTTTCTCCCTCTGTCCACATAGACGTAGTTTAACAAAATAACTCTGTCCAACCAACAATGTAAAAGTCATTGATAACAGCTGGTAAATATATTGATTGAATAGACTTATCTTCGTCTAAAGTCTACAGGAAACATCAATTATTCTCCCTCATGTTAACAGCAGCTTCTCATGACATTTCCAATGTTCCCATGCAACATTCCTGTAAATAATGAAAGGCTAACAGTCAGGGCATTAATAACTGACGACAGCAGCTATAAATGTTCACACCTCAAGGTGAGCTGGGAAGTGTTTGCTTTCCTATCTGCCACCACTAGCTGACTTATTGGATATAGAACAGTTAATAACCGTTTATTTTCCCACACAGGCGTGCCAAATTTGGGAATTAGGAAGTCTAAGAGCAGAGTGAGAGTGCTGTTCTGGTGGGTCTGGGGACAGAAAAACTGATAGAAAGCATCAAAAAATATTGCAGCACACTGGATGAGGAGATGCTAGCTGTTAAATCTAAATAAAATTCAACCGTCATCACAAACAAAGCATCATTTATTTACATTGAATAATCAGAGCATTCACAAAAATCATTCAGAATCAGCAGGGGAAACAGCTGTTTGCCACTTGCAATTTTCTCTTGTTGACTGTCCCTTCACTTCCCTGGAGTTTCCCTTCTGTCTCTGGATTGTTTCAATGGGAAGGAGGGATGGAATTAGTTCCATCTATAATGGAAAAATTGTAACATTTGCAATCACAAACAGCCAGAAAACTCAGAGGTATTGGCTGTCTACCAGTTAACTCTCTGATACTGATTGTCATTAGCTCATGTAATGCGCAAAAAACTCCACACACTTCAGGATTCACCCCATGACCTGAATCTCTTTAATCAGATTTAAAATGCATCCAAAACAGGAGCGATATCATTAAATGTTACCCATCATCTCAGAGGCCTTGGACCCAGTCTGCATGGTCCTGATCCTTTTCCAACAGGATTCAACACTAATGGAGCCCTACCACAAACCTCCAGATAAGTGATACACTGTTTATTCAGAAAAACACTAATTATTACAGCAAGGGTTAAATAAATGTAACCTGTTACTATAAATAAGGACAAAAACATGGCAATTTCAGGTCCTTTTATCGAAAAGCCAAAACACACTGGTTTTCAAATGGAAACCATACTCTATCCTCCACATACAGTGCACAGTGTGATGACAATGCCCTCCCATCCATCATGTTACTTTTCTCTAACATACCATCAATACCTGCTACAGTATAGTGTATACCCACCATAATTATTCAAGGTTGGTATCAGTTAAAAAAAAAAAAAAAAAAGGCATGCACAGGAAAGAGCATCAGAGAGGGTCAGTGGTTTGGGGATAATAATGTAAGAGCTTGAATGTCAGTGAGTATCCCCAAGGGAAGTGAGGTATTTTAACCAAATGTGGAGACTCTCATGCCTTCCATTTTCTATCCTTTCTTCAAGGGTGCGTTAATGATACAAGGGTTTCAGCCTTTAACGAGACATGTTTCTATTCACAGTTCATACTGATATAATTGGCTATCACAAGTATAAAGCCTTTAATGAACAATTTGCCCACTTTATTGGCCTTAAAATGTCATATCTAGGGCTAAGTTGAATTTAGTTTCTTGGTGGGGCTATAGAAGACTCCAAACTGCTCTTAAACCAAAATCAGACACTCATAAACAACATCCCTGTGTGTGTACAGTACAGTATGTAGGTGCTTTATTATGTGTATTTGTGAAGAGACCAAATTCCATTTTAGAGTTGTGCCTTCCAAACAGTTAGCTGATTAAAGCATTTAAAGAAAATTAGCCCCACAGCCACCGTAAATCTCTTTGCTTTTCTTTAACGAATGCTGCAACTCTTACTTCCCATTTCTCATTTGCATATGAAAACCATCACCTTCACTATCTCTACACCGCACAAACTGAATTGCAATTCAGTAAACGAGGGGGAGGAAAAACAGAAGAAGAAAAAAAAAAAGTAGTGATATGCTGTGTAGTTTGTGTGAACATCTGCATATCTTTTTGCACCCACGTTTAGTGTGTGAGTCTGAAGTGGCTCAAGTCATTCAAACCCTGGTGAGCCTTCCCTCTAAATACAAAGTTAATATGCATCCACCGAAGACAGATAGTTATGACACTGTATCATCTCAGCTGATCTCGATGAACTTAGCACTATCATTCATCACTTCAGTGACTAACAAAATATGAAACCAAATGAGAATAGGAAAGCATATCAACTGAAGACGACATAGCTGGTGTTTCACTTTGATGAATATTTGGCTTTTTGGGAGTAAGCAATCATGCCTCAGATGGGTGCTGAGGCAGAAGGGAGGAATAGAGCAACTTCAGTATGGCATTCACAAAGGCCCCAACTTAATGGAAGTTTGAATTACCATTTAAATAGGATTCCTTTTGGGGGAAGGGGAGGCATCATAGAGAAAGATAAATTACATTGTAAACAATGTCAAAACAGTTTAATGACACATATGAAATGAAAGTACACACCCCATGCTTTCTTAGCTACTGAGTGATATAAAGAGTGGATTGAATAAATAACGAGGCAGCCCGGGGAAAAAGCGACTGTGCAGACTTGTTTTGTCTCTAGCTGGTCCTGCACTTTTAATTGACTTGAATAAAAAACTCAATTACAGCATTCTGGCCACCGGAGGGAAAGAGAGCAAGACACAGAGAGAGAGGGAGAGAGAGAGAGAGAGTCAGAGGAGGGTAAGGAGGGGGAGAGGAAGCAGAAAGATGAGTGAATGAAGCATGAGAGAGGAATGAAGGAGTTATTGGGTCAGAATGGCACCTCGGGGGGGAATCAGGACAGCAGACAAGCTTTTATGCAGGCCAGTCTGTCTATGGGAATTACACCTCATGGGGAGCTGGAAGAAAAGAAACTTAAAAGGAAAGGGGAGGAAGGTAAAGTGCTTTGTCAGTGCCTTCCATGCCTTTTTATGCATTTATTGTCATCTGTCCTCTGTTATTCTACTGATGCTCACAGAGATACTGATTGAAGGTGAGGGGCATTGAATCATGTGAAATCAGTAAGCGATCCCATTCAACCGCGGCGCTGATTTAGCTTCCACAGAAGTTGACAGGTCTCGTACTAGGAGAGTATTAAAATGAAGAACATGAATAGATAAGAGGGCACCAGAAAAAATGGTGAGTGTGATGCAAGGAGAAAGAAACTCAAGAATCTTTTTAAAAAGAAACATCCTTTGCGCCGCCAAGTGATAATGTGAGGCCGATAATGCAAGACTGATTGTGGATTCGCTGGCATATTGGTGTATGTGTGAGCACGTGCATTTTTACATTTGACGAAGAGTACAAGTGTGAGTGGGGGGGGCGGGGGGGGGGGGGGGGGGGGGATTGCGGAGTCTTTCTGATATCCTGAAGTCACAAAACAACAGATTCTTTGTCAGCCTACAGCAGTCGATGCAATGTTTGCGGACAGTGAGCCAATATTTCCGCTGTGTGTATATGTGCACACGTGAGTGTTTGTGAGCGTGTGCGGACAGCAAGCTGTTGTTCCCATGGTTGTGTGTTATTGATTAGTCATCTCTGTGGGCAATAGGAGCTGTTATCAGGCCTGACATGGAGACAGACGGGGGTGGATGATGCATGGGACGGGAAAACTGTTCAGACGCAAAGATAATGGAGCTACACACACACATGCCAGCGCACACACACACACACACACACACACACACACACATGCGTACTGCAAAGATGGACGGGAACGCACTGGCACATGCTCCTACAAATTCTTGCACACACAATAGACCTATTACACAACTGAGCACAAATGTATTGGCAGGAATGGATTTGTTTTCAGCACCATGGACAGCACTCTAAATCTTGAGCAATGCCATACACAGCACATATGGGTAATGATAATCTATTGTAGCGCCTACAGCTATTATCAGCCATTATTTATAGAAGTTAAGGGTGGATATCCTCAAGAATCACAGTCAAGTGACGTGATAAGTCAAAGTGACACTATATGTTAAAAGAGCAGAAAAAAGTCCATACTGTGATGACCACCCCGTACTTCTCACACCCATGACACATTCATCCAGGCTCTGCAACTCACCTAAAAGAAAAAGAGAAAAAAGGCAGGGTTAAAATCAATGAAATGTACTGTATAAGGATATGTGAGAGCAGTTATCATCACCTAGTACAACAAATTTGCATATATCAACAATGTGACAAAGTTTGGCATATCTCTTTTGAAGATGCACACACATACACAATTTAACCCAGAAAGACCCAGTGCTACTTTTGTGTCAGTTCCCAAATGACTTTTTCTCTATTTCTACCTTTCTTAACTGATTTATCACCATTTTTTATGTTATCCTCTGTATTTTGCATTTTTGGTGTAAATCACATATTTTCCTATATTTAATTCACTTGATCATGTAGATGTTCATGAAAACTCAGAGTAAATTCAAAGTTAATTATATCAAAACAGAGAAAAACGAAGAAAAAGTTACTTTTTCAGCAAAGATACTGGTAACTGAATGGAAAACAAGTGTGTCCATCCACTGTCATTGATCAAACTCCATGGGTTTTACAGGTGAATCAATGTTGTAGAAGATGACAGTGTTTCCACGGTAACTACGAAGCCTCTGAATGTCCACATGGGTCATATCTGATGACCATGAAAAGATGACAAACTGCATTTTACACCAATTATTTACATGTATTGATAGAATTAGTGGATCAACAAGAATTAAGCAGTTTATATCTGTAGATGGTTTGTGTCACCAGCGGCTGTTTTGGTCTCTGTGGATTAAATTACATTCATTTTTATATTTTGTTGATAATAATGTACTAAACATGTCTGCGTAACAACAACTGTAATTAATGTAAGTAACACAGATAGAACACTATCTAGGCTGGACTAACTTTGATTGATCAGAAATGTGCTTGTGTGTGAATGCAAAGATGATGTTTCATGAGTGGGTGAATATTTGTGCCCTAACAAATACCACTTTGCCCCATCTTGTTCAGCACATGCTTGTATTCTTCCATTAAACTCCTTAAGGGCAGATCACAGAGTCACGCTTAGGAGCAGATTTTCCATTAAGGAACATTGTATGCACTATGCATATGCACTACACGAAAAACACTTCCGTGCCTTAGGTGAAGTTGCCATGGTTCTGACTGACTTGTTTAGAAGGGGACCCACTGATTGGTCAATGTTTAGCTGAAAAGGGCCGTGACATGTTTTTAACTGCTTAAATGATCAGTTAACAAGATCAGGGGTTTGGCTGTTGGATGCTCATGTGGGATTTGCCTGCTTGTCTGAAGTTGTGGTCATCTCTCTTGCACTTTGAGCACTTCTAAGTACAATTTCACCCATCATCAGCCGATGTACTCTAAACTTTAATGAGAGTGTTTTCATATTAGTGGAGTAGTATTTTGCATCTTGTGGCAGACCATGACCTGAGACTGTGCCGTGGCAGAACTAAAACTGAATGTTGTTGCAAAACAGACACGCCATGCTGCCTGCAACTTTCCAACCATCTGCATATCCATATTTTTCTTCCTCCTGTAGAGTAGAACTATGTAAAATAACGTCTTTTTTGTCAACACGGCTGACATGACAGTCTTTTTGAGTACATTTTAAAAGCCTTGGCATAGGACTACACTGATCATGATGCAGCATTTGCTCTGTTGAACTGCGCATATAACAACTGAACATATTCTATCTGCACTCTTCTCTTTTACTTTATTTTAATTGGTCATTATTTATATTTTATTGATTATGTTTTAATTGTGTGTTTTGAATTTGTCTCTTTTCTATTTTTGGAAAGCACTGTGAATTGCCCTGTGTATGAATTGTGCTAGACAAATACATTTGCCTTGCCTTGCCTTTGCTTTCAGTGTGAGAACCAACATGGTGATGGTATAGAAGTAATATACTTTGGCTCTGTGGAAAAGTTGATAAAAATGCACAGTATGAAATTCACCTAGTAATTAAAAGGAACAGAACAGTGCCCACTTCCACTCAACAGTCCACTACCCAACTGTTGTGTGAACTGAAGGTTTAAGTTAATGCAATTTATAAAACATCCACTGATCCTTTTTCAAGGTTTCCACTTTCTTCACAATGAGTAAGTTGTGTGTAAATGTCAGCTGTGGAACTGGCTGTTCAAGAGAGGCCATCCATGAGAACACAGGGAATATATTGTCATGGCCTGCACTCTACAATCCTCTTTCTCCACAGGGACAAGTAGACTCAGGTTTTACCAAGTCAACCATGAAAATACACAGAGGTCAAGCTTCCCACTATGTCCTCAACTCTCTCTGATGAGATGGACAGGTTTAGGTAAGGCCACAGACCAGATACAGAGAAAGTGATCCATGAAAATGAATCTCTATGGCAAGTTTTCGCACAAAGTGCTGAAAACGTTGCATAGACTGAATGCTGACATTGTGTAAAAAGCTCAAGAGCAAAAGCCATGTTTCAATTATTGGAGTCTGGCAGCCCTTTAATTAAAAAAGGAAGTATGCCATAAATATTCTCTAAAAAATATTGTTATTGGAAGAAAGAAATGTGATGAGAGAAGACATCAATAAATAATAAACTAAAAAAAATACATTTTGCTGCCAAAGTATAGAAAAAATGGGAAAAACGTGCATGTCTCGTGTGGTTTACATGGTTACATGTTTAGTATATATATATATATATATATATATATATATATATATATATATATATATATATATATAAAAATCTACATGGATATTAGGGGTGTGACGGTGCACTCATTTTTACAGAACCATTTCAGTTTGGGGTCTTTGATACAATATGGAGGAGTACCAAATGAATACATGTAGCCTTTGTGAAGAGCGCAAACACTCGGGAAGCAGGGTGGCCGCAAGCAGAACCCATGTGCAGGGTTTCCCTTATATACATTCTCCAGTGGCGCTGCTGCTGCTGCAAAAAAAAAACTTTATCCTGAGGCTGGGGCGCCGATAAGGGGGGGCATGACGATAGAGAATATAACAGAGGGACAAAAGCCAGGTCAGACGTTCAAAGCGTGCTAAGTTTCACTTTCAGTTTTGGGTAGTTACAGAGCCCCCCCCCCCCCCCCACTGATCTCCTTCACTGTACCGAAAACATATCGAAAATGTATCAAACCGAAGATCCCTGTACCGAAAACGTACCAAACCAAAATTTTTCTTTACCATTACACCCCTAATGGATATATGTTTGGTATAGTGAATACAAAATAAACCAGCAAGAGAACTGCTTTTCAAAACTTTCCACATCCCTTGATGAGGAATCCTCTGCAATGATTTATTCTTATGGAGAAGCCTGCTAATAATTCAAGGTTGAGAAGACGGAGAAGCCTACAGCGAAAGAAAAAGATACAAAACAAATATTCCACTAAGATAAAAGTTAAAAATGGATTAGTACACATGAGATGTTTGTTCATGAAACCTGTTTTGAAGATAAAAGTCATTATTTAAATACTGTAAAATTAATTTTAGCTGGCAGCTGCGGAGCATATTATAATCAAATAACTGTAGAACATAACTATAATGTCTGTTTCTCATTGTCTTCTTATCATTCTTATTCAGAAGTGTGATTCTTGTGTCTCGAAGCATTTCAGTAAGACAGCAGTAAATCTAAATTACATTTTCAACATGTTTGTCACTTATGTTGATCAGGAAAAAGTCTGTAGCCATTGAAAGTGTGTTAAGCACTACAACGCTGGCTTCCTGAGCAGATATTTCAGTAATACTCTGGAGTGCAGCGAAAATAGAAGCATATAAAATATAAGAAAAATGTATCATACATATAGTAAAATGGATAAAGATGCTGATCATTTTTATCATATTTATTGAAGGAGGAATCATTTACAGACATGATGTTGTGCAAGGCAATGAAAAAATAGAATAAAAGAAGGAAGCAGCTCCTGTACAATGTCTGCTAGACAGCAAATTTATTCAAGGGCAGTGTTTCGATCTGGTCAAAAGCCTAATCTGACAAAGAGCTGCGATGCATCAATGTGCAGGCAGTCCTTTCTTTTTGCACTATATATATATATATATATATATATATATATATATATATATATATATATATATATATATATATACATATATATATGTCTCAATAATACTGAATTGCGTGTACTTTAAGGACACTTTTCTTTTCTGTGTCGTGTCTGCAGTCACAACATTTCCTCTCCTATTCCAGAAATGATATATTTTAAAAAAAAAAAAAAAATTGTCTCTACTGTCTCTTACTATTTATTCTAGGTTTCGTAACATTCTAGTTTGGGCAAGACATAGTGCAGAACGATCAGCAGCACACAAACGTCTCCTTTACTCCTCACTGCTACAACATAATTTAAGTCAATTTGAAGCTCATTGTCTCTCAGAGAATGCAGTGGAAATGAAAGCAGTTTAGGAAATCTGGGATGCATAAAACAGAGAAAATGAGAGGCAAACTGAACACATATACATATTTGGTGAGCATATCAGCTAGAGGGTAGAGAGAAAAAAAAGAGTTACTAGAAAATAAAGTAACTTAAGTTTTCACAGTTGTCATTTTACAGAAGTTGGAAGGGTGCACATACAGTTTGATCACCAGCTTGTTACTAAAATGTATTTCCCTCATCTCTTAATGTCATATCTGCAAGACCAATGCAAAATCAATAAAACAAGGGAGGGCCTAATGTGACCTGCTGTTTATTGAGCAGCTCCAGCTCCAGCACCCCCAACCCCAATTTGTTTATTTATTTATCCGGGTCTCTCAACAAATGCCAATTAGGAGAAAAGGCTGGAAGTGCCAGAGCTGTAACCTTTCTTTTTTTAGCAGACGAGACAGTCCTGCTTGGGGACCGACACACACAACTTGTATGTACACACACACACACATAGATAGATAGAGAGAGAGAGAGAGAGAGAGAGAGGGACAAGAAGACAAAAGAAAATGACGCTGACCTGGTTGGTTATGTTTGGAATAAACAAATACTTGCAGTTACTTTTACCGCTTTAATATGCAATATGGACTGACACTGACCTGACCCTGCTGTCTGTTCTTATTACAGGGAATAAAAAACAGAAACAGATGAAAAAAAAAGACAACAACCAGAAAAGTAACTTCACAAAATTATATTTAGAAAAAGCAATGACACATTAAATTCTAACTATAAGAGTTATTTTAACGTTCACTTTTTGTTTTATTCTGTAGTTTGCAGGGTAAAAACATCATTCTAGCATGTCTAAACCACTGTTTCTCATAGTTACTAGATCTGGCAGTGATCCAATTTATCCGATTACATAAGCACGTCTGCTTGCATGCACACACATACACATACACCACATTACTGTTGAAAGCTAAATTAAGAGAATAATTAGTTATAATAGTGCAGAAGATGGAGCTAGATCTTGCATAACCTTGTTTTGAATCAAGCCGACAAATCAATAGGGAGTCTGTTCTTGCTGCATAGTTAGTGCCATCCTACCCAGAAATGTTTACTCACTCATGTTTTTTGTCCAGGAAAAGGTAGTGCTCACTGGGAGCAGCAGTGTGTGTCTGGGTCTGTATTCACACTTAATGGGGAAATTTTGGAAAACAATGAACCAATTTTACAATGGATGGTGTGGCCATTACTTTACTTGGTGAGATGTCTCTTGCTTTGCCATCTTTCACCCTATGTTTATTCTCACCGCTCATCCCTAACAAGGCATGAATCACACCAATGAGAGGTGATGAAAGGATTCTGAGTGGCAGCTGAGGTCGGCTGCACAAAGCTATGTAGAGCCATTCCACGGGGAGGACCCAGATGCAGCGGGGCAGCAGGTCATGAGCTGAGTCACCTCCGTGGACAGTAAACACAATGCCTATGCTGTCTGTGTAACAATAACCCTGAACTTTGACCATTACACCGTACAGTGGGTGACCCTGCAACCTCCAACAGTGCACATGCTAATGGGACAGACTGTGTTAGTCAAAACACATTAGCTGGGGCATCAAGGTCAAAAAGTCACCTGGTAAAAGAAGTTATTTTGTGTCTCTTCTATCCTTTCACAGGTACTGGCACCCAAGTGTTTAGAGAGACCTAAGAGTGAAGTGCTGCTGTTATTGTACTGAAGTAAATGGCTGCTTTGTAAGTAGGGCCCATCCATAAAACACACGCCTTTGTTTGGCTGTGTGTATGTGTGAGCACCAAGTGCACATGAATGTATTGATTTTCCTTTCCACCTTTTTTCTCATCTTTACTTCGCTAGTATACCTGTATTTTTCTATTTGTTTGTGGACATTTTCCCAGAGTTCACTCTGATGGAAAATGCAATCTTGTCCCATCCTCTTACTCTCTTGCTTTTCCCATTCTTCTTTTTTTTCTGACTAATAGAAATTCTGTTAGTATGTTTGTATGAGATGAGAGATGAAAATGATTTTGTGGTGAGAAAGAAAGATGGCAATGGAAGGGAGGGTGTGGGCGATAAAAAATGGCAGAGAAAAGAAAATCGATGAGAGATGAAATATATCAGAACTCCTGGAGCAAGGTCAAGAGGATATGATCTCTCACGACACACAGTTGTGCCTCACTGAGCCAGAGGGAGCGACTGAGATGGAGAGGGAGGGGGGGACACAAAGAGGGGGAGGGGGACAGAAAGAAGGAATCACTTAGAAAAAGAAATGAGGGCAGGAGGCAAGACAGACAGACAACTTTTCTTGAGAAAAGGCCACTGTCCATTTATCAAAAAACAGCATTGTCTAACATCCGTGCTTGTCCATAAGGGCAATAGTAGTGTTACCACAAGCATTGGACACACTGCTGATGTTGGCACAATAGCTCTGGTACAAAATGTGGAAATGAATCTTCCGTCAGTCAACTTTCTTCCCACGCTAAGTAATTCAGCAGCTAAGTAGCTGAAGGGGCCAGATCAGCAGACTGTGCATCCACCATGGGTCCAAGTCCCGGTTCCATATGCACAGACCATTAGAGCCCCACTCTCACCTCCTACAGGGAGCAGGGCCAGATAACATCTGTCTACACCTACCTCCCTGCAAACACTCAACCAATTAAAGAGCCATTAGTGCTCAAGCTTAGTGGGTGGTGTGTGGGTCAGTATGCCTGTTAGTGTTGGTGAGCATTCCCCAGATTAAAACACTCTCTTTATTGTTCATGTTTTTTATACATGTATCCCACTTGTCAAAGAACATACAGTGTGTATATATACAGTACATCCATTATACAACGCATTGGGAAGACAGAAAACACATCTATATCCATGTAACCTTTTGTTTGCTCCCTCCACCCATTTGGTCCCACCCCCTCCATGTATCATTCATCAGTCTCCCCAGTCTCCATCATACAATTTTAATTCATAATAGGGACAGAAGTAGGTCATTTGACAAACATGTCACATCTGCTCCAATCAAGGCTACACCGCCTTTTAGCATCAGTGTTCATCCCTGTTTACCCACATGAACATAGGCCACAGTAGATATAGAAGCAGCCGGGAGTTGGAGTTACACCTGGAAAACATAGCGCTGCAGCCTTTGGCATCTCACTTCAACTAAGCATTCACATTAAACCTACAGACAGAACTGCCTCGCAATTATCTCATTTTATGATACATATATAGTATTTGTACACAGTTATGGTGGAAGTTATTCAATCCTTTGATGTATAAAATTCCCTTCACACTGCCAAAGTATATAACATTTCTGGCTTGTATTTCTAAAGAGAACTGTTCCAATGTGGCTGCTCCTCTAAACTCAGTAAACACAGTAGGGTGACCAGTGGTCAAGCGAGCATGAAAAGGCATTAAGAGAGAAAGTGTCACTCACAAGACAGAAAGCCATAAAATAGAAACAGATTATTAAGAGATTATTTCCTGATTTTTTTCACGGTGAATATATTGTAAAGACACACATACACACACAAAACCCACACCCATACCTTTGCAAAACTACATAAATGTTATAGAGACAATGTACAGCCAAGCTGAGAGACTGCAATCGCTTAATTTTTCTGTTGTTCCACCCACACATGTTGTATGATGCTACTATTGGCTGGAGATGCAAACACAGTGGCAAAGGTCCACATACCTGTGGATATCCCAAACACAGCAAAACAACATGAATAGATAAAATACGGGCAGAGCACAGTGTCTCTGCACGCAACTACACCACAATATAATGACATACTGAGGGTCAACATTATTTGGATCAGTCTATGTTGAGTTTTTTAGGAAAATCTTTAATTTCATAATTCACAAAAGACTTAAAAAGTCAAAATAAATTACTGATGAAGTATCAAACATGGATGATTAGACTTCACTTGCTTTCTTGTTTTCTTGACATAATTTTTCATGTATGTGCCATTTGATTGTTTGTGCATACCTGAAAATGTAGGTGAAAATACACATTAAAAAGTCAAATGCTTTGAAAAAATGTGCAATACCACATCCCTGAGATCATAGAAATCATGACATTGTTCTTTGAGAATGGAATGAACATTTCATACACTTTTATTTTCTGAAATTGAAATATCTGGTTTATTATTTATCCTGGTTCCTAGTGTTAACAAGATAATTGGGTAACAATGCAGAACTAGTGTTTGGAGCGACCACGAATGAGTGGAAAGTGAAACAAAGAGGCCAGATGAAGCACTAACTCTTTCAGAGTGACCCAGGTGTCAGATAGACCCCCTGTGGTGTCCTCTGTCCCTCATCACTGACCCAGGGGAGGCAGAGTGCCTGCTGTCCTCAGACCGCCCTGCACGCCCGTCTGCTGCCCTGGACAACAGTCTGTCTGTCCACCAACTGGCAAATCAATCACTTAGCCCAATCACACGCACATGTGCATGAATAAAGTGTGCACACGTGGCGTTGCATGCAAACAACTTAGGTTTCCCAGAGCATCAAAATGAACGTGTCACAGTGGATCAGTGTTTTTTTTAGTTTAAGTTTTTTAAGTATAGCAGACATAAGTGAAATATTTTGACTGTTTGTTGAATAGTTTGTGTATTACACTGTTTTATAAAATTTACACTGTAAGGATATTTAATAGTGTTTTTTTCTGTCTGTTTTCCTCCTATAATTCCCTGTGGAGAGATAAAGCCTGTAGCCACTGAGCTTTGAACACATCCACCACTGGAGACAACATGCTGGCTTTCAAATCCCCATGTCCAACAAGAGTCACTCGCTCTGCTTCCACACTGCTCACAGCCATTAATTTGTAGCTACAGCCCAAAATACTACAGTGGACTCAGTGTGGTTATATACACTACATTTTATACTGTCAGAGGAATTATCAATGCCTGTGTGTTTACTCCACACAAAGGAGCTGTGAAATCAGCAATGGAACTGTCACAAACTATACTTGCTAGAAGAAACATACATCCAACAGCGCAGCTCCTGCTGAATATTCGAGAGTGTGAATGTGCAGTAGGGATGTGATGAGATTAGTTCATTAATATTCTCATACACAGACACTGGGTTTAATAATGACTATAGCAGCTAATAGACGTAGAAAACAGTGCAAAGAGCGCTTTATTGTAAAGGTACGTTAAGTGCCAACTCCATTAAATGTTTAGATGGAACTACTAATACAGCAAAAATAAATGATATCCAGTCTAATTATGTAATTTCCACAATGCATCCCTGTTATCTCCGGCTAGTTTAAGAAGTGACAGTTACTGCTTAAACTAAAGAAAATCGCTCTTTCCTTACAGATCGCGAACGTTATTTTTCCAAACTCCTATGTCTCTTGACCCAGACTGAACAAAAAAGGGAAGAAGAAGAAAGTAGAGGAGACGAGTGGAGGTACATTCAGACAACCTCTGTCTCTTCCACTTATTGTTACAAGAAGAATATTTATCCATGCCTCAGTGCCCAACAAGAAAGCAATGGAAGTCATTCTCTCTCTCTCTCTCTCTCTCTCTCTTCCTCCCTTTCTCTCTCTCTCTCACTCACTTACTCTCTCACGCTTGCATGCTTGTGACGAAGTTATGTAAAAAGGAGGCCTGTCCACTTAAGCAAAAACAAAGTAAACAAGTCCCTGTCCCTGCATCCCACAGCATTTCACTTATTCACCTCAAAGCATGAATGCATGGCTGAATTAATTGAGAGGCTAGCGGTGTTGAAAGTGCTGCTTCGATTAAGGTTAGTTTCTCATAAGATCTTCCTTATCGAGAGCTTCTAGTGTAAAAAACAACAAAGCAATTACCGCTTCACTTGATGACAGCAACCAGGATTATGAGCACTAATGAGCACAATCAACAGTATCTGCATGTGTGTGTACACGTGGCCATCCACTCTGTGTTTGTAACATTTTGTTCGGTTTTTGCACCAGTGACTGCAGCATGTAATAAAGTGATACTGTGTGCAAATGAGCACAATTTAGAGAATTTTGTGTGACAAAATTATTCAAGCAACTCGTGTGTTATTAAAAATATGTAATTCTTAGCAGGTCTTTCTGTTCACTATAGGCTTTTATGTATTTACAACATGAAGATGATAATTTGAATCCTGCAGCCTCAGTCAGTCATTTAGTGCTTGGAGCGCCTGTCTATGTATATGAGATTTACCCTATCACATTATGTTATGGTCCTGCTGACTGTGGGCTCCCTGCTCTGTCAAACACCATTGTCGACGTCAAATTCATTTGAGAGAGACACAGTGTTGATGCAGATGCATCTGTGCCTGAATTAGCAGTCATGCCTGTCTGCTTAAAAGTACTCAGGACATGCCATCACTGAGGCAGCATACTGTGCAGTCACATTAGCAACTCTGATTAGAAATCCGTTTATTATCTGAAGAGAAGAGAACATAAAGTGACAGTTTTGAAGACAGAGCCTTGCTGCACACCTTTAGCGTAAGAGTTGTGTTCAGGATGTTGCAGAGCATCCTGAGAAATCTGCAAGCAATATATGAACAACGCATTTCTCCTGCAAACAAGAACAATCAAATCCCTTAGCTGCTCTCGCCTTTGTTCCCCTTTTAGTAGTGACAAGCCCAGGCGGCGGAGGGAGGTGGGTAGAGGAAGGGGAGCTGCCTGCCTGTGTCCTATTTGTAGCGGTTGCCAGACTCTATAAAATCCCCCTCTAGTTGTGGAGAATATGTCGCCCACCCACTGACAGCCTCCTCAGCTTGACATACTCTGCATTGCCAGTGGGAGATAGTGGGAAAAGATATGCAACCCAGCTGGGATAATCCTGTTACACAGTTATGCACAAACCACAATATCACCTAGAGAACACGCACTTGCATACATCACAGCAACACCTTGAATAGCGGAGCAGGTTTGTCTGTTTTAAGCCTAGAATTAAATTTGTTTTTCACCTATCTCAATTATCTATTACATACTGTATAGCTGTAATGTAGACACTTATGTACACATGGCAGAATATCAAATCATAAAACAGTTTCTAATTATTTCAATTTACTACATAGAAAAAGCTCTGTGATGTGGTTATCTCCCAAAAAAAGAAGTTAAAAAAAAGAAAACAAGAAATACTCTGATATTCTCTGTGTGAGCCCATTAACAAATACACATTTATTCAGATGCAAATGCATCAGTCTCTTTAAAATTATGTCTCCTTGATTAATACAAATGCCAATTAAAATTCAGGAGCAGTCTTTGCTGAAGCTGTGATGTATTCAACCTCTTAAAATTGGCTACAAGTTAGATATTAATATTCTTCAAGCACATGTTTTTATATTGAAAAAGAACGAAGTCTATTTAGAAAACCAAGTGAGTTGGAAACAAAAATTAATGGGGAGAAAGTGACCATACACATACAATGAATTTCAATTACCTTCCATTGCAGTCTAAGCTTACACACCAGCATTCATTGCACCACAAAGTACACACACTATGACTGAGAGAGCCCGACGAGCGCAACCCAGCTGCAAAATGACATTTACACAGGTAGCTGAAGATAAAACAAGTAAGACTATGACAGTGAGCTAAATGAGATAGAAATATTCCATTGCAATCAAGAAACTTTCATTATAACAGTCTGAGTGAATCTGCAGCCGTAATGATGACAGTTATGTGCACTGATCTTGAAATCCTACAGACTTTGTGATGTAAACACTTTATTTTCGTTGTCTGTGTCAGTCCCCTATAAAGGCTTAGCTAGGTGAGGATGTCTGGAACGCGGTATCATTGTTAACACTTAAAACATTTGATAACTTCCACTTTCCTTTAATGGTATTAAATGTACAGAAGGCACAAACATACAGTGTCTTCACCCCATGTGATTCATTTTCTTGTTTTGTGACTCAGTGATCCAACTCACACAAAGAACTTCTCCTCCCTGTTTACAGCAGAAAAAAAAAGACACATGAGCTCTGCTGCAGCACATTTCCGGCGTCACTGAGGGCTTAGCATGTGATTAAGGCTCACAGTGCTGGGAGTAAAGGAAAAAAGCACAGTCAAACTTTTTAGCAAAAGGGAAGTGCACTTCAAACATGTTTCCATTAGTCACATAGCAACAGCAGCCGCCATCACCAGTGCTCTCAGAAAGAATTTGTTCAAAAAAAGGAGGTTAAACTAGTGAACAAAGGCCAAAACCTCTTTGGCTAGAACTTGTACTATCCCGTAATCACTTGACATCTCAGAACCATTTTTGCAACAGTTGCAGTGTGCTCCGTTTCAGAGCATTTGAATGAGAGCATTTATCTGTTACTCTTCTTCCATCCAAAATGTCTTTTAAAAAAGCTCAAACATTAATTTACTGGAATTCTGGAGGTGAAAGCAATTTAAAAGTAGATTTTCCTGTCTTAGGCCTTCAGGGGTGCACAGTGTAAGTTCCTTGTCACTCTGTCAGCTAGCTTAGTGTCCCACTCCATGTTAACATGCAAGTCCCTATCCGGTAGGCATTAACATGCAGGTCCAGCAGCCGCTAGGTGGGCCTGAGCAGAGCCCAAGGCAGGTGGCAGATAGTCAATGTGCATGCTCCTAAATCATTCATGTAGCTGGGTGGAGAGGAGAGTGTGTGTGCATGTGTGTGTGTGTGTGTGTGTGTGTGTGTGTGTGTGTGTGTGTGTGTGTGTGTGTGCATGTGTGTGAAAATAAAAAAGAGGCTTCTATTGATGATACAAAGTAAGAATAGAGAATGTGAAAGGGAGATCATTGGATGAAATGATATTCCACAGGCTTGGTGGAATTCCATGAGTGGATATAATTCATTTGTATAAATCACTATCACACTAGCCCATAGAGTGAGAAAAAGATTAAGAAAAAAATGTGGAAGGCGATATGGAGGGAAAGAAGCAGGGTGTGAAGGAAGAGGAGTGGGTGTTGATGGGATTGGAAAGATGAGAGGAAGGTGAAACTGACATTCTTGAGAAGGGGCAGGCCACGCAGGCGAGGTTTTGTTAATGAATTAGTATGCATGGCTGGTACCACACAATGACCTCGAGCAAAGAGCTGACACGCCATAGACACTAGACAGAAACTAACACTAACACCACAAATTATTACCTTTTCATTATGGAAATTAGCCTTTCCTTCTCATTCCTCCCACTCTGTCTCTGTCTCCCTTCTCTCACTTGCACTTTCTCTATTGCACACATCTCCCTGCTTGCTGTGGTATATTGGAGGAAGAATGGTGTTGACTCTGAAAAGCAATTACCTGTCATTTACCTGTCTCTCTTTCCCTCTGATAATGAATTTCAAGTGAAAGGTGAAATAATTATCTTTTCTCTCCCAAAATCAAAGCTGTGGGCGGGGACAGCCCCTGTCACAATATGTGGCAAGTCTCATAGGATTAAAGGAATCTCAGTAACATACGCCTACATACAGTACACACACCAACACACACGTACTGTACGCAGTTGTTCTTTGAAATGTATTTGCATCAGCAGCATCTAAGTCATGTTTGTGATACTTGATGAGTTTAGCCTTAGATCTAACAGATATTACCCTCTGGAAGTCAATGTACTGCTGATGTGAAAATCTGATTGCTTAAAGTTTTCTAACAATAGGACAAAACAAGATGCCCTTTTTACCTTCTGTGAAGAAACTGAATTAATGTACTGCATAACTAGTAGGAGTGAGTTTCAGGAAGCAAAGTATGTATAAGACACTACAAGAGTGCAACAGATGAACATACTGTACAGCAGCTGATCAAATACTCTATTGTAGCCATAATATAGTCTTAAAGCTGTTTGTTACTAGCATGATATAAAATGGGGTGCAGGGCCAGTTGCTTGCAGTTTTCTAATATTTGAGAAATGCACTTATTTCAGTGGTTTTTCTCTGTATTACCACTCGTTCGCCTTGTTCGGTATGAGTTTATTTACCTTGCCAAGCGGATTGTTGAGATTGTGTTTCATTGAACTCTATCAGTTCAATTTGTACAGTTGTTCTTTTGGAGGTTTTCTTCTTTTTGTGTGTGTTCCTTTTGCAAGTGGCATTTATCCTTCCCGGTCTCATTTTTTTCCCTCTTTTTTTTTTTCTCCGGTCTGTAAATGAATGTCAATTCCATGTCATCTCAGCTAGTTTTTCTATAGTTTCAAATAAAATGAAATGAAATAAAATGTTGTACAAGAATATGATGATACTGATTTTCCAGTCTTGTTGAGGATGCTTCCGAGAAACATGGAGAAAACCCAGCAAATCAATCAACCTTGAGCAATAATTAGCAGTGTGTTTGAGATGAGGTTTTCCTTTGCAATTTCTTCTTCAAACGGTAGATAATTAGTTGGGCTTCATTTGTTTAAACTGCCTTATGCTAACCATCATGATATTGTCATCTTGTTAATGCTATGTCTCAAACATGCTTGAGATGAGACCAAAGGGGCACTTAAAGCCGAAGGAAATCCTTGTGGCGTACCCTTGTGATATCGTAGATTGTTTATACGCTGCTATAAGAGCATTGGTCTATAATAACTACTAAGGTCTTAAGCTGGAAAAAATGAGTTCATTAGTCAAATGTGCATTTCTTCATATTTGTCCCCACTTGATCTGAATGAATGAATGAATGAATTTTAATGCTCCGCACATTTCCTCATGTTAATATAATACTATTATAAATACAATTTTAAAAGAAACAATTACCTTATAGTGCAAAATCATATCTGAATAAATTAAACGTGGAATGAATCAGAAGTATCTTTATGATTTCCTTTGTTTGTTTGGTATTTTTCCATAATAAATACATCTGCATCCTGAATAACATGATGTGAATGTGCTCAAAAGTAGGAGTGTGACAAAATATATGGCAAACTATCACCATATTTAATCTTACGATGGATTACAGAATCGCTCTCGCCACATATTGTTTTTTTTTTTAGTCTAACTAAAATATAAACACTTCTTTCACTTTTACTTCACTTCCTCTTTAGTGAGTCGAGTCACAATATCACAGTTATAATGCAAACTATGAAAATCATTTTTTTTGTTTTTTTGTTTTTGTTTCACCCCTATTAACACATGGATATATTGTAGGTTATTAAAAGCAATATATCGATCATCGCAGTATGGTCATATCGAGATATTATCGTTATTTTGAGCCATGTATCACATACTCAAAAGCATATATTCATCCAATCTAGCGGACAAACAGAAAAAGATGAAGTCTTATTCTGTGTATGTGTGAGCCCCTTTTCCTTCCATACATAAAATGTCAAAATCTTTTTATTAAATAAGTTCCTGTACAATGTTTCTGACAGTCAAGCGCAAATATGAAATATATATAGAATCACCCAGACGCAAAGCACACAGTTTCCCAACAACATCTAATCCCTCACGTCTTTGTTTGTTTCCCTCTAATCAAAACAGCTGGCCAGTTGTCAAATCATGTCAGAGAAAAATGAAATATGTAAACACCAGAGCTGTACCACTGAGAAATGCTCAATAAACTTTGTTATATTCCTCCAGTGTTGTTTCAAAAACACAGTTAGGATTTGTGAGTCATTTTCTACTGTGAATCAAAAACATCCTCTGTCATCCCGTCTTCTTCTCGTCTGTGCTGGGTCCGTCCCCGTCTTTTTTTTCTGTCGGTCGGGTTATGTGTGACTTTCTGTGTTTGTGTGGCTGTGCATGTCTGTAGCTGAGATTGCATAAGCTTTCACAGCAGGCAATATCTTCAGCTCATCCAAAAAAAATAAATAAATAAAAGAAATAGAAAGAAATGGAAGAGAACAGAAGACAGGAGAGATTAGAGGAGTAATGAAATGTTGTCTGAGAAGAACAGGTCGTGTAGGTACGTATGATGAACCAATTTTAATATGTAACACTAGTATGATATCTATACATTTTGTGCGTGCTTGATGTTCTTCTGGCTCAGAGCATGATTCCTCTGTCGATATCCAATCACTATGAAAAACTACACTCTGCAAGCTAAAAGCTAACCCCGGGGAGTGCCAGACATTTATCTGTGCCTAACAGGCATCCTCAAAGCTGGCTAGGGCAAAAAAATACACAAATATGGCAAATTTTAACACTTTTTGTTTCTTTTTAAGTATGCAATTATGACAGAAAGTGTAGAAGGTTATGTTACAGAGGCTTTGCTGGATTTTACACATAAAGAAAAAAAGATGATAATTTCACTCACTAACATCCTTCATTCTCTCTCCATTTATGCGTCAGACTGAACTATTGTCATTTTTGTTGTTGTTGTTGTTATTGTGTACTGAGTGATGCTATCAGATGAGAGGAGACTCACAATTTACAGCCGTAATATAATTTTTCAAAGCATCACATACTGTGCTGCAATCAGTTTCATTTTTATTTAAAATAATTATAGAGAAAGCTAATTTTTTAAATGGCTTTCATTTGCTTTGTTTACACCGACTCAGATTCATAGGTGCACAGGATAAAGAGGAGTTAATGAAGAAAAGCAGAACATTGAAGTAAATAAAGAAAATAAAGCCTTTCTGATGTTATTTCTGCTTTACACCCACTGTCCATTTTGCCCCCACGTAGTAAAGACAAAACTGGCAACAACAGCGCGACATACACAGAGAGAAATTGACAGAGCAACAGAGGGAGAGAGAGTGCAATCCACAGATAAAGAAGCGTGCTGGAATCTCAACACCTGATCCACAAGCAAGCTAGTTAGAGGTAGGGCTCTTTGATCTCTGGAGAATAGCTTGGTTTGTGAAAGGCTGATTGGAGACAAATCTGTGTTCTACACAACAAAAACACACAAACAAGTCTGAAAAAAAAACTAAAAGTATGATTTGTGTGTGTGCGTGTTGTACTGAAGGCTTTGTCTACACACAGATACCTGTAAAAGACCTGTAATATGATTTTGCTTCATTTTTAACAACAATGTGTCTGTGCAATTGTTGGTGAAAACATGACATGTTTTGCTCATTTTTGCTCAACATGTCAACACTGACATACTTAGCATGCATCAGCCTCATTAACATTGAAAGATATCCCTGCTGGTGCTCCCTGATACCATATTGATATTTTTTATTTTCATAGAGAAAACAGTAAGGGTGTATTTTGAAGGTTGCTCTTACTCCCGATACTCCTATTTTTTACCCAGAATTTCACCCTTTGCATTTAAACCCAAATTATTATTTTTTTCTGCCTCTTCTCTCTCATGCCCTACTTTTCCACCAGCAAAAGTTGATATTATGCAAATGTTCACTAATGCTAATGTTTGAAGGCTGGTACAGACCTCATTTGCATATGGCAGCACACTCAGCCAGTGAAACAGTGCGACATGCTGACCCTGGTCAGGCTGCCAGGGGAACTTCCCCTCCCCCACGTCCTCACACAGACACACAAACCACAAAAATGTGTGTTTTTCACTCTGACTGTTGGTCAGTTCTGTCGAACTGTACTAATTCCCAATTAAGGTTTATCTAGTGTACCATGGGAAGTTTGCCCCTTGACATGGGCGTCCCATGGTGAGCGCAGCCCTGTGATCTGACAGGCGCAGAATGACAAAGGTAATGGGCTGCTTTTGTGTCCATCACAGCCACTTAGCTCTGCTTTTGAGATGGAAATAGTTGGATTACTGACAACAATAGCCTCAGTCCCCTTTCGGTTAATTTTACAAAAGAATGACAGAGACCTATGTTAAGCTTCTCTTCCCCTTACCCCCATCTAAATAAAGACATATTTCCTTGTTTCAAAGAACTATTTTTCTTTTTCTGGTGACACATGGACACACATATGTACACACACACAAACACATGGACAAATATTTGCAGCACAGTCAGATACAGAAGTGTGGGACAAACAATAATGTATAAAAGCATGGATGGATAGGCAGCATCGTTTATATGTATGTGCGGTGCTTTCAGGCAAACACACAGACTATCCATTTTCCTGAACAGAACAATGGCTGACAGGGATGGATGTTCTGGATTCTAGCTGCTTAAGGATTATGTGAATGGGTCTTCTCAGCACATGATAAGCCAATAAGACCTTTTCTTGGACAGCACATTTGAGCTGCTGGGATGTGACTTTCTGGGATGTGACTTTCAGGAATCCTCTTCCAGTCAGAGCATCTATTCATACATCAAAAATGATGCTTGCAGAATCTGTTGTCATGAAGAAGAACAGATAGAGAAAACAAGTGGCGCTGGAACAAGAAAGAGATTAGAGAGGGAGGCAGACAGTAGGAGGAAGGAAGGGAGGAGCCGTTATTATTTCCAGTAAGACTGGTTGCATGTGTCTAACTGGAAATAGTATCAAAGTCACATCATGTACATCTGCTTACATATGCCAACAGAAACTGGCACCAGCAAAAGCCGGACATCTCAATACAATGATTTCATTCCCCCCATGAAACCCATGTCCTACATTCACCCAGTCTTCTGATGCAGACAAACTCTTCCTATTTTTCTTTCATTACCTGACAATCTTTTCTTTCATCTCCATCTTATCCAAAAGTACATTTAATCATCACACCTAGACATTGACTTGAGTATTGGCATTGAGAGTGACCGTGTGATAATTCTGGATGCTTTTCTTGAGACCGCTGCATTAACCGGCATTTTGCTTGGTGCAGTTGGTGAAAAATAATCCTCTTTCTCTGTCAATCACAATCAAATATAATAATAAACATATAATAGTAAAGATACAATATATAATGGTTGGCAGCGCAATGTGTTTTCTCCATGAATGCATGGTACTCTGCCTTCTTCCCACAGTCCAAAAATAGGTTAACTGGTCACTCTAAAGCAGGGGTCACCAACCCTGGTCCTTGAGATCTACTATCCCGCATGTTTTAGATGTAACCCTCTTCCAACACACCTGATTCAAATGATAAGCCCGGCATCAAGCGGTGTGCTGGAAGAGGGAAACGTCTAAAACATGCAGGATAGTAGATCTCGAGGACCAGGGTTGGTGACCCCTGCTCTAAAGGGTCTGTAGGAGTGAATGTGAAAGTAACTGTCATCTATACTGTATGTCATCTTTGCAATGAACAGGCAGCATGTTCTAAGGCGTATTCTGCCCCCCCCCCGCCTGGGAAACAGCTGGGATTGGCTACAGCCCACCATCCACCCTACACACAATTAAGCAGTTACAGAAAATGAATGAAGCTAGACTCATTCTAAATAAACATCTACAATTTCTGGTTATTCGATTTTCCAGCCTGATTTGAAAATTAAAAAATATACAATTATATGCAAGAGTAAAAGTACGAGACTGTTTGGTATCAGAAAATGAGACATTTTAATGAACCAACTGCAGTATTCCTTTTATATTAAATATTTCACTATATTTTCTTTACATGCGTCAGAGAATGACTTGTCGGCTGAAACTGTCTCAGATCAGACAGTAGAGCATGATACTTAAAGGACCGGGTTATCGCTGTTGCTGTCAACAAAGTTGCTCTTTATACTCTAATTGTTGCCTCAGTTTTGACCTCTTCGTGTCTACAAACTAAGCCAAGATGTTGCCTGTAGAGCAGCTGCTTTTGGCCACATGGCATCTCATCCTAGTTTTGCAACCTGCTACCCAAGATGCAACAAGAGTGGGACTGTGTTACTGCTCTAAGGCCAGATGGACTAGCAGTGAAAACAACAAATGTAATGTCGATTCCTGGTGTTCTGTCTTTGTTTTCTCTCAAAGAGTATGGAAATGTGCAATATAATAGTGCTCTGTCTTTTAGAAGGACAAACAGCAAGAAGAGGATTTTCAGGAATAAACAGTGGATAAGTTTTTCCGACTATTAAAGTAACATTTGTAATAATGTACAAATAAATAAATACAATAGGAGCTTTAACAGGATCTCGTCAAGAACCAGTGTGGATTAACCAGTTCTTATCAGTAATCTATTAAAGCTGGAACATTTCATCCTCCTCCACAAAACACATTTCAGTGAGCATATTAACAGGTTACACTATAAATTTGCATTGCTACAAAAAAAAAAAAAAAAAAAAACAACTGACAAAAAAATAGAAGGATAAGAGACACAGCCCCTGGACAGTGTTCCTGTGAAAGAAGCGACTAAAAGGAAGTGTTAAAAAAAAAAAAAAAAACCTAAGGAGACACACAGGATTTAAAATACAATGAGACCTGATATACTGTATGCAAATTGTTAAAATACTAAGAGCATAATCACATTCTGATTAAAGTTTACAGACAAGGACAAGCTCTAAGGTATAAGGACAATTTCTGTAAAAACAATACACACACACACACACACACACACACAAAAATAAATCTGTCATCTGACCTGCTCTTTACAACACACTCATCATAGCACGTTTCCCAGCAGTGTACTCTAAATGTCATGTACTGTGTGATCATAATCCAACAGGATACACACATATTATTAATATGCACATTTAATTTGAAAGCCCTCTGATAAAACTGTGTAGGTCACTTAAAGCTTAATCCCCTGTTTTCTAAACCTCAAACTATGCTTACCATGTAGGAGCAACGAAGGACTGTCTCCTTTAAGCTGTGCCTCACAAGCAGGAAAGCAGCCAACTACCTTTGTATTCTATACAAACAAGTCCACACACACATAAACACATACACACACACGCTTCCTGTTTAAGAGTTGGTAACTGGCTTTCACCCTAAGGCATCATCTTTGCAGTCCTCACTTGTTACACCTGTTCATACTATTTCTTGTAGACTAGACAAAAAACACGCCATTATAATTTTATACTAATGTATGCAGACAGTAAATAAAACACAACAGAATTAGGTTCCCTTTATGAGACAGAAAATCTGCACCTGTTTTGTTTTTTTTTTTGTTTTTTTAATCTCAACAGCAGCTGTCAGAATCAGAATACTATATTAATCTCAGGAGAAATTACTGTATGTTACTATGAAACACTATCATTTTTAGTGTCTTTGGTCAAACACATTTGTGGTGGGTGTTAAACTCTGGATTTCTCTTTATAATGAGCTGAAGGACTGTAAAAACATATTCCAACTGATAAAAGTGTATTAAGACAGAACAATGAGATTATATGAACAGTTACAAGTTTTTACATTTTGCTTCGTTTTTGTTTTGCATCTTGTCACATATTTATTTGCTTATTTTGATCTGGTATCGTAATTATTTTGCATCATTTCATCAGGTATATATTTACCTATGTTTTGTTTGTCTTGTACTTCCTGGATATGTAGTTTTGCACTTGGTTCTGTATTCATTTTGTATTATGTTTGGATGTATTTTGTTTGGTTAGTCTGACTTTATACAGTATGATTTTATAGCTAGTTGTATATAGCTAACCATTTAGGCTATTATTATTTAGAAGGGGGCAGGAAATAAGATTTTCTTCATCCTGCTCCTTTTCGTGCATGGGTATGTATATGTTTGTTCATCTTATGATTATTGAATGTCTGCTGATGAAATGCACAACCATGAACAAAATAACTGAAATGAAATGAAATTTAACCCACCTGTAAATACAGCTGTAATACATATCTGATCCTGTGTGTAACCCAGTGGAATGAACGCCATTATTTTTAATCGTTCACATGAATGTAAGAAATTTAGATTTAGAAGGTGCCGTGGCTAAGCCATCCAAGTCCTCCTCCCTCACACCATGCAAATGAATTTCACAGAATTATTAAGCCAATAAACCAAGGTTAATCAGCTTGATCATTTGGTGAAGAACAATGTTGCAGAGCATATGAATAATGAAGGTTGATATTTGTTGAATCAGATAAAATATGGCATCATTTTAAACTTTTAAAGAGATACTGAAATTATTTAGGAATGGTTTTTAAAGCTCCCGAATCTATCCCGAAATATGTTGATGGCAGATTTAATTTAGCTATCTGATTAGGCTCTAGGGAACGCACAAGATACAATTATAGTGCGTATAGCTGGAGGCACCGAATATGACTGTTTTGCCACACACTGAGCTTTTCTGAGCTGCATACAGCATCCATTTATTTGTCGCACGTCTAATTCAAGACTGCTTCATATGCACTTTTTCCACTCTTTTACCCGTATTTCTTGTTTATGAGTTTTCTTTCATTAGAGTGGGTTTTTAATTACTGTTCTCTCTCTCTCTTTATGGCCTTGTTTTTTCTCCTTTTCTTTTTCTTTTTTTCTTTATCAAAGTACTTCTTTGATAGTTTTATAAGTTGCACCAGTGGCTGTGTGGTAAGCAGATTAATAGGAGAGTAATGTCATTAAAATGGTAATGTGTAGACTTGGGCGAGATGCTGAAAACAATAATACTCCACTTGATTAATGACACTCTAAAGCATGAGCATGCACAATAGATACACACATATGCACACACACACCAAAGAAAAAGTGGCTGATTATACTTTTATCTACAAAAAACATACTTTTAAGATGATGTGTATGTTCTGTTGTACATTCAGTAGTTCAGTTTAAATTATATTTCCTTTAACCATGTAGGTTTTAAATCTATTTCATCCTCTAAATCTGATCATGAGCACATGCTATAGGGAGACGCTGATAGAAATGTATTCTAGAAAAACACAAGATGCTGTCAGTATTTGGAATTTCCTTATTTAGAAAATGATTAATAGGCTTCGTTATTGAATTGCTTTCTTAATAGATGCCTCATCAATGCAAAGAGACAGACACACAAAAAAAGAATAAGCTGTTTTTGTGGATGGTTTTTGGAATCTGGAGCTGTCTGGCTGCTATATGCAACTCATGGTTTCCAACCACAAAGACAGAGTGGGTGAAAACGAAACAAAACAAAGAGAGAGAGGAAAAATAGAGAGTTGTGAGTTGGAGTTTGGTGAATAATAAAAAGGGTACAATTACTGACTTATGGCCTAGTTAAGCCACAATACCACCAAATAAAGTACAGTATAAAATAACAAAATGTGACATAATTGAGTAAAGGCCTACATTAGTTCCATTTTAAGCAAGACAGAGGGCTTTAAAAATCTGTGATAAATAGGTGATGAGTCAGATGAAAATGTTCTCTTGTAAAGATTTAGAACCTTAAATATCCCCTTCATTGTTCATCACACATGTGAAAACATATTTGCTTGATCAGACATGGTAAACAGCACTTTTCATCTTCCTCAAGTAATGAAAGTCAGATTGAGTACCACATGCTGAACAGGGTCAAAATGGACTCCGTGGATTGTAGCGAGAACCACACGGCACCCACAGAAACCACTCAGATCCTGTGAAGACAGTGCTCTAGGGCTTGTTTAGGTTCTGTCAAGGACAAAAGCTGCAACATAAATTGGAGAAAGAACCTTCTGCAGCCAACAGTTAATATATGAGGCTGCTTCCTGTCACAGCTAGCAACAGTAACCTGTGTGTGTGTGTGTGTGTGTGCGTGCGTGCGTGCGTGCGTGCGTGCGTGTGTGTGTGTGTATGTGTGTGTGTCAGACCGTCTTAGTGAGTCCCTGAACCTTGGTATCTATTCCTTCATACTTGCTGGTGTGAAACAGCTGGCAAATGGTCCAATAATGACCAGTGGCAGCAGAAAGAGAGTATTTGAGGATGTGAATTCATTGTTTCTCTCAGTGTCTCAGCATGCAAGGAAATTCACACAGCTATTCCTGCTCAAAATGGCTCAGTAGGAATAAATGTAGCTCCTGGGCTCCACCACTAGATACAGTAAAACACCCTGTGGGCTAAATCAGCGTACTCTAATGTGCATGCAGTATGAGCTCTCTCACTAATGCACAAGGCGTATGTATGTTGCTGCTTAGAATAATTTCATTTACTGAATTAACTCATACTGGAATACTGAAAATACTGTACGAGGAAAAATCAACTGAACATGAAGTCAAACTCCTGAATACATTTTTTTTTACACACACACACACACACACACACACCTCTGGGCCAGCCTCCAGGAGGGAGTTGAGGCCTTTCAGCCAGAGCGGCGTCAGGGGATTGTCGTCTCTGATCATTTAATAGGCCTGGCCCCGGACAGACAGCGTTCTCTCCGTCAGCCTGTCAGGGGGCCAAAGCTGACCCTACAGAGCCATGTTGGCTCTAGCTGGTAACATGCTGAGAGGCTGAGAAAAACACCAAATCTAGAGCTTCAAAGCTTCTGTCTCTGTCACTTCTGGTCATTATTTAACCATTCACGAAGTCTTTTCACATAATCAGGAGATATAAGCAGACTCACGCTTAACTCACTCAATCAGAGACAGACAAAGGATGAATCCATTAGATTTTCGCTGGTACTGAATCATTTATTTACACATCTTGCGCAACAGTCGGTTTTCATTGATTGGAGACATAAACAAAGACATAACACAAATCCTGGGTGCTGGCATTCTGTTACTTTGCACTATACTGTGCCGTGGGCTAGAAGTCATGCTGCATTTGAGGCTCAACAAAAATAGAATGTGACTAAAAGAAAGCCAAACAATACCATCCTCCAAACCACAAATGTGCCTGTAGCGAGGGAAAATGACAGCATGTCTGAGCACAATCCCCGCCACACATGAAATGAACCGTGAGAACATTGAGAAGGGCAGAAAGAGTGCAACACAACATCAGCAAATACACCTCAGCATGCCGAACGAGTTACATATGACCTTGGTTAAAGGTGTGCTTGTATGTGTGTGTGTATGTTTAGCCACACTGATTACATCTGACCTGTATGTGACTGAATCATCGACATGGACTGAGATCAGAAAGGCAACATTAACTGACTGTGTATGTGCCACTGTCGGTGTGTGTGTGTGTATGTAGGGAAAGTGGTATGTGAGAAATGCCATGTGTAAGGCAAGGTTATCATGGGGTTAATTGAGATGAAAATGATTCCAGAGAGCAGAAACTTAATGATCAATTCCATCCCAAGAAACATACGATACGATAAGATATGATACAATACGATGCAATATGATACGAAGGGATACGATACAATACGATACGATACGATACGATACGATTAGGGTATTAGGATTGGATATTGGATCTGATATCAACATTTTAGCTGGATCAGGGATTGATAAAAGCGATCTGTAAAACTGAACCTTGGAGGGGGGGGGGGGGGGGGGGGGGGGGGGGTACGGGGAGGATGTGGTCTGTGCTGTACCTCCCAACAAGTACACACAGACCATACAACCAAAAGTGAAAGTGAAACTTACGAGTCTCCCGCTGTTGTGCTGCTCATTGTCCTTTTCCCTACCTTTGGAAACTTTAATTTGAGGGTGCAGGACATTTGTTTACCCCCCACCCACCCACCACCACCACCACCACCACCATTAGTGCCTGCAGCCGTAAGTCCATGCATGTACCTCATGAAATTAGAGAGAGGTGCATGGGACAGACACTTATGGACGCTCAATGGCCGATGTCAGCACAGTAGACAAAATTGTGACGTACGCACGGGTACTTATTGAATAAGTCGGACAGAAACCGGCCAACCTGCGCACACACCAGGTGATCAATTCCACAGGAAACACTGCACTAGGTAAGGCTTTTAGCTTCTTAAATCAACAATAATATTGGATCGGTCTAGGGTATCAACCAATACGCAAGGCCCAAGCATCGGTATCGGCATCAGAACTGAAAAAGTCGGATCGGTGTATCCCTACATACGATCAGTATTTATTTATTTATGTATGCATTAAGGTCAGTGCAGTGAAACAGAGCATCTGATGTTTTGCACAAAGAATTTATAGCATTTGACTAATTCCCAATTCCCATCCCTATAAACATCTACATGAACACAAATAATATAAAAATAAGCAATAGTACAGTAAAGTAAAACAGACTATACTATACCTTTGTGCTGCATTTTCTATTAGTACGTTTTCATTTATATCACCATTCTTCTATATTTTATTATTGCTTATGCATACTCATGTCTGATCAAAATAATTATAATTTTAATCTTATATTTTTGTTTTCATGGTGTAAATATAAAATCTGCCCACGGAGAACAGATGAAATATAGCCTATTGGAAAACGCTAGTGCATTTATAGAAACATTTATTATTCTGCACTGTCCCTGTCAAATAAATAAATATGCCATCTTATGCTGTTTTGACAATAATTACAAGAAGCTAAGAGGGGAAAAAAAGCATTCATGCCACTACCAATTCTGCATCAGAATTTTAGTCTATAGTACAAATTTCACAATTTCTTATTGTGTTAAATGGCCGGTTGTGGAAATGACAACATAACAAATACCAAGATCGCTACGAAAAATGTTGCTGCTGGCAGTTAAAGGTTAAATAAAACTCAACATCAATACTACAACTGAATAAAATACCTACCTACTAATTTCACTTGTAGCTGAACAATCACAAAGATACATCCAAACATTTATTTATTTTTTTAAAGCATACTACTTCATTTATCCTACAACAACATACTTTATGCAGTGTCTCCCAGTGTAGTATTTACAATATCTATAGATTTGCATTTACTGAAAAAATATCAGAATCTCTGTATTTTCTTGTGTATTTTAGAAATCAAACCAAATATTCTTAGGGATGATCATTATTAGGCAGTCTCTGCAGCAGCAGTAGCACAAAAATTAATAATAAAAAATAAGCAATAAAAAAACATACAACCTCTCAAGTAATTCTGATGTGGGAAAAACTCCTACCCTTGCCAATCTACTGACATTAACATAAACACAGCTTGAAGTTGGGTCATCTCAGGGTCATATTTAGCATGTCTTATTGTTGTATTGCTTCAATTTATGCAGCAGTAATCTCATATGACACTAATGCAAGTCTGCAGTCTATGTTACTAGTACTGAGGAGAAGGGAGGGGAAGGAGGCATTGAGGGGAGTGTAATGAGATGTACTCTGCAAATATACTTGTAATCCTCAATGTAATGCGCATTTACCAGAAAATAACCTTTATTATACACTACACAAAGTTTTTTTCATTTCCATACAAGCACGCTGACATGAAACAAAAGAAAACAAAGGCAAAAAGAAGAGCCACTATTGTAAAATATGTACAAGAAACTGTCCAAGGAAGACATCAATTGTATATTATACTTAAAGCTGTGGTAGGTTTTTGCTGTTATTCAAACTACAAAATCTCTGTTCAGTGATGCACAATTTGGCGAACCGCAGGCATTTTCTGGCAGGTAGGGGTGGGGTTAAATACATGATAGACAGCTGTAATTACAAATGACTGATCAGATTTGGTCAGATCAAAGACATGGAAGCTTGGAAAAGTTCCTTCTGATGAAATGATGTTGCCTTATCTATATTTAGGCCATGTCCACATGAAACCACATCTCTTCCTATCCAATCTTTTTCTTTGTTGTTTTCAGAAAATTTCTGCATACACACAAAACCACTGAAAATGACTGAAAACTATGGAGTACTGATGCCAGGCCTGTATGTACTGTTGTAATGTTCTAGCAAAAAAGGAAGATGTGGAGCATGCACATAAAACTTGCTTGGTTCTACCGGTCTGATCCAATATTTCCTCGTGGTTGCCCTTTTGGTTGCCCCTCTCTGCAGTAGATCCAAGAGCATGTAGTGAATATTGTTAGCTAGGGTGGTTTGTTGCTCATTATAATGAAAGAGTAGCCAAAGATTTTGATTTAATATTTCCAATAAGCTCAATAGCTGTTGTAGCACGAGCACCACTCTGTAGTCCACCGTTGTTGTTGTTGCTGTTGTTGTTGTTGTTGTTGTTGTTGTGAAGTGGCGTCTTGCTTCCAGGGTTAAAGGTTAGAGGTGGGGCTATGACATCATTGTTTTAGAAAAGTTGTAGTTTAGTGGTACAGATGAAGACTTGAAACCAGCATTTTCAAATGTATCAGCTCTGGGACCCAGTTTCAAAAAGTTACGGTTTCAGTGACTGAAAACACTGGTTTCGTGTGGATGAAAAGCCTATCCAATACAAAAATTTGTGGACACGATCGAAACCATCTTCATATGGACAGGGCCTCAGTGTTTTGATTTGGACCCAAAGGGGAGAACTACAGACGAAAATGTGTCATCTTCAAACTCTGCAACTTTTCTGCAGCTTTAAATCTGTCCAAAACCAATTTGGCAGTAACAGATTTTGTTTTAGAAAGTATTATATCTTAAATCTAAACGTATTATTTCCAAAATGCCTCTCCAACTGATGATGTGATTGTTAAACATGCAATGCACAAGCGATTTTTTTCTGGAAATACCACTGATGTAAAACAAGATTGATATTTTTTAAATCTAAAATCTGAAAACACAATCCAATTACATATCCAAATATGTCTATATGAATATTTCATGACATATACATATATATATATATATATATATATATATATATATTTATATATATATATATATATATATATATATATATATATATATATATATATATATATATATATGGTGAAATTAGTTCAGAATTCTAAATTATATGTATGTGGCCTAATCAGGTATTGGCAGTGAAAGCTTCTGTTTTTGTTCATTGGAACAAGCAATGTATTGAAAACCAAACACGGTACAGCTTTCTAAAGCTTCGCCAAGACACACTGGACCAAAGCAGATGTGACAAAAACCCAAACCAATCCAAATAACAATCTGACATACGGGCTGTTCATCTCCTGCTTTCCTAGATCAACACAGATTGGACTAATGTATCATCATAATCCTCACAACACTGAATCCGAACTGCTGCCTTGCCTCATCCAACAGGAAAATTATCTCTTGCTGGCGTGTAGGAAATTGTCACACTTTGATTTTGACTAACACAGTCAGGTTTGTCTTGGACTGGTTTAGTATGTCCACAGTGAATGGAGCTCATAACAGCCAGTTCCCACATAAAATCATCCTTAACGTGCTTTACTTTTAATGCCTCACCGATACAGATGGATTACATATGGAAATACATGGGTGACAGGTGAGGGGTGTGATGCTGAGGGATGCCGTGGGTGTATTCATTACAGTGAACTGCTGAAACAAGTTTCTAATGAATGCTGAAGTGTGGGCTTTGTGTGTTTGCTGGTGTGTCAGTGAGAGTGTGCATGCGCAATAACTGAGGGGCAGAAGGCCACTCAGGGCCACGGCATAATCACCAGGTTTCTATTGGGCGGGAAAGTAGAGAAAACACACACACATACACAGATTCAGGGGGCCCCTCGTTACTCATGCATGACCAGGCCATAATGCACTTGTGCGCTTTCACTCACCGTTGGCAGGACAACAGAATTACAGAGAAAAGGATTTGGGGAGGGAGGATTTGCCAAGTCTGTGGGAACAGCCAGATTCCTTTTTACGCCACAAAAGATAGAGGAAGAGCTGCTCAGCTCTCCCACTCTTTAAAAAATACATTCAGAGAGGTGAAAGTAGTATCCCTGATTGTATCATATTCTTCCTCTGTGCCTGATGCTGCTGTGTGTGTTTTTAATAGAAACACTCAACTGAGATAAATCTGGGTTTTTGGTGTAGAACATGATGAAAACATTTTGCAAATGTTCTAAAGTGTGTTTGCGTAAGTTTGAGGTGCGTGAGTGTATGTGTTGGCAGAGGGAGCGTGTATGTGCACCCAAGTATCCAGCTCTGACTGAGCATTGATCGGTCTGGCTCTCTACAAAGCAGATGTGTGCAGACAACTAATGAAAGAGCTAGCCTCAATTAGCCCACTGACTGATAGGAAATGTGATTTCATTTAGTTGTCGCTACAGACAGTGTAAACAAGTCATGTTTTCCCTCCAGGAGAGAAGTCAGACAGAGAGAAATACTGAGTCAGAGTCAGAGGGATTTGATTCCTCATGGCTGTTTCAAAATGCACACTGTCTATTGAGAAAACTGTGTGAAGTTTCTCAAAGTTAAATATATCTGTGCCGTCCACTATGTTAAATTAATGACACTGTTAGAATACCAAACAGGAAAATGAAAGGACACTTTTTTTGTTCACCTCCAAGTTTTGTTCTTCCCATCACAAGCAATTAACATCAACAGAGAAAAAAAAACAAAGTACAGTGAGAAAACTCAGGAAAGTTTGTGACCAGCCCCAGTTAACATTCAAAACAGAAGATAAAGTATAATAATAAATAAAACAGAAAAATATGGCCGAGGGTGGATCATCCTCAACAGTGCCTCTGCCTGTGAAATGTGCACTTTATTTATTGGTTTCCAGCTTAACAGCGTATTTTATGAATGTAAAGTACTACATAAATGAAAATGATTTTGTTTAAAAATTCTTCTACATCTACAAAAAACAAGCCACCAGTTTGGTCTTGAAACCAAACTTTAAAGAAATTAGACTGTAATACGATTCAATAACAAATGTTTTCACTGAATAAAACAACAAGTCCAAGCCTTCAGGAGTAAATTTCAGTAGCTAAAAACTTTAGACTATTTGAAAACTACATTACAATGAAATCTACATTTTTTTGTTTTGTCTGCATGCCCACAGGGGAAGGTGATTATTATAAGACCAGAAAAGCATTGGGGTGCCTCAGTATTCATTCATTTCATTTGTAGAATAACAGCAATAATGCAATATTGACAGTATTTTCTTGACTTTTATTTTCAGATAAAAAGCTCTAATAATGTTTAATTACCCCGCCCCCTGAAAGGGAAACAAGGGGTACTGTTTTTGCTTTGTTTGTTTGTTAACACTCTAGCAGCAAAACTATTGGTTGAATTCATACCAAATTGGGTTTATACATTACCAGTGAATCAGAATAGATCTGATTACATTTTGGGAAAAGTAGGTAAAAGTTTACATTTTTTATGATTTTTTATGATTTTTTATTTATTTTTTTTTTACATGTACTTATAATGGGCTAAATTTCACGTCTGTAGTAGCAAAACTTTTGGTTAAATTCATATCAAATGTGGTTTATAGATTGCCAGTGACCCAGAATAGATGTGATTACATTTTGGGAACAGTAAATCAAAGTTCACATTTTTATGACTTTTTAAAATCTTTTTGCTTCTCCCATTTACTTATAATGGACAAAATTTCAAATGTCTATAAAAACATCAATTTTGTTTCAATTTACTTCAAACTTGGCACATACAGGGTGGGGAAGCAAAATTTACAATGTACATTTAGTGTTTTTTTCTCAGCAGGCACTACGTCAATTGTTTTGAAACCAAACATATATTGATGTCATAATCATACCTAACACTATTATCCATACCTTTTCAGAAACTTTTGCCCATATGAGTAATCAGGAAACCAAACGTCAAAGAGTGTGTGATTTGCTGAATGCACTCGTCACACCAAAGGAGATTTCAAAAATAGTTGGAGTGTCCATAAAGACTGTTTATAATGGAAAGAAGAGAATGACTATGAGCAAAACTATTATGAGAAAGTCTGGAAGATACTATTAAAGAAGAATGGGAGAAGTTGACACCCAAATATTTGAGGAACACTTGCGCAAGTTTCAGGAAGCGTGTGAAGGCAGTTATTGAGAAAGAAGGAGGACACATAGAATAAAAACATTTTCTACTATGTAAATTTTCTTGTGGCAAATAAATTCTCATGACTTTCAATAAACTAATTGGTCATACACTGTCTTTCAATCCCTGCCTCAATATATTGTAAATTTTGCTTCCCCACCCTGTATATAGAGCCAATTGCTATGCTGACATTAGCACATGCATAGACATGATGACATCAGCTGAATTGATGCCAAAATAAGCTACAATACGTGCGAGGGGTGGGGTTTGTTGTGCCTGGAACCACTTGTTTATTTATGGATCACATTTTACAAAAGACAGTGGAGTTTAGCAGGAACACAACTCACTGTGTTCATGGATTTCCCACGTTCTCAGCCCCTCCTCAGCCACTCACACTGATGCTGATTCTTTTCAGCTCTTTCCACATGTCAGTGCTGTTGCTGCTCTGCATCTGCCTTTAACCTATCATCATATCCTGTATTCATAAACTGCAGGTCGTGTCTGACAAGCTTCTCTGAAATCAAATTTTAAATAAAATCCATTAACCCTTCAAAATGAAAATCTAATTCATAAGCGAGGTCACATCTCACTATGTCCTCATTTCATTAACCAACGCAAGTGTCTTGACCTCCTGGGGCAGAATTTATATGCTATAAACTAAACATTGCACAAGACGAGACAGAAATGCTTCGGTCAGGAATGATCTAAGGCCTCTGACAGAAGTAGCATATTAACTGTCATTTGGATGCACATAACCTCTATGCTGCTGAACTGCCCTGGCCCTGAAATAAAGCTTAAGTCTGGCTTCATCTGGAATAAGACAGATACACAGAAATGAAGAGCAAAGGACACAGAGAATAAAGAACAAATGTGGCTGTGCTAGTGTAACAGTTTCATCAGTACAGCCTGGGTGCATTCGGATGGAAACTGAGCACCACACGTTTCCTTCTGAGGAGGGGAAATTATATGTCATGGTCTATAAAGTGTGCCTTTTATATATTCGGGAGACAGTATTCTTGTGACTTAGATCATTGTACAGTGGATGTAGGACACTCAGTTATGATGATACAGCCTCCTTTAAAGCCACTTTGTTCCTCTGTAGTAGCTGACAGCAGAAGATCAAACTACTTTAAGGATAGAGTTCCCCCAAATTCCTCTCACATATTTTGACTGGGACAGAGGGCCAAAATAGAACAGAAGCGTAGCGACACAGTGGCCTTTACCCCTGTCAAGTGACATTCATGTTTCACCTTTGTCCGTTTGACATTTGGAGACTTACTACGCATGTTGGAACGTGGCTGTTGAAAGACCACGTTTTGAAGATGATTCACTTTGGTCTGGAGCAGCGTTCTCAGTCTTTTTCTCTCAGGCCACTTTAGAGAAAGAAACCCCCCCCCCCCCCCCCCCCCCCGACCCCAACAGCATTGTAACAGTGGTGCAATTATAAGTTTTATTGAAAGAAACATCAATATCATAAGAATACTTTTTGCTTTTCCTTGAATAATTTGTTGTGCAAAGTAAAAATAACTTAGATTTTTGCTTGAACAATACAAATAAACTCAACAAAACTGCTCCCTGAGACAATACCCCCCGCACACACACAAAAACAAAGAAATGTGCAATAATCTTACAACTATGACCATAAAGTTACTTATTTAAGAACAACAAACACATACTGGTAACAAAGATGAACATTTTAACAATATCAATGGCTGCAAAGAGCCCGTTTACACTGCACATCTCAAAACATTAAAGTGCAAACTGTACAAACTGTGCAAAAACAGAAACATTGCATCTTATTTTTCTTTTCCAGTCCAATCCTTGTCCATTGTCCAAACCTAAACTCTTTGTCTAGTCTACTGACAGATCACCATGGCAGTAGATTTGTTTCCGGTACATCCCTAAAATGAGTCTAGGATGCTCCAACACTAAAACATGAGTTCCACCTGCTACATGTTCTAACCTAAAGAAAAAAAAAAAAAAAATACCCAGGAGCGATGCCATGCTCCCCCGGTGGGTCCGCCCCACAGTTTAAGAAACACTGCTCTAGAGTAAAGAGTAAATGAGGATAAACTGAATGATTTTTTGGTGCAACTCAAATTCATAATATGTTACGTATAATATACACTGTTGCCCATAAAATTGTAATAAAATATTTTTACCTCTTCTCATGAAATGATTGGGGCAATGTGATTTATTCTTGACAGATAAAGTGTAACTGGGACTGATTACTGATGTGTATAAATCAGAACAAAAAGAGAAATATGTCTGAAAACACAATTATTCCAACTTCATGAGCAACAGTGTATTTATTATGCATATTAGAGATGTACTAATATATTAGAGAACAGCAATATCAGCCAGTTCGTACTGATTTTAGCTAATGTTGGTATCGGTATATAAGATGGAATTTCACCAATGGGCAGATTTTTATCTGTGGCATTGAATTCAAGGTCTTTTTCATAAATTTGTGTGATTTCATTTGTGCTCATTCGAAGATTGTGTAATGAAACTCTTTAAAAATAATAATACATATTATTCATAATACACTTTACATCTGTGATAGACAAATCTCAAAGTGCTACAAGATAGAAGATAAAACAGATCAGTTAGCCTATTTTGACATATAATGAAGATTTCCCTGGAACAACACAAAATAAACAATGGTATTGGCACTGACTAAACAGCCATTTTAAATATCACATTGTTCCAGAATTTAGCAATTAGCACATCCCTTGTGGATATTATTCCAATCACGGCAAAAGTGTTTCTTTATTTTATTTTTGATTATGTTTTTTTGGCAACAAATAATGCACATTACTAGTACACACTGAAACTGTCTTGCTTTTTTTAAATGTAATGTTTCTTGATATTGTGCTTATACAAGTATAGAAAACAATATTCAATCTGATCATCTCAATATAAATAAATGTAATAGTTAACATTACGTAAGATTGTTTTTTTTCCTGTATCACCATGCCCGAGTATAAACCAAAGTATAATCACCTAATGTACAAAAGTGTCTGTATTACATGCAACAATCCTGACATTTGTACATCAACTGTGATTGTCATTTTTCTGGATTTTTTGGGATTGCAACTTGGGGTTTTTTGTCTTCATTCCAGACCAAACACAAATAATGGCCTGGTTCTGCCCTGATGTAGCATTTAATGAATGATGAATGAATAAATAAATATGTAGCTAGCTTTTAGTTTTTTTCTTTTGTTCACCTTCCATTTGCTTACAGATTTCTGTCTGATCTCTGATTTGTGCTACAGGACAGTTCGCACACACCAATTTGTGCATGTTTTACCAGAGAGGGGAAACATTTAATGTAATTTTCTAGCGATCTGAATACCAAATGGACTAAATCAACTCAATTTTAAATGAAACAGTATTCTGTTCTGTTTAAAGTGTACAGACGTTACCTTGGGCCTGCTGCAGTGGAACTTTAATGTCTAGCAAGGACATCAACATAACTGTATCCTAACTTCACTGCCTCTTTAATTTAGTCACAGGATTTGCATTGCCATTGGTATGCAGTTTCTGCTGCACCGCAAAACTCAGTGGTGCTTGTTAAAACACTTTTCATATCTATGCAAGTGCAATGAATGGTGTCTGACAAGGGCGCTTGTCTGCCAATTGGAGTATTCTCATAAAGGAAGCACCCTGCCAAGATGAAAGCCCCGGGTGACGCTGGAGAGTGAGGTGTTGGGGTAAGAGAGAAACGAAACATTCAGATAGGAGGAAGGAGAGAGTGTGGAGGGATGGATGGAGGGAAAGAAAGAGAAAGATAGATGCAAACCTGCAGCAAAAACTGAGAATATAGTATGACTAAAATCCAGCTTCTTTTCAGGCTTAAAAAAAAATTGAGATAAGACTGATCTTTTGACAGGGCCATCTGCAATTCTATCTGGAAGCCAATCCTCAATAGACGTTATATCTGAGGCTCTGCACAGAAATGGAAAAAAAAAAAAAACATTCACTGATCTAATGCTTTTTGGCAAATGTGTGTTATACAGGGGGTCATCGTCCATATCAAGAATCATCTAGTAAAAAGCAAACTGGGCTTAAAGGGAAAAAAAACAGGTGTCAATGACCTGAGGACACAGACACAATGGAGACCGATTCTCATTGTTTGGCTTTTTCCAACCATTTTTATTGTATTTCCTGTAATGCTTCTCAAAGACCTAAATGAAACAGACCTTATAAAACATCACCTCTGTATTGGCACTGTTTATCTTCGCGATTGCATCTTCATACATAATAAATGATTGAAAACTCATGCTTGTGTAATATTGGATACTATTTTCAATTGTGAGATGTGTATGAGTCGATGTGTCTGAGCACAAGATTGAGGCTGTGTCAAGGCTCATTTCCTGAATATCTCATGCATGGCTGCTGTTCTTTTTTTGGCTCTGTTATTTTTTTTTCCTCCCCTGCACTTGTTTTTATTCTTTTTTTTTTTTTTTTTTTTTTATTTTGTCTTTCAGATTGTCAGTGTTAATCTGTTTCTGCTCCAAATTCCTGTCTGTATGTGGAAGGGGTTCAGATGCACTATTGTAATTCCTCTATTCAATCTCAACTCTCACATTGCATTTTTGTTTTTCCCATATTCCTCAGTCTCAACAGATTCATGCCCCACATACGCACGCTCATATGTTTTGCTGCTACCTCCACCCCTGTCTCATTTCATCTTTTCACATCGAGGCTTTGAGGGAGCGTTGGCACAGCAGTGGCTAGTAACATGTCACTCAGAATCCCAGCCAAGCCACAGGTACAACATACTCTAACATAACGTCTCAAAACAACCCATCGCCTTCTCCTCGGGCATTTCTCTGCCTCCTTGCCACCTTTAACATCACCCTCTCTCCTTTCTATCACTCGTGATCGCCTTTGAATGACAAGTACCCACTGGATATCAGCAAAACTGCTGAGACTCAGGGATTATGCATTTAGTTTTGCTAATCAAGCTGGCAAGGGATGAAGGCACTGGTAAGCAGTTCAAGTTTTCTGTTTGGTGTAACTTCGTACTTTAAAACACTTAATTAGGTACAAATTAAAATAAGTGTCAACATTACATGTATCACAAGATGATTCCTTTCCAGTGTATGATTTTTTTTCTATTTATTCTTTCACATGTTAAGCTAAAGTGATATTTCAAGCTTGCATCCCGCTGTGCGGAGAATGCAGAGTTAATGTACCATAATGTCAGTAATTTCCACATATTTTTTTCTAAATTGTTCTTTCATTTAAATGTCAGTCTCAGTCTGTGAGAGGTATATATTATGTTATGCAACATGGCAGACACAAAAGTGTGAGGGAGGAAAAAGAACTTAATTAGCACATTTCTGGTTTTTATCAGAAAGAAGGGTAATAAAGAAGTTAATTTCATTTTTTTACATATATATATATTTAACTAGCTATCGTTTTTGATGTACAAGTGCAAGAAAAAAAAAATCTAGCCCTGACGTCAAGATAGTATATCAAAACTGCAGCTTTCCATTAAAAAAAAAAATTCTGATAAGAAAATATTTTATCAGCACTATACATTTTGTATGCCAGCATGAACATGTGATTTAAGTTATACAAATGTATTGCTGGGGATCTGTTTTACTACTACTTTTTATGGTCAATTATTTCCTGCCTCAATGTGAAATATGATCGGGGGAAGCCTTATCTGTATGCCAGGGTATATTACATTTAGCTGAAATATTGTATCAGTCTGAAAATGATCTGGTCTCAGATTCATCAAAAACTCCCAATGTATATGTGAGCCCCCAAGCTTCAGGGTCATAATGCCATAATGCCTATGGGGGTTAAAGGTGGCTCCAGGATTACTCATTGTGAAGGTCACCTCAACTCAAAACAGGCTGCTCTGGGACCAGTTTCAGTCTCAAGACGGGGCTTCTTTTTGGTTTGAGGCTCATTTTTAATAAGGTCAGGATTAGGGTGACCAGTGCATTATGACAAGGGCTTAGGATCAGCGCTTAGTCCTGGAGAGCTGGCTACCATTTACCAGCTCAACGCAAGTGTGGTTAACACTGTCTCATTATTACAGACATGCCTGGAGATTTTGGGTTGGTCTCTTCAGTAATATGTCTGGAGCTCTGTGTGCGTGTGTGTGTGCATGTGTGTGTGTGTGTCTGTAAGTGAGCGCCACTCAGAGTGTGTATGTGTAAAACTGCCAGCAATGGAAAGTGACCACTAAAGTGAGGATTTGTGTGTGAGAGTGTGTGAGCCGCTATGGTTTAATATTTGAAAATCTGTGTCTCCATTCTCCATTTTTCTTGTTCCCTCTGCTCCACTATCCATCTGAACTAGAGGAGCCTGATAATGTTGAGGGTGCCTCTCAGAGGATTAGCACAGATTAGCATTAGCTGGTCCATTTCAACTAGATACAGCAGCATTAGCATGTTGGCAAACTGGCCTGGGATTGACACCATAGCATGAATTTGCAAGACAATACACATGCACAAGAAAATGAAATATATGCAGAAGTTAAAAAGTTACAAAAAAAATATATTTAGTGTTTTATCACTCAAGAATGACTGTAATAAACACAGTAGGTAGTAATACAAAAAAGCTCAGTCATTCTTAGCATTTTATTCATTCCATATTTTTTCTTTGAGCAAATGATGTATAAAATGCCCAGATCACAAGTAGGAATAAGATTTTTTTTTGTTTTTAAAAAAAGTCATCTTTATAAGTGTTCTAATGTTTCAATACATAAGCTAAAAGGGTTTTTAAATAATTAATAAAATGCATTAAAAAAAATACTGCAGCTGAAACCCTGGACATAAAGCCAAGGTTAAAACTGAAATGCAATTCATCACAACTAATCCAACTGTGGAGGTTTAACTTCCCAGGTGGTCCCAGAATTAACATTTTAAATAATTTAAAAAATGTCATGGGAGGAAGGTTCAGTGTGGGTTTGAGCTGACTGAGAGGGCAACACTTGCTTCATCAATGCTATCAATGCTGTGAAACATGATACACATGGATTAGGCATGTTTATCTCACAGGGAGTACACATTTTTAATATATTGCATTCTTTATTAATGATGTTTACTGATTGCAACAGCATGACAATTTGGACTAACTTCAGCCATTGGAGGCGTTTGACTTGTGGGCAGTAGAGTGATGGAATGAGTAACTGAGTTCAATGTGAGACAAACACTAATGAGGAAGATAAAGGAGGCACTGAGTTAACTGTGTCTCCCATTTCTAATGATAAGAGCAGAGGACAGACCAAGAGGGAGAAACGCAGGCCATTTGGCTTTCCAAAAAAAAAAAAAAAAAAGCATCTGCAGTATGTCTAACTTGTCTGCTCGTTGTTTTTGCAAAGCACAATGCCTGCTCTACCCATCCGGAGCAAAGTGAGAGAAAAGCAAATAGCTTTAAGATAGGCAGTGAAATTACCCGTAATTGGAGACCATTTAAAAACATAATAACTTCTTTGTTTCCTCAGCAGGAGGTTCAGGGCTGGGGAAGCTTTTTGATTAGAAGTGGAGATGAGTTAGCTATAAAACTACTGAGCCAGACCTTACAGAGATTCATGCAGTGTGTGTGTGCGCATGTGTTAAATCTCCCTGCCAAAATGCAAAAGTTAATAATGTTGGAAGAGGCAGGATTATTAAAGTCCAGTGTCAATTCAGCAGAGACCAGTTGAAAATATCACAGAAATTCCCACATGAAGCAGCAGGAACAAGCTAACAACCTTGTAAAATCTTAGACTACCAACGCTAAACACTAACTTACAAAAATGCAAATGGAGCATGAAAATATGTATTAAATCCAGCTGGAGACACGCTGCAGCATTTTCAACAAAGATGTGTATTAGGAAGCAGATTGTCACCGTTCCACTGTGTAGGACAGTGGAAGTAAGCTTAGGGGTGTGCGCCACTTAGGATGTGGGGAATAATGTTGTGTAGCATATAATAGATTTGCAATGTAGCAAACAGAGACAGATGGTGGGGGGGCTGAGTGTCTCTGTGCGCTAGATTGGACACATACACTGCACAGCAACACAATGTGTGTAAAGAAGAAATCCCTAAGGCGCATTATGTATGCTGCCGCTTGCTCACCCAAGCCAAGGGTCTCAGTTCATTTAGTTTTTAACTGTTATAAATTGTCTCACTTGACTCCATCTTCCCTCCCCTCGACAACAGGCCTGGAGCAAGCTCTACACTGAGAAGGGCCACACTCCAAACTTATATGGAATTTCAGTTACCTTCTTAGGAAAAAGGGATTCATATTTATATAAGCATCTAGAGCTCAGAGGAAGATGTCGCAGGCAGCACACCCACAGAAATTTGGACAGATTAGATAGCATGTTTAATATCATTATGAATGTGTTAATGTGAACGCCAGACAATTTCATCAAATAACACCAATTTGTATCTCTACATGTAAGCAAGGAAAGTGTGAGAAAAATTGCTCAGTCTCTATTGTGGCATCTTCAGACCTCTCATTTTGCCTGGTCAACCACTGAAAAACCAGACATATTGATTTTGCAATTATATAACCTATTGAAAATGTGAGAGGTTGAATTATATACATGGTTGTGGTTATGGTTGAGGTCACAGGAGTGAATGTAATGTCGCCTGAAGTAATGAAACCCCGTTGCATGTGTGTAGTTGTCTGTTTACAAGCAGATGGGTGTTTGGTGTGAAACCTTTTCAAGCTGATGAAATTTCACACCAAACTAATCACTTGATTACAGTCTTTAAACTTAATATGCATTCTCTCCAGTTTCACAAACACACAGAGGCGGTGCACACATACATCAACTCACACAGTTTTGCAGAGATAGTATGCAATTCTCCACTTGCTCCCTTTTAAAGCTCTATTGTTTTCTACATTACCACTCACCTGAGATGTTAAGAACTGAAACAATACAGCGGTAAAAAGTACTTTGATTTATAGTGCGCAGCAGCCACAGTGGAGGGACCAGTTCAGTCTGAGTTTAAGACAATGTCAGTGAATTCAAACTGCATAATTTCACCATCCGAGATGCATTCAGAAATGGTTCTCTTGCAGTAGAGTGTCTAATAGCTTTCAAAGACCGAATTAAGATGTGTGGGGGACCCTCAAGCTAATGATTAGACAAGGGACTAGAAAGCGTCTTCTGGCCATTAATATGAACACAAGCCAAGCACACATACACACTGTAGCACACACACACATACACACAAACACAGGCACACACAGAAAGTCAATTAACACGAACATGTGTCTTCTGGGAATTATATTTCAATTAGCTTTAGCTACTTCTAGGCTTCCTTTGAGACTGTGATGCTAAACAAGTGCATAAATGTGTATTTGTGGATGCAGTAAATCCCACTTTTCAATTAGTATCATGTCACAACTCCATATTGTTATTGTTTAAGTTCAAGTTAAGCAATTAAGCACTAAATTAATGCTTTGCACAACATTAAAGACGATAAAAATGATGAATATACATGAAATTACTTTTTTAAACGCTGAATTAAAATCTAATTTAGGCAATGAGGAATGTACAAGTATGAATGGCCATTAGAAATGTGTAATAGTCATCAGGAGGAAATGAGCGCTGTCATTAAAGACAGATACTCGTGTCAGTGATGACTTCATGGAAATGCAGCTGTGATTTAGTAAAACAAATTGTGATTGTCACGGCACCTGTGGGATATTCTGTGCATATTTCCTGTTTCTAAAAAAGAGGAGAGGAGAGGAGAGGAGAGGAGAGGAGAGGAGAGGAGAGGAGAGGAGAGGAGAGGAGAGGCTGTTCCAATTATAACATTTTAGTTGACAATTTACTATCATATGAATAACTGTACTGGCTAAATTATGTTTTTCTGTTCATTTCATGCCACTATTAAAGTAAAAACCTAATAATAGTTTAACAATATTTGTACACATGATGACGCAGAAGAGCCATTTATTTGGCAATGAATACTAAGATATTTGAAAAAAGCATTTAGATTTGCTTTTAGGCTTTATAAACCCACAGCCGTTTTCTAATTGTGCAAAAAATATGCTGAAGCCCACCACTTTTTGACTTTTTCTAAAATTGTACTGTATTGCCTGTTGTTACTTATGCACTCCATATGCATATAGGCTATAAATAAAGGCCTGTAACTGCCAGTGGCTAACATTTTTCCATATGCATTGATTTTTTGCACTGCTAAGTTTCTGTCAAGTCGTGTATAATATTTTACAATGACTAAAAAGTTTATGAACTCAACAGAAATGCAGATTTTTTTCTTTTAATACTCACATTTTCACTGTAATTTTAGACTGATTTGTACTGATGCCCATGCAAAGCAATTACTGATGGTATAGATATTTAAATCACAGAACTAGAGGACCAAAACAAACACTGAAAAATATGTAATTACATGAGATAGTCCTGTGTGAAAAGAATTAGTTATCACAGTGAAAGAGGACATTGATGTGGACTGAAAAACTGGTCAATCTGGCCTGTTCTGGTCTACAGTATACAGACTTCTAGGGTTAAATTCCCATAAAATGCATCACTTTTGTCTGTATATCAAACAAAGCATAATGCTGCTTCAGTGTGTGACTTCAAATAGCATGCCTGGAATTAAAGGTGTGACACAGTATGGTCAGTGTGTGATATTTAACATCCACATTATAAATTTGAGCATACCGCTGTTGCTTTCAAAACGATAATTATTGATAGTTTCATCATTAGCTTACAGGTTTCAGATCTCTGTAGGTTAGTGGTTAATCACTTCTTCAAAGATTTTAAAATTCTCCAATCATGGGAAAAACATCAGACGAGCTACTCGGTTCTCTTGCAACACAGACGTTGATTCAGCTCCGTTACAACCTCTAATTCTGGCTTAAAAGTAGAACATCTCCAGTATGACCCTCTCCTATCCACGTTCACACATTTTATTCAGGACTGTGAGTAGAAATATGAAGGTGCACCATTCCTTAACATCCTAGCTAATACTTAATCTCAATACATGCTAGGGATTAGCATATTCAAATACTTTTTTTTTTTTTAATGCTTTGTTCATGCAGTTACCATCATGGTTCTACATTATATTGTATTTTGTTTGTAAAGGTTGCTGGTATTAGGTCCATCAGGCATGTAGGGACAACACCTAGTGGATCTGTGCGAAAAATCATGATGTATATGTGACCCAGGACTGGACTCACAATCCAACCTCATTGTCACCCTTCCTGACTGAAGTACCACATATTGATTTTCCAACACATTTTTAATGAGAGAGAGAGAGGTGTTTTCAGGATTGCGGAGTAAATGTAAAGTGAAAGATGGACCTGCAAACATCACAGGTAGTTTCATTTGGAGAGTGACTGCTTGTAGACAGTCCACTAAGGCAGTGGTTCTCAACTGGTCTGGCTTCAGGGCCCACTATCACCCCTAAATGTCAAGTCGTGACTCAAACTGAAAAAAGTTAAAATTCTCAAATTTATTGAATGAAAAGATGGTGTGTTTTGAGGCTGAGATAATACAGAATATCACAGCGCGCCGGCAAAAAAGACAAATTTAATGATAAACCAAAATGATCATCGGGTGGTGATGATAAAGAGTGAAATATTCCATTTAACGCTAAATTAGGTACATTTTTAACCAAAAACAAAAAGTGTACTCGGTTAAACCTTAAAAGTGCATTCAGTCACATATTCAAGCATTAATCATAAAGCGGGCATAACAATCAGAACATTTCAGTAACAGCCATTTTTAACACACTCGGTGTTTTCACGTAAAATGAATAAAATTAATTAATTGCAACTACTGTTTCTCAAAGGTGCCCTCCCACACAAAACCATTTTTACTTGTTGGTGTTTGTGTTATGTAGTGAATTTGAAAATGAAAAGCTACCTCCACTGTCTGCTCTTGCCACTGAAAAGAAATAAGCGGAGAAATCAGGTCAATTAGAAAAGCTGGTCAGTGTGACGTGTTAATGCCTGAGCTCATTACTATTCATGAGCTCGCCCGGGTGAGACCACACCCACTGAATTCATCTAGCTCAGTGACAGTTTTTGTATACAGCAAGCCGGGGCGCCACAAAGGGGGGATAAACATGACAAATTCATGGGGCACAGCATTCCTGGGGGGCCCATAGAGCAGTGGAGGGGGCCCAGTGGATACAGGCTACAAGTCGTGTAAGGTCCACCGTACAAGAGGCATAGAAGCAAGGAGTCAGACATTCAAAGCATGTTAAATTTCACTTTCAGTTTCTGCCAGTTCCTCTACTTGTTGCGCAGGGTAAAGGATGCTGAAAAGTCAGGCTCTCATTGGCCAGCTGTTATCCAATCAGAGTCAAATAGATTAGCATGTTGAATATTCACGAGAACTGGCGCAAATCGAGCTGAGTCCTCCAGCAGGCTTTCTATACCACGTTAGAAGGGCTTGAAACTTGGTAACCAAGGCATTTTTTCCACAAAAAATGTTACAGAGTCCAAGGTAGAACTTCAAACATTATCATAAAAGTAATGAAACACATGTGGCAGGGCACCTTTAACATTATTTTTTTGCCCAGACAAAGGCTGTGACCCACTGAAAACAGGTTTTGCGACCCACTTTTGGGTCACAACCCACCAGTTGAGAATCACTGCATTAAGGTGTAGAGGATGGAGGTACAACAGGATAATGTTATGAAAAGACCCCAAGTCAAACCTCAGGGAATCAGTCATAGAAAATGGCAGTTGTTGGTTTCATTTAGCTACATTTGTAAATGAAACAATCACGCAAAATAATCATAGTCAGCTCAAAGAAACATGATGAGGTAATAACTTGCTTTTGAGACATGTAAGCTTGGGCGCCGTAAAGGGGGGGGGGGGGGGGGGGGGGGGGGGTGACATGACAAATTCATGGGGCCCAGCATTTGTGGGGGGTCCATAGAGCCGTGGAGGGGGTCCAGTGGATACAGGTTAGAAGTTGTGAAAATTTCGTGTAAGATCAGCTGTATAATACAGGCATAGAAGTCGGGAGTCGGACGTGGAAAGTATGTTAAATTTCAGTTTTGTTTCACACCAGCGTAAGTGATGTTAGTTATGGAGCGCATCCCCACAAGATACAAAATCTTATGAAGGGTCCACAATGTTTGCCTTTCATGGGGCCCACAACTGGTAGTGGCACCCCAGCATGTAAGTGCAGCACATACAAGGTTAAAATGCGAGCTTCACTTTAGGTTCAAATCAGAGCATCAAAGTACTACAGTCCCTGAAAACATAACGTCATCTGATCTATTTTCACTATTTTCTCTTTGCACCACTTAGCAAATGTGCGTGTCCAAATATGTGCATTTGTGTGAGTCCGTAATATATGCTTTGGTGTACACAGACAATATGGTTCTGTATAAAAATGTCTCTGTACACAATATGGGCTTGGTTTACTTTGGCTGAAATCATTCCTGCCAGGAATGTACGTCTCCAAACAATACCACAGTTAGAGGCAGGAGAGCGAAGGGAGAAAAAAAGAGTCACAGCCATCCATAGCTCTATCTCTGATGAAGAAACATGATTACTGTAATATGTGCAGCCAATTCTCTAGACAGTGGACCTGGGGGAGTTGTAGGAAAAGGAGCTGTCAGATAAAAGGGCACATGACATAAAAAGAACATTATTGAGGCTAAGAGTTGTTAAGAGGGAGGATGATGCATGAACCTGTAAGTTCAAGCGAAAGTGCATGTTCATTTCACACACTTTATTTGTTTGTCTGTTTGTAAGTAAACATATGGGAAAGATATGGTGAAAGATGAAGCAAGATGTGCCATCATCGAACGTGTCCTTTATGTTTTCTTTTTGTCAAGTCTGAACATTCTGTTTCCACGTCATGGTTTGAGCAAAAGATTACACACACACATACACACACACACACACACACACACAAAAAAAAAAGAAAAAAAAAAAAGAAAACCTCTGTGTAGAGAGTTTTAATCCAAAAGGTGACTGAGTATGTGGATGTGTTAGTGTGTGTATTGGTGTGTGTGCATCTTTATTCCAGAGTGTTTGAGATTAGTGACACATGGCTTGTCAAAGACTGGAGCTTCAGATTAGCCACTCACTAATCCTTTGGAATTCAATGCTAATACAGACATCACATAGGCATGAACGCGTGCATAGACACTCTAACACTCCATAACACAGCCATGTCTAGAACTTTCCCACAGTGTGTTCATGTATTTTGTCTGTACTGGCAGATAATATCTAATAGCTAAAGTCTATCACAAACAACAGAAGCCTAACATCGCACCCGTTTTCTGTCAATCACAGTGCACCTGAAAAGAAAAAAATAATGCTTGTAACAATCCTTCATTAAATCCTGTTAGGGCTTAAGCTTCTGCTGTTTTGAAGACTAATGATTTAGAGAAATAAACACTCAAGTTGCAATGATTTGATAAGATTTTCACAGCAGGATAACATCTCGGAATCTTTGTCTCACTGAATTACGGTATATGATATAACACAATTATTAATCATATTATCACTTGCTACGACAAATGAAAACAGAGAGTTTTTTTTTTTTTGTTGAACAAACTCTTTATCACAGTTGTAGCTAAGTCTTCTATATGAAAATAAGAAAAATGAGAAAGCTGTACATCACTGTTTGAATAAATAAGGTGTGGGTGTACTGCAACAGGGTGAGACGGACAAGCAGTTAAAGAAAAAAGTAGAAGCAGAGGTCACCTTTTTTTTCCCAGCCATAACAAATTATTTTCTTACACACAGTACATCTTGAAACCAGAACAACATAATTCGGTGTAAAGTCATACTGCATTCATTGTGGCCAATATTACAGTTTGTAATGCGAGTCTATTTGTTTGGTTAATGAGGGCAGATCTGCACAATTACTGATCATGTTGAAATATTTTTTTCCACTCAAATGTACAAACTTGAACTAGTTTGAAAAAATGCAAAATTAGTAGTTTGAGGTCTGCTCAGGGTCACTGAATCCAAAACACCACTGTGCACTCACTGGAAGTCTAAACTGCAGCCTTTTGTATTTATATAATCTCATCATCTGACAGTGCAGTGCAGTTCAATTAATTGTGCAGCTTTACTTAAAAAGTACAAGGTTGCCCAAGAAATTAGAATAATTTTGTTTTCAGAGTCATTCCTCTTTTGATTCCTACTTATAAACATCAGTAATCACTAGGGGTGTAACGGTACAGAAAAATTTGGTGTGTTTTCAGTACATGGGTCTTGGGTTCAATACATTTTCAATATATTTTCGGTACAGTGAAGGACACCAATTTCATTCAAAAAAAAACTTTATCGCAGTAAAAATACAACATATTCTGAACAATTAAGTGTCACTTTACAGCTGAAGTTTTTATACAATTGTATGGGTCTTAAATGTGTAATGAAATTGGATGTGTTACCAGAAATATAACCGATCTTCACGAAACAATGCTGGCACACCGCTCTTGTTTTGTCGATTTGTCTCTCTCCACTGACATAACTGACAGGGAATCCGAAATGCTCCCAAATCGGAGACTTTAGAGAAGACGGAGGGTCTTCCAACTCTGTCTTATACCTGTGACGCTGCTCTGAGTTGCCATACTGGTTCACCTTCAGCATGTGTGTGGTGCATGCACCGCTTAGAAGTCTGATATCACATATTACACATGGGTTCCGCTTGCGGCCACCTTGCTCATACTGTGTGCTTTTCGCTTCAAGGTTCCTGTGGAAACTTAAGGAGAGTGTTTGCGTTCTTCACATAAGCTACATGTATTCATTCGGTACACCTCCGTATTGTATTGAAGGCCCTGAGCAGAAACAGTCTGGTACAAACAAGTGCACCGTTACACCCCTAGTAATCACCTTTAACCTGTTGCAATGATCACATACTAAGTCCCAGTTACACTTCATCTATCAAGAATAAATCCCATTGTCCCAGTCATTTCATGAGAAGTGAAAATATACTTAATGCCATTAAAAATGCACAGGTCAGAATAATATGCATATTTGGAGATATATTAAATTAACTGGTTTGGGGTTACCTTCATATTAAAGAGGGAAGCATTGGTCATTAGAGAATGAATTGTGGACAAATTGTGATCAACTTAACACATTTATTCAGTCACTGAATACAGGTACTCAGAAACTGAAAGTGTCATCATTCAGTATTGGGTGTGTCCACCTCTGGCTTCCAAACAAGCAGTGCAGCAATGATGCATGGAACTAAGTCTCATGATCCTGTCCTGAGGGATCTGATCACTCAGACGACAGATTGTCCTGCGATGCCAGCGCAGACGGCAAGCAACTTCACCACAGCTCAGACCTGCTCGAAACATGCCAATGGCACGTTCTCCTTGTTGTATCGTAAGTCATGGCATTTTGAGCTGGCAAAAACATTTTGGTGTTTTCTTAACTGCCTTTATATTGGCTATTGACCACACCTAAAGTTACCAGTCAAGTGTGACTGCACAAGAGATTCCACTCAATGTCCGACAATAGGGGATTAGTCCAAACACTGACAGCTGTATTTTTTTCATCATGGGAATGAAAAAAATACAGCTGTTAACTGTGTTACCTATCTCGTAAGCAACATATACAAAATAGGCACCTGAGCAAATCATTTTCTGGAAATTACACCACATGTTTGGACCGTGTGTTTTTAATGGCGCTAAGTATATTTTACTCAACATTATGGGCAACAGTGTACGTTGCTGCAACTCTAGTGAACATCTTAACTTCAAGTAAGTAGACCTGTTTGTAACTAATGGACGAGTGTGAAGTGTGAGGAAGTCTATGATTTTAATGACGGTAAGCAGTGTTTCATGCATTAACAGAATCCGTCTGATACGTAGGGGTACATAGGTGGGTCTATTTAGTCTGCAAACTGTCTGTGAGCTGCTGCTGCTGATGCAGGAGAATCTACCCGTGGGCTCCGATTCTAACTGTTCTCCATGGGAGGCTGAATTTGATATCTCCTTAGTTTCAGTTTAGACTGACTTTCAAATACAATAAGCCTGAGATACAAAACACAGCCTTGATGCTAAAATAACAATAAAAACTCCTATTTCTTTGCTTTAAAAAAGTCCATTTGGGACAGAACTGTGGTTGGCAGGTTCTGTATTTCTTACCAGGGAGCTATACTGCATTACTAACATGACTCTAATACATAATGCCTTTTACCTTAGGTGCAATATTATACAATTTAAATGACTGCCTTCTTAATGTGCATACGTCATTGCCATCAAATAACCACTTATAGGCTTGCTACTTCCAAGAGAATTGCCCATAGCAATTACCATTCAGAAAACTGAATACTCTGAATACTGCTTTAAATCCCAGCTGATGTGTTTGCGCCCACACAATGCAATGAGCTGAAATTATTATGGAAGTTGCATGTAAATATGAAACCTCAGCTGCTGACGTACTGTGAAGCCACAGTCCCAGCAGACACAGCTCCCTCCCCACACCCTTTTTATGTTTTCAGACATGCAGACTTAGGACATAGGGACATTGTCACATCTCACTAAATCTGTAGCTTTTGGGGATATTAAGCAAAGAGCACATAATGTATACATTCATCTCAGATTTGGCTGATGCTTTCTGAGGTTTCCATTATGATAAGTCTATCATTTTTCCACCTGTGCTTTATAAATCTCCTGTTTTGTTATATGTTTTGTTGAATGGAATCTCTTTCATATCTAACACAACTGAAAGGATAAAATAGAGCAATGGTACCAAAGCTAGTATTTCAGCTTGTGTCATGTCATTCAGTGTGGGCATATCCTATTTTGTCTGGGAGTTTTTGATTGGTAGCTAAAGTATTTATTGTGGTTGTTGCCATGTTGCTGTCTGTCTGTTTGTTTTGCTTGACATTTCTATAACACTTTCCCCTATGATGTTTGCATGGTGCACTTTCTGCAAAATGTTGTGTATTAAAATACCTTCCTGACTTGAGTTGATATAACGTGCAAACTGAAGGACCAGCTGAATTTCACTTGCTCTGACTGAGCAGAATGTACCTAAATGCAACAAATAAAGAAAAAAAAATAGACTGGTGGCAGGATCACAGTGTTTCTGATGCTTTTCTGGAAAGCCATATTTCTGCTTTGCCATGAAGAGGTTGTAAGCTCTAACTCTATACCACACTGCCATCCAGCCTCCTCCTTCTTTCTGTTTTAACTTTTTTAACACCTGGACTAACAAAAGACTGGCTTTGATCATGGGAAATCCCTTGGCAGAGCAGCAATGAATCCACAGTGGAGCTACGTGTGTGTATGTCTGAGTGTGTGTGATGCACATTGAGCCAGTGCTGCTCTACTGAGGATTCTCAGCATTGAAGATTCATGGCATCGGTATAAGGTACAGAGCACCTCACATGTTCTACCCATCAAAGCATGGCCATGAAAATGAACACACTCGCAAACACACAGAAGTGGGAGGGAGAGTGGCAGTGAGCAAGAAAGAGAGAACATCTTGTTTCTCCCGTGTAATCAGCGGCTCTCTGCAAACACACACACACACACACACACACACACACAAGGCCACTTGTTATCAGAAGCTTTCCCACGCTGCTGTGGTACAAAGCTCCACACCAGGATGGGAGGATGAAGCAGGGAAGGAATGGACGGAAGTACAGATGGATGGAGGGTCAGCCTTCAGCAGCTTAGACTCACTGCAGGGATAAACACATCCCACAGCAGGGGTTTGTACTTAGGCTAGCAAGATCAGAGTTCAAAACCAACACACTACCAGTCAGGCAGAGCGACAGGAAACAGACAGAGCAGCAGAGATAAACAGGCATCCAAACAGCAAACAACAACCAATGCACAAATCACACACTTTAGTTGAGGAGATTGCACATTCCTCCTCCACACCTCTCCTCCCACATTACTCTTACATCAACTCCTCTATTCTAGAACATCTCCCTCTTTCTCTCGCTGCCTCTATCTGCCCCTGCCTGCCGCTCAGCCCCGAGCTCTTACGTAAGAGGCCCATTTGCATAACAGGCTGTTTTCTCCGGCTGTGGCATGGGCACATGAGACACACTGGATAATATGTTAACAACTCTGGCTGTTGGTAAACAACAACCTCCATCACAACACTTCACACGTTCGCACTATAGACCGTGCAGGTCTTGTTGTCAGTGACAAAAAGATTCAATGTCTCTGGATCTCTTGATTCCAGCTGGCTCGGGGCCAGAGGGGCTGAAACAGCTGTCATTTACAGAGTGCGCGGATATGGCTTCAGCTAGACAGACTTCATTCAGGAGGAGGCTGACCTGCCTGCTGTGTGGAACCTATACAATAATAGGTCTTGCACTGAGAGATGACTGTTCAAATCAAGCAGCCTAGCATTATCCTCTTCTGGGTAAGGGAGAGAGAGAGCGAGAGAGACAGACAGAGAGAGAGAGACTGATATAAGCGGCGAGCAAGCGTAACGTAGGGAAACACACTTTGAATGAGGCTGACGTGCACTCCGCTGTTATCAGCATGCTTATGTCTTTGCTTTGGCCTCTTCAAATATATGCTACACAAACAGGGCACACATTTGCAGGAATGTATGCAAACACAAGCAAATGCACATGCTCTGAAACACTCAGTGTGTAACACCCTTAGGAGGAAAGAAAGCCTCTGGAGCATCAATAAATACTGCTGCAGTGTGAGCTGTCAGACAGATCAGATACCTTAAGATACCTCATTACATACCAATTCATTAAGTCAAGAATGGACCTAATCGTGTCTGCTTATTAAGAAAGGACTGCTGTGTGTTTCCCTCTGCATATGCACACACATACACTTCAAAGAGATAACAACACATGATCAAGGGAATCAAGTACAAATGATCCTTCATTTGGAGTTTCTCATTTACTCATGAGGAAAACAGGGTTAGAGTCAAGATGATGCTAATTTTGTCCTTTAATGCGACAGTTGTCATCTCTTTCCTTAAATACACTTCTTTATGACAGGTGAGAAATGAAGTGGCCTTTGCATTGAAATGCTGCAGCTCGGTGGGGGATATATGGTCCTGCTGTTAAACTGCCAGTTGTTTCAGAGCACATCCATCCGAAGTCAGAGAAAAATGTTCACTTCTTAAAATCATCCGAAAATACAAGGCTGGTAATTTCCACTTTGATGCCTGGGGACCTAAAAGCCATCCGTCAATAAATAATACATTCTACACGGTGTTTAAGTGTATTTTGAAATGACTAAATCAGCATCCCACTGATGCTACTTCGCAGGGGATCTGTTGAAAGCACAACGATTCTGCTTCTGTTTGAAGTTTAGTACGCTTCATCCAAACAGAAGCCCTGTTTGAGACACATTATCTAATGATGGTGTATTCTACCTTCAGGTGTAGCAAGACGCACATGTATATATCATAACCATAATGAGATTTTATGACCAGACTTCAAAGCTGATTATGTGGAAAATCTAATTCACCATAATCTCTGTCAAAGAAAAAAAAAAGCCTTTCCATTTACCACTCAGTCCATATCCAGCTCTGTGTTGCAAGAAACTTTGTAGATTAGAATTGCAACATAGGAAGGTGCATTGAGGTGACGCTGTAAACATCAATTCCATGCACTTCACACAACTGGTCTCTTTCTACATCCATGCTTGTAAATAACAGAAAGACACTGAAACGTGTAACGTATGCGTGAAATCCGACACACGCTTCTCTGTGACCTTGCCCACCCCCAATGTCACCTTAGTCTGATGTTTACAGTTGGGACCTCCGTCTCCTCAGCACCACCACTGTTCATCACCACCACTGATCGATACAATCATCACAAAGAACCAATAACATTTATGGAATTATATTCACATCCTTAAAAGCACAGTAAAAAAAAAGCACACATCAGTGGTGAGTTCAAATAAAATACAAACTAAGCTCAAACAGGCTTAATCTAGAATGAGAAGCAACTTTCATAACACTAAGAATTTAATGGAGATCACTTTCACAGCAATTGGGCCATACACCTGTTCTTACATCTTTCTATTAATACCTTTTTTCAAAGCCACATCTAAAGTGAATTGAAAGCTACATTATTATGATCAGAGGTTGCTTCATGTCATCACACTTGAGCAAGAAGAAAGAGAAGTTATAAAAAAAAAAAAAAAGAAAGAAAAATATATAGCTCATATTTATCCTTAAAGGCTTTGAATGACAAAAAAAAAAAGCTTATAAAATTATCAGGAGCATCAAACAGTTCGATGAGCCAAATGCTACCACTGCTTCCGTGACTCATCGGAGTGCTGCAAGAAAAGAAAAAAAAAAAAAAAAAAAAACCGTGGGGTTGGTTATTTCACGGTGAGGTGTGTCTTCCTCGCGGGCTTATTTTTATACTGCCACTCATGCATAGGACATACCACGAGCTCTAAAGGCGCAGTAGAGGGGCGCCAATGTAATGTGTGCACGAGCTGCTCAGGTCATGTCCCGTGCATCGCCTACAGTTGATCAGTGGACAATGGGATTCCTATCAACGTCCAATAAACAAGCTTTCTCCAGATGCCTCACGCGCATTACTTCCACTTACGCGCACGAGCCAAGACACACCTGTACATAAGAATGGGAAACCTACTAAGGGATGGCGCGAGTCTATTTTTTTTCTTCTTCTTCTTCTTCTTTTGATTTTTTTTTTTCCACGACCCGCCTGTGACCGCGCGTTCTCTGACCCTTCTGCGCGTCACACACACACACACACATATGACCCACGACACACGCATTACGCACCACTCGTCCCAGACTCACCTTTCAGAAGAATCCCATAAATAGTGTAGAGGGTGAAAATCAAATTGCTCTTGATATTCATCCTGTCTTGTGTCCTTTTGCACTTTTCTTCCACGCTAATTTCTTGTCTCCGTGTCTCCCCCACTGGACTCACGAGCCGGACCGGACGGCTTTGTCAGCTTATCCAGGTGGACTTGGTTTGTGCGTCTTTTGTGCGTCTCTGGAAAGAACTGACTTCACGACCCCGCAGACTGGGATGCTTTTTGTTGCTTCTCTTCCACAAAACAATTAATGTGGATTTTTTTTTTTTTTTTTCACGTACGCACTCCCACGGCCACTGTTGAGAAGGGAGGGGGGGGGCTCTGAAGAACAGTATAAGGGACCCGTAGGAACTAAAGCTCAGCCGTCCTCCGGAAACAGTGTAGATGCTGCCGATGCTGCACTAGTGTCTGCCCCGCGCCTGGTCTGCTGCTGTGGCGTACAGTCAACACAGCAAAAGGAACACGAGTGGATTGTTTGAGTCCCGCCCACCCGGAGTTGACGGACTTGCGAAGAGAACCAATCAGGAGGAGTTGAGGCTGACCAAAGCGGGGGGTGGGGTGGAGGAGTTGAGGGTGGAGAGAGGCAGGATCCGCGAGTGGGACCCACTGTAAGAAATATCATATTTTACGCACTTTAACGCACTCTTGGACTAGAAAAACGACATAGTTTTAAACCACAGGTGTCAAACATGCGGCCCGGGGACCAAAACTGGCCCGCCAAAGGGTCCAATCCGGCCTACGGGATGAATTTGTGAAATGCAAAAGTTACACTGAAGATATTAACTCTTTCATGCACAAATTACACTGGTCTGCAAGGAAAATGCTTCCAGAATAAAAGTAATGAAATTTTACCACATGAGAGTCACTGATAAAGAAAAATCAAGTCAAAAATCCTGGTTGGCTGAAGTTTTCTAGATACAGCCTTGGGTCAAAATGTGAAATTCAAGAATTAACGAGAGAATGGGTTTGACTCAAAAGGAATATTTGTCTCAGAACTACAAGATCTACTTCAAAACACTGTCTGCACATTAGAATACATTCACTTTACAAGTTCTATTTAGTGGAAGATTTATAACACTATTACAGGGATTAAAGTTCTCCGTCACCATGACGGATTTCCGTCAAATGGAAAAATTGAGGTGGGAAAAAAGTCATATTGAAGTAACTTCCCCACGTGACTCCGCGATCCTGTCCTGGGTCTGCTGTCCTGGGTCTGCAGGTGTTTAACACAGGCACAGGGGGCTGATAGGTTTAACAGTGCTGATAATAAGATGACTTCTTTATTTTTATGTCGGGAGGAGAGATGGATGACTATTTATCTTTGGAAGGAAACGCTGCTCATTCTGTGCCTCAGAAACACATGGACTAGTTCAGCTTTACCAAAGTTCAGCCTCCAGACGCTAACTGTAGTTTAGTGCTAACAAGTAGCTTTCATTATGAAAGAACCACAGCGAAAAGGCAAGAAGACAGAACTGATCTACATGTACCTTCGTGTTTGGGTTCATAGCTTATCTCCTCTTGCCGGTATATGCCTAGTGTGTGTTTTTGTGTGTGTGTTTGTGTGTATGTTCCCTTCCCGTGCGTGCGGCTGTGCGCGTCGCGGCCTTACGCGGTTACGCGCCCGACTGCATAAGTGCTTTATTTGGACCCGTTTAGCATATTATTTCTATCTGTGTGGTACAGTACGAAGATAAAACTGAATGAATGAGTAACACCCTTGGTATTTGCAAAGCCACTGTATTTTTAAATACCCTCAGAGAGTATCTGTCTCCTCCTCTGCTCCAAGCTCCACTGTCCCTGCAACAACCTCCACCTCTACTGCTAAAGTGAAAGTTCTACTAATGTGTCATGTGTCTCTGGAAAAAAACAGAAGCGTACATACGGAATGACCAAGCTTGAAACTTTTGGTTTCAGTACCAAAAAGCAGAAAAAATAAAAGATTCATTGGTTAGGGTTACATTTACACAGACATTTTCCCTAAAATTCATGTGCTGTTGGAGTTGGAGTTATGTTTTAGGAGTTCCTAAATTGTGAAATCAAAAGTTTTTCACTCATTTTTTGCAGTAAGGTTTTCTTCTAGTTATTATTTTCACTTGCTTCAAAGGTTTTCATACCCTTTAAAATTAACCAGAGAGCACCAAAATTGACCTGAAGCTTTAAAAATTTTCTGGGGGAGGACCCCCAGACCCCCCACCAATACCACTCATGACCTTTTTTCTATCCATGTTACTAATCTTCTACACCTGTACACTCTCCCATTCAGTGTGTTTTACAGTATTGCCAAATTTGACTATATAAACTTGTACACTATAGTAGTATTGTATTGCATCATTTTTAATAGTGGCCAATGATTTTGCCCAGTAGAAAATTTTCAGTCAGATGAAAAATTTTTGCTTTAATCCCTGCACTATTATATAAATGTACATAAATCAATATATGTGTGTAAGGCAAGGCAAGGCAAGTTTATTTGTATAGCACATTTCAGCAACAAGGCAATTCAAGGGGCTTCACACAGGACATTGAAATAAAAGAAACAAAAAGAAACACATTTAAAACATTATAAAAGAAACATGTAAAAGGTGATTAAAAACAGCAAGTAATAAAACAACACATAAAATCAAAAAAAAAAAAAAAATAGAATAAAATAAAAACACACACATATTAAAGTAAGAGTTGCAGTGCAGAGTTTCAAAGAGAATATAAAGTTTAAAAAGTCAAAAGCCTTTTAGTCAAAGGCAGCAGTGAACAGGTGAGTCTTTAACCTTGACTTAAAAGAACTCAGACTCTCAGCAGACCTGATATTTTCTGGTAGTTTGTTCCAGATATATGGAGCATAGAAACTGAACGCTGATTCTCCATGTTTAGTTCTGACTTTGGGAACACAGAGCAGACCTGCACCAGATGACCTGAGTGGTCTGGATGGTTCATACTGGACTAGAAGGTCTCTGATGTATTTTGGGCCTAAACCATTCAGTGCTTTATATGCTAGTAAGAGAATTTTGAAGTCTATTCTCTGAGAGACAGGGAGCCAGTGTAGAGACCTCAGAACTGGGGTCTCTACACTGTAATAACACTTTATCATATACCTTGGAAACATCAGCAAACCGGCACTTTTGTCACATGTTTTCCAATTATTTTTATTAAAATACGAAACATTTAGCACATTTAATCTCTGAAGGCAATAATTTCAAAAAATTTGTAGACCAGTGTAATGAAAACCTTAATCAAAATTTTTTCCTGAGTGTTTTTATTCCTCTTTAGGCATGAAAAAAACCAATGCAACTGAAAATTTTCTTCTGATAAATAAATAAAAATAAATAAATAAATAAAATAAAAATGATTGGAAAAAAAAAAAAAAACATTTAAAAAAAATAATAATGAAAAAAAAAAAATTCTTATGAACCTATTTTTCATGAAGTTGCAAAAATGTGCACTCGGCTGGACACCACACGTTTAATTTTTGATGCACAGAAACATGTATTTGCTGATAAATTGTGTGAAAACTATGGGGAGGGCTTGTAATTCTGGGGGTTTATGATCAGGAGAGATCTACATAATGTTACCAATTCATGTCAGAAAAGATATGTAGTGTCTTAAAACTTTAATAAAGATATGTGTTAAAAAAACAAAAACAAACAAACAACGAAAAGAACAACAAAATCCATGAATATACAAGAGAACAGCTGTAGAATAGCTGTCCACTGTAGTGACCACTATGCATGAAAGGGTTAAAAATCAAGACAATGAAAATAATTTTTGGTCAATTCAATCTAAAGTGGATCAGACTAGGGATGCACCAATACCACTTTTTTCCAGACCAAGTACAAGTACAAGTACTTACATTTGAGTACTTGCTGATATGAGTACTTAATAATCCCATTCCAGTTCTTAGTTCCTTTTGTAAATGTGCTTTATTGTCGTTGTCATTAGTCTGACTGGAAAAAAGTGCTGCTACTGACATTTAATGTATTGGAATGAGCGTTTGTCAATTAATCTGCCAGGGGGCACCGCTCTGAATTAACCATACTGGACAAATACCACGAAGAAGAATAAAGTTTTTTGAGAAGAAGAAGAAAGTCAGTAATAACAAACATGGAGACGACAGAGGTACCACTAATGTGATACTAATGTTGCAGCGTTTTCACTGGTAAGGTTTAAAAGTTTAGCTTCAGCGGGAAGTGAAAAGAGAAATGAGCCATAAGTTTCGTTTTCACTTCTGTTGGCGGCACAGTCCACACCGCTCCGTACTCCTGCTGGTATTCTCATTCTGAGTATGTATCCAACAGCACCTGGAAAACAGATGGAATGTACGCAGAGGACGGACAGAACGCTGCGTCCGTATCTGTCTGTGTCTGTAACGTTTCTTGCAGTCAGCGTTACTTTTATCACCATCATTTATTTTGAAAAATCTCCACACTCCTCACACTCCCCACACATTATTCCTCCTCCTCGTACCTGCTGCACTGAACTGTGAATGTCACACAGCTGTAAGTGATATCGGAGCATTTGTATCGGATGTCTTTTATGAGTAGGAGTACGCACACTGAGTATCGGGGCCGATGCCAGTACTCGTATCGGTATCGGTGCATCCCTAGGTCAGACCAGTAAAATACTACCATAATAACCTGTAAATAATGAAAACAGCCATTTTTTTCTCTTCATTTCAGTTTTAAAAAACATTAAAATTACACAAAAATGTTGACATTTACAGACTAGCCTTTTACAAAAAAAAATGTGAATAATCTGAAATGTCTTAACAATTCTAATTTTACTAATATTCTGCCTGTTACTAAATGTTTTGTGCATTTGTAGATCCACTGTGATCTGTAAGTTATAATGTACATGTATAAATGATAAACTAAGGCATAATATTGTTAAAATTGCGCTTATGTCTCTGTAAACTTGATTTGATTCTGATTTGAATTGATAAAGCACTTTGTGACTCTGTGAAAAGTGCTCTATAAATAAAATTTACTTACTTTTACTTACTTACTTTTTTTTTTTTTAAGAATTTTTCAGGTTCATATTTGTTCATGTTGTGTTCAAGTACACTTCGCAGATGTAAACATTTTCATTACAGAATTTGACTTTTTTTCTCTCCAAAACAGAGCAAACTTTGGAGGTGACATTATTTATAAGTTGTTATCCTATTATTTATATTATTTTACTGGTCCAGCCCACTTTATATAATATTAGGCTGTATGTGGCCCCTGAATTGAAATGAGTTTGACACCCCTGTTTTAAACAGACGTGTGAGTTTAGTCTGTATCACCTGATCAAAGTCTCTGAGGGATTGCAGAAGTATATTATCGGGAGAAAGACCAAAAGTAACTTGAATTATTCATAATATTTATATTTTTATACTTTAAGTCTATTTTGTTTGTATTTATACTTTTATCTGCCGTGACAGGGATTACTGTCAAACAAAATGTCATTGTATAATCCAGGGGTGTCAAACTCATTTTGGTTCAGGAGCTATATTTAGTCCAGTTTGATCTCAAGCAGGCCAGACCAGTAAAATAATGACTTAATAACCTTTAAATAATGACAAATCCAAGTTTTTCTTTCTGTTTTAGTACAAAAAACCCCCAATTAAATTATGAAAACATTTACATTTTACAGCAAAAGATGTGAATAACCTGAAAAAACAGAAATTCCATTTGCAAATTTAGTGCAATTTTAACAATATTACATCTCGACTTATTTATACATGTACATTTACACACAATGTTACATTAACATTTGGTAACAGGTATAATATTGAAATTTTGGAGTTTGGAATTAAAATTTTAACAATTTCTACAATATTACATCTCTTATTACTAACACAACTACAGATCACAGTGGATCCATAAATGCACAAAACATTTAGTAACAGACAGAATATTGTTAAAATTCCACATTTCGGGTTGTTCATCTTTGTTTTTATTTATGTATTTATTTGCATTTTATTGTGAAAGAATAGTTTTGTAAATGTAAATATTTTCAAAATGTAGTGTTATTTTTTTCCACATAATTTTTCACAAAGAAAATTTGTAGTTGTCATTATTTCTGGGTTATTGTGTTGTTATTTTTACTGCAGATCACATTGGTCTGTTTGTGGAACCTGAGCCAAAATGATTTGAACAACCTGGACTGTTCAGGTTAATTTTTGCACTTTCATCCTGCGGGCCAGAATGGAAGCTTTAGTGGGCCAGATTTGGCCCCCGGGCCGCATGTTTGACACCTGTGGTATAATCAATCAATAAAGTATCTATCTATCTATCTATCTATCTATCTATCTATCTATCTATCTATCTATCTATCTATCTATCTATCTATCTATCTATCTATCTATCTATCTATCTATCTATCTATCTATCTATCTATCTATCTATCTATCTATCTATCTATCTATCTATCTATCTATCTATCTATCATTCAAATGCATTTTTCATGCCCTAAGTAATTTATCAATATTTATTATCATATCCTCTGCATTTTCACTCAAAATCTGGTATTTTCTTATATTTCATTTCCTGATCATGTATGTGTCCGTAAAAGCTCAGAGTTTATTTAAAGGTTATTATATCAAAACAGAAAACATACAAAAAAGGGACTTTTTCAGGGAAAATATATCAATGACTGAACATATTTAAGTGTCTATAATCAGTGTCTACAATACAATAAAATGGTACATGTTTGCTAAGGCAGCTCTGAATGTTCATGTGGGTCATAACTGATGTTGCGGAAAAAGCTGAAAATCTGCATTTTACCAGAATTATTTAAATGTATTGATGAGAGTTTTTGGCTCAAAAGTTATTATGCATTTTAGACCAGTTGCTGCTTTTGGTTGCTGGTGGCTGTTTAGATCTTTAAGGGTAAAATACATAATTCTGCTTTATTTTATTTTTTTTATCCACAATATAAAACCGAGAAAATAAGTATACTAAATATAAATATAGACTCACATACCAAATAAAATCCACCACATACCCACTAGCACATGCACAACAAAGAGAGCTGAAAGTATAGGCAGATCTTTTACTGAAAGTGAAATTGATATTGAACTGAATATCCAACTGACTTCTGACTATTGTGCAAGAATAAACATATACGAAACACATTCTATGAAAGAAGGAAAATAACTCCAAGAGGGAAGGCTTTTTGGGACAGTGTCTTTTCATATATTGATTAGTGAAGAGCATGGCTGTTATCACACAAATACTGCATCAACAATAAGAAAAGAGAGATTCATGCCAAGATTTTGCACAGTATATATACCACTAATGCATATGTTTCTAAATTTTGAGATCTAGAAAATAAATATAACTTCTGTAATAATGAGCCTAAAACTTTAATACACTTATCGTGTCAATGCAACCACTCTATTACCCTCTGGACTAAATTAGCAAGATACACAGTCGCAGAAAAAAATATTAGACCACCCTTGTTTTCTTCAATTTCTTGTTCATTTTAGTGCCTGGTACAACTAAAGGTACATTTGTTTGAACAAATATAATGATAACAACAAAAATAGCTTATAAGACTTTAATATCAGAGCTGATATCTAGCCCTTTTGCATGTTTTCTTGATAATAACCAAAGTCACTTAAGTTCTTACATCAACAGCTATGGCATTGTACTGACAAAAACAGTGCTTTTAGGCATTTCATGTTTTCTTTTCTGTCTGTTTTAATCACATGATACACACAGGAGTTAGTACTTGATAGCATAACCACTGTTTTTGACGACTTTTGATAGTCTAATACAGGGCTGTCAAACTCATTTTCTTTCACGGGCCACATTTGATCTCCAGTGGGCCGGACCAGTCAAATAATAGCATAATTGCCTAGAAATAATGACAACTCCAAATTTTTGTTAATGCAAAACATACATTAAATTATGAAAACATTGACATTTCACAATTTATCCAAACAAAAAAGATGTGAATAGCCTGAAAAAACAGAACTTTCTGAGGAAAAATAAGAAGAAAGAATACGAAGAAAAAAATTGATCAATTTTATGCCTCAACTTATGATTTATACATGTGCATTACAGATCAGATCTACCAAGGCACAACACAGGCAGAATATTGTTAAAATTGCACTTATTTTTCTTTAGACACTTCAGGTTGTTCATATTTGTCCAGGTTATTGATGCTTTATTATTAAAGGATTTTAGAATTTAATGTTTATTGCAATAAATCAAAGAGAAAAAAATTGGTGTTGCCATTATTAAGAGGCATGATGTCATATTTTTTTCACATTAAACCAAGAAGAAAATTTGGAGTCATTATTTCTAAGTTATAATGCTATTATTTTTGAGTTCGACGCCCTTGACTATTAATATCTTCCACACTTTGCAAATTCATCCTGCAGGCCGGACTGGAACCTTTGGTGGGCTGGTTTTGGCCCCCGGGCTGCATGTTTGACACCTGGGGTCTAATAATTTTTTCTGCAACTATATATTGTGTAAAGTCCAGCACCCCATTGTAATTGGTTGTAAGTCTGTTATTGCATATTTAATTCACCAAGAGAGCAGCATTGAGTACATTGTTAACTTATTAATACTGTTTGGTAAATTCCATATCCATAAATGTAAATGAGTGTTGAAAATGACCCCTAGTTTACACAGACTCTTGGCTAAATTTGAACATTATGCAGTGTTAAGCTTATAGACTCCCCCAAATGTGAGGAAACTGTCAAACTACATGAAGAACTTTTTAAAGAAAACTAATGTTCAAGAAGCCCTTTGTATGTATTTGTTTGTATATTAAGATTGTTGTAAGTTCTTGTGGCCTTGTTGATTATATGTTTACTCTTTGACTGTAATCTTTGAAATAAAGGTTAAAAAAAAACCACAAAAGACTTCACTAAAAAGTCAGATTTGTTGCCATATTTACACGTGCAACAATGCCAGATACACGTGTGCAGCAAAGATGGCAGAGTTCCTAAAGGTTGCGTTAAAACTTGCTCTTGCATATTTGATTGAGCCAAAGCTAAATTTAGTCATAAAAGCTCCAGCTATTTTAGAGGAATGCATGATTTAACTGTATGAACATGTAGAGTGATGGCTCTTTCTCCTGTAATAACCTTGATTATTAACTTGCAGGATATGCACAACCTGAGGAGCCCCCCTTTTTTTTTTTTTTTTTTGTTTGGACATTTTTTGCAGTGCACACATAGTCTGGGCTTTGAATCCAAAACAGAACTTGCAGAAAATGTGTCTGGGTTTAAGCTCTGTTCTTCCACATGCTCTGAGTAGTTTAAGTTTCATTGCATACTGCTCTGTTGACAGCAATAATACAGGCTTGAGTGATCTGAGACCTTTAGAATGACAACTGCTTGAGCTTTGAAGATTGTCTTGGAAAGGACCATCAGAGGGGTTAGGGGGGGTGTGAGGGGAAGGGATGGTAAGGGTGTGGGGTGTACGGTCTAAACCTTCTTAAAGCTGTTCAGACTAAAAGAGAAAAACAGGTCAGACATTAAACAGGAAAGGTGAAAGTTCAACAGGGGCAGAGAGGAATGGCTTATGGTTTGAGCACTTGATCTGAGGCTTCTGTTTCTGTATTTGAAATCTGTTCTGTTTGGATCTGAAAAACACTACAGTTTAAGAATTTTGTAAGCCTGAGAAAACAGAGAGAAGAAACAAGCAACTCCTTTCCACTTTTAAGAAAACAAAATATTTTTCTTAATATTTTAGAATATTATAAGCTGTTAAAATGTGATTAAACTATGACAGCAGGTAACACTTGCTCTGTGGCTTTCGTGAAACTGAAACGCCCATAAACTTAATTTGGAATTCAAATATATTAAAATTAATGTCACATATTATGAGTCCAAGTTCAGATGGACATTATGAGCCGTACAATCAATGACAGTAAAAATTAATCAAGTATTATTTGTGATAAACTTGCTCCTCACAAAAGTAGAGTGATTAAAAAGTTAAATTAGCTATGTTATAGTTCTAATAATAATGTTTTAATGTAATTAAATGTATTCAGTAATCACTTACTGTATGAAAAAATGTTTAATCTTGATTGATATAACAGTCTTGCAGACACATGGGGTCTCTCTCTTTTTAGATTGCATCTTTAGCTTGATTGTGATATGGCTTTTAAAACCAGCCTATGCATTATTTATCAAATTAGCTTAGCTCATTTAAAATTGCCAACCTATGCAAATAACACTTGAGCTTAACTTCAATCATGGAAGTAATGCTTCTTAGCAGGGAATGCCCTCAGAAATGTACAGTCTCTGAGTAGGACAAACAGTGGAAAAAAGATATGTTGTATGTTATGTCCCACATTTATTTATTTATGTATTTATTTATTTATTTATTTATTGCCAGAGATGACAATCCTTAAGCTATATGCTGGTACTATTTTTTTGTTTGGTTGTTTGTCTTTTTTTACATATAGTACCTCCATCTCTCTTGTAAACACACTCCATTAAACAGACATGCACACATTTTGTACCCTTTGTTTACCATGAAAGGCTTAAGGCTTGTTTGTGAGCAACATTCTATAAATAAACTTGACTTGACTTAGCCCACTGATCTCATTTTGGGTCAATCCACTTTAAGAGGGGGTGCTGCACACCTTGTAATGGCTCATTTCACACTGTCAAAATCGGTGTGTACCATCACTAGAGGCAGAGCAAGGAATCACAGGGTCTTCTCTGAAATGTGTTTGGATCTGGGAGCGAGGCCAGTGAGCGGACCGACAGAAGCAGAACATTTAAGTTTCCGCCTCACCTGGGATTGTCCTGGTGCTCCAGATGGCAGATAGACCAGTCCCTGTCGCTCTCTCTCTCTGTCGTACACACATGAGCACACTCAGACGCTAATGCACACCCTCCTCCCAGAGTTTCAAGTAACCACCACCTGCTCCTGGCTGAGACCATTGTTCACTGGTCCACCTAATGTAGGCTGACACATGTTGCCAAGCTGAGGACTGAGCACTCTGGCTTAGATGGAACGAGGAGGGGCACGACATAAATCACCTCACCTTTTATAATGAAATTGTCTTTCATCCATGCCCCTGTGCTTGTGTGCCATTGAATAAGCAACTCTGAACAGTGTCAGTCACAGTAACATGTAAAACAGATGAATAAATAAATAAAAAGGATATAATGGAAATCAAACAGGAGCTCATGCAGGGCTGTTTCTGTAAACTTGGTATTATGGGAATGCATAAGTTCAATCAATCAATCAGCCAATTTATTACAAAATTTTTACAGTCAATTTTACAATAGTCAATTTGTAATAGGACAGCCCCGAAGCAGTCCTCATCTTATAAATGTGGGCCCTAAAACATGTGATAAGAGATACAATTTACATTATAATCTTTAATAAATTCAAATGTTCTAAATAACTGCAAACATATTTTAAAATATTAACCTATCTAATGATGTTTCTTCTCCTTTCCTGAGTCCTATTGTAGTCAGCATATTCCAATATTCTCAGATAATTTAATTGTCAGACATGGGGCTTTATCCACATACATAAAGAGTTTACATGATTTGTACATCAGCCATGGGTTTTGGGTCTGTAAATTAAGGATTTTTGCAAACCACAGAAAGATATTGAATTAATTCAAGTGTATCAAAATGTGTCTAAAATTATTCAGCTTAAACACAACAAATCACAGGGGTTTAACTGTATTAAATATTAATTTCTTACAACTAAAACCACAAACAAGTGAATGCTTCTGAATACAGAGTGAAGCTAATTGTTCGCACTCATTTGTATTATGATATCACCAAGTTTTCTATTAAAAAAAACAACAAAACATAGACAGTCAGTCCAAACATCACCGTGTCAGAATTTTCATGTTCTGCTTTAGCTGATAGTTTACATTATTGCTGTTAGCTTGGCTGTGGTTTTAGACAGAAAACAAACACAGTGAAACCACAATTCACCTCCTTTATCTTATCCATTGTATATGTGGAGTTTGTGTTGTCAGTAGCTGCAGCAAAGATCTGTTTGGAATCCTCCAAACAAGATCAGAACTGTCATAGTTAATCTTAACCACAGATGAACAAACAGCAGCCTTAGAAAAGATAGCATTACATAATAACTTAAAAGCTTCATAAGCCTCATAATCAAACTCACCCATGTAGAAGAAATGCTGCAATTTTACCAAAACCCTCCAGTATTTTATATTATAACTGTGTCTAGTAGTGAAAGTCACAGCAATGCTTCTATTTTTTATCACCTCATCTCTTTCTTCAACTCTATAGTTCATTTCATGCTGGTTTTCATCCTCAGCTTGGCTGTGGCGTTCCTTTCCAACACCATGGGAGACCAGCTCACTCACTACTTCCCCCAGTGGTCACATACAGTCACAGTGACACAGGTCCCATGGCTCGAAATTCAAAACACATTTGTGCAATACAGTACACTGACAGCTCAAGCATATTGTCTAAACTCTTTTTTTTTTTTCCCAACTCTTTAATGCTACTTTACCATCATTTTTGTGTTTTTATAAGTAGAAATATTACATACAGCTCCTCTGACAATCTGAAATTATAGTTGATACTGGTTAGCCTGGTAGGAAAGAAACAATTTGAAATGTGACACATTACAGTTTGTCTCCTTTACAGTTTTGTTGGAAATGTAACATGTCAATAACATACAGTTAAGATGTTGGCGTTGTGACATCTGGAAGTGCATGTGGCTGATGCCAGGATTTTGTGGGTTGGAGAATGTATTTTTCAATAACATTTTCCTGATATCCATTTTTCATTCTTTGCTGCCAGCTTTTGATTGTCTACCTCAAGCAAAAACCATCTCTTGGTTTATGATTTAACAGTGATTTGGAACAGCTTGTAACTGTGGAATGAAAAATGAAATATGAAAAAAAAAAAAAAAAAAAACCCTGATATTTAAGATCTACTGGAGACTGTCACATTATTTGGGATAATACTGCTTTTAGGGAATTTAAGCTGAATTTGTAGATGCAATTTGGTAGTACAATTTTTGTCACCACATATTCGTCTAGCTGGGAGTTGCTCAGATGGTGCTGCACTAATGATAGCAAATTGTGAGGAGGGGTATGGTGGGTAAGTATTACAATGTAACAGCAGCTGAAAAGTCATCAGAGCCCACTTGCAACTTCCATAATGGATGGATAGCTCCAGTATGACACAGGAAACTTCTCTTCCAGACACCTGGGTGTTGTTCTCCCACTGTGACAGCAGCATAAATGACCTTTCCCTCAGATTTTGGCAACCATGAAGTGCCACAGAGACCAGAGCTATTGCAGGCTGCCACACAACAAGAAAAGACTGTCCGCCAAATACAACCAGTTCCAAAGCTCAGCAGCGGTGTTGAGATTAGAGTGGCATGCCAATTGTTTCAGTACCACTCACTTGGAAAGTGTTCCTAGACCAAACTCTGAATATGAAGCCGCACTGGCCTCTTATTAATGAGAATGGCAGCTTTCCATGTCCTTTCAGAAGTGTAAAAAACTATGTAGATGCATAGTCTGGATAGCAATTATTCACATTCTTGGACAACTCCAGTTATGTGTCTCTACTTGTATATGTTTTTCTAAGACACACTGATTTGTGGTAGATACGTACCAGACAGAGAGACAGGAAATAAAGAAAGTGTTGGTGGTGTTGCTTGGTAACTAAGGTCGAGTTCATATCCGGGCATATTCAGGAACAGAACATTTACTGTTGGTGACTCCAAAGCTGGGCGCTATTTGGCAGCCACATTTAAAGAACTCTCTTTTTTTTTTCTTTGCATGTTTAAAGTCATTAATTTGACCACAAAAAAAAGAAAATGTGCAAAATTGTCTTCTGTTTTTAATGTTTGGAGGCACTGAACCATAGACAGTGTAAATGTGTGAAACATGTTAGCCTGTTCTCATCAGCTAAACATGAAGGAGGCATGTTCACACTATATTAGTCACGTACATAGACTCTATACCTTTATTCATATTCCTTCTAATTTTACACATGCAAGAAAAACAGACTTGGCAAATGCATCGTCCTTCTTTCTCATGCACAATGGAACGCGTCATTATTTTTAGTTTTTCATCAAGTCTCTCAGTTCAGTTCAGTTTGTTTATGTAAGTCTCTAATGGAATTTTTCTAGAATTAATACAAAAATCAACAAGAAGAGACTGAATTACATGAAAAAACAAGACAATTTTGAATAAAAAGGTATTGGCTGAAGTTATAGCTTATTACACCTACACGTACTGTATATATATTAAAGCAAGCAGCTCTTTAGGTTGATGCAACCTTGAAACAAAATCCATCTTTCTATCTACACTTCAGTGAATAGTCAGCTAGTTATCTATGAATAAAATAAAAACTAATAAAATAAATAAAAACTATCCATCCATCCATCCATTCTCTTCCGCTTATCCGGGGCCGGGTCGCGGGGGCAACCCGCAAAAACTAAAAAATATATATATTTTGAGTGTATATCACTTTTTTATTTATTCACCTTTTGTTTTTATGCATTTTTTTGAATGTGTAAATTGAATCACACATCCTCAACTCTTTGTCAAAGGCCATTCCATAAGTTTACCTATAACACATACGTATGTACTTTTTGTATCAGTCCTGACCTGTGTTTTTTGAAAAACTAGCGGTATTGTACCCGTGGTGCCATTGTACGATAGCGCCCTCCTGTGGTGCAACAGCGGCATTGTACTCGTAAGCCCCATGCTGCAACATTGGTACAAACATCTGGACACGTGTCGGACATGCGTTGGAAACAGTACGTCCATTAGAGTAGGATTCCCATTATTTTCACTTCCTCTCCTTCTGTAAAACTGAGAAAACCATTTGACTGCATATAAAATAGGAAGTGAAAATGATTTAAATATACAGTGTTGAGGGGTTTAGCAGCATCTAGTGGTGAGATTACAGATTGCAACAAACGTAACCCTCCTCACCTCACCTTCCCTTTCCAAGGGAATATGAGAAGGAGTGTTTGGTTTCTTTATGCCTGACTGTAGATATACAGTGGACCCATTCATTTTGTAGCTATGAAGAGGTCACTCAAAGGGAAGGAAAGCAGAGCAGTTATTATTTTCAGGTGATAATATATTTATAAAACAAAATTATAAATATTATTGTCTATTTCTACTTGTAGTTCATCTTAAATACAGAGTATGAGGCTTGAAGGAGTAAAAACATGACACAGGTCATACCATTAAAAAGTGCAAAAGTTACTACAGGTGCATAGTTGTTAAAAAAAAAAAAATCCCCCAAAAAACAAAAAAGAACAGTGAAAATTAATAGTAAAAATGGTTAAAAACAAGAGCAATTAAGATCAATGAAATTAGAAATTAGAATGGGTCCCAGTGGTATTAATGAGGATAGCTTAAAGGATTGTTGAAGCAGATTCCATGTATGTGGGCCAAAGTAACTAAAAGCAGGTCCTTCAAACTCTGTGGTTCATGAACAGTGAGCCTGTGTGGAAAAGTGCACTGATTATGCTAATGGCTACTGGTATTCCAGGAGAATATGTTGGTAGGGAGCTTAGTTAGAATACTTTTATAAATAAATAAAATATTCAGCAAAAATGAAATTCAAACTTGACCGATTAAATCTTGCAATGTTTTTTTTTTCCCTGTTAGCGTTTTTCATGTAACATGTAAAATTAGAATCACTAGCATGTTTCTTCAGGATCCAGCTAAACTGTGACTTGTGTAAGAGATGGACAGTGTGTGTGTTTGCTGCATGTACGGTTTTCAGTTCCAGTTATAAATTTGACTCTCAAAAGGTCAGAATCCTTCTTCTGCATGTTTTGTTACCTGTGAAATGCCACATTATGTCATGCCGCAGTTCAACATAACTCGTGCACCACAGTAATTTCAGAGACAACAAAACCTGCACCAGTGTAAATGTTTTCTTTTTTTAACAGTAAAATTAGCATTTTCAGACAGACCTTTGCTTCAGTGTGAGAAAGGTACTTTGAACTGTGCTCTCTGTCTTCTGCTAATGATAACAAATGGTACCATACAAAAACAAAACTAATGGTGAACGTTGTAATGACCCCTCGGCCGTCCCTTTTGACCGTGAGGAACCTTTACCCCTGCTGATCCCTGCTCCCCAACTAGTATCACTGTCCCTCACCTCATCTGTCCAAGGTTCTTCTATCTGTCCCCATGACCCATAGAGACCTGAAAATGTAGGTCAATGTTAGTGTTCAAATTTGACATGTCAACCCTAATTTGACCTTGAAAATGGATTTCAATGTTGATACCCAAAGAACTCCTCCAAAAGTTTCCCATCTTATTCCAAACATGACATAGATCTGATGATGTGGTGATGAGTCTTCAAGTTGACGTCATTTCCTAAAGGCCAAATTTGATGCCTCAACCCTAATTGGACCTTGAAAATGAAGTTCAATGAGTTCAATGCCCAAAGAACTCATTCAACAGCTTCACAAGTTGCACCTAAATACCAGACGTAAGGGACATCGGGTGTTTTAGTGAAGAGTAATTGGATTGACATGGTTGCCAAAGGCCAAATGTGATGTGTCGATCACAGACACATAGATGGACGCCACAGGGTACAACAACACCTCTGCAGTCGATGACCAGCCAAGGACCAAACGCCTGTGTCTGCATGGTTATATACAGGGTGGGGAAGCAAAATTTACAATGAACATTTAGTTGTTTTTTCTCAGCAGGCACTACGTCAGTTGTTTTGAAACCAAACATATATTGATGTCATAATCATACCTAACACTATTATCCATACCTTTTCAGAAACTTTTGCCCATATGAGTAATCAGGAAAGCAAACGTCAAGGAGTGTGTGATTTGCTGAATGCACTCGTCACACCAAAGGAGATTTCAAAAATAGTCGGAGTGTCCATAAAGACTGTTTATAATGGAAAGAAGAGAATGACTATGAGCAAAACTATTACGAGAAAGTCTGGAAGATACTATTAAAGAAGAATGGGAGAAGTTGTCACCTGAATATTTGAGGAACACTTGCGCAAGTTTCAGGAAGCGTGTGAAGGCAGTTATTGAGAAAGAAGGAGGACACATAGAATAAAAACATTTTCTATTATGTCAATTTTCTTGTGGCAAATAAATTCTCATGACTTTCAATAAACTAATTGGTCATACACTGTCTTTCAATCCCTGCCTCAAATATTGTAAATTTTGCTTCCCCACCCTGTACACAGGCACTAATGTTTATTTTGAAGCATTTCTAAGTGATATTCATTAGTATTTTAACTTAACCTATAAACATGCCAAGACCTTTTGCAGTATCTGTGTTAGCTCAGATAAGAAGAAAAGCCCAGGCTCACAAACTGACAATTCAAGGATCCCAATCTAGCCTGTATTCTTGTTTTTGTGTGCTTTTTTGCCTGCCATTTGAAAAAAAAAAAAAAAATCTTTTTATCTTCTTTCCTGTATGTGCTGTGACACAATACATCATCTGATTCAGTCAGATCCAGAAATGGTCAGAAGGGAAGTAGCCAGAGCTGAAAACACCAACTGTTTCCTGGCAGTAAGTGAGAAATGATTAGCCAGTCCATTTAAGTTACATTTCCATGTTTGATTGCCATATTCAGCTAAGCAGCGCCAGCAATGCCAAATCAGTGGGAGTAAAAGAAAAAGGAAAAAAAAAAGAGAGACTCCTAGCTGCAGTGTTTTAAATCTTACTATGTTGATAGCAGAAAAAACGATTAAAGCTGCTGAAAGAGGAAATTTTTATGGAGTATTTATAGGGAATAAATGAAAAGAAATAGATATTTGGTGCATTATCTCTGGAAAAGAGAAAAGATAATTTAGTTAGAAGGTGAGCAATATATAGTCACAGAAAAAATTATTAGACCACACCTTGTTCTCTTCAATTTTTTGTTCATTTTAATGCCTGGTACAACTAAAGGTACATTTGTTTGGACAAATATAATGATAACAACAAAAATAGCTCATAAGAGATTAATTTAAGAGCTGATGTCTATCCATTTTCCATGTTTTCTTGATAATAACCAAAATCACTTGAGTTCTTACATCAATAACTATGGCATTATTCTCCCAAAAACAGTGCTTTTAGCCATTCCATGTTTGTTTTTCTGTCTGTTTTAATCACATGATACACACAGGAGTTAGTACTTGATCACATAACCACTGTTTTATAATGAGTTTTTTCACTTTCAGGCACAACGGTTGTTCTTTTTTCTATTATTCTATTTTTTATTTTTGTTTTGTTTTATTATTATTATTTTTTCCCTATGTTTTGTATTATGTTTGTGTCTGAAATAAACTACACTAAACTTTTGATGGTCTAATAATTTTTTCCATGTACATGAGAATTTGTTGGCACAATATTACATCCCATATAGGGTTTCTGCAAAAGTCATGACATACTTTTAAATACTGAGAAGAATTTATGTCAGTGTTTTTCAACCTTGGGGTCAGGACCCCACTTGGGGTTGCCTGGAGTTCAAATGGGCTCACCTGAAATTTCTAGTAATTGATAAAAAATAAAAATAATATTAATAATTAGCTACAAATAAGAAATATATGGTGAGTTGACAGAATACATACATAAAAGACCTGACAAACTCTGAAGCTGAAACTGAAGCACTGTGGTACTGTTTATCTTTCAAATGTTCATTGTGGTCAGTTTCAGATGCTGCAGCTCTTTCATAATTCATAGTTTGAGTTATTGTTTGTTCAGTATTAATTGTCAGCCTTGTAAATTTACTTTACTTTAAATCCAATCTACACCTGGGTTTTCTGCCTCCATCCATAATAATATACATTATATAGACTAAATGTCATCTAAAATTAACCTTTATTTGCAACATAGTATAGCAAACTATTACATGATCAAAAACAAATTAATTTTAGCAAAAAATTTTTGAATGTCTGTGGTCAACAGAAATTTCTGATGTTAAAATGGGGTCTCGAACCAAAAAAGGTTGGGAACTACTGACTTATGTATTAAAGTTAGAATAACTATGCTATAATATATGTATTGTACATGTGTATTTGTCTGTAAAGCCAGGAGCCACTGTCACAGCGGTACACATCCACACAGTAATATGCTCCATCATTTGTCATTTATTTGTAATATGAGTGTGACTGTCCACAGCTGAGGTATCTAGTTGGGCCAGGGACCTTCCGCTCATGCAGAACCACACAAATGCCACGTGCACGCAGACATGCACACAAGCACTATACGCACATGAACATACACTGAGCCTGAGTGTAGACTGGAACCCAACAGACCAAAACTTGCACAGATTTTGGGATGATTCAGTAGAGAAGTGGCCCTTTAGCGCACACATGCACTGTACACACTATGACACACACACACACACACACACACACACACACACACACACACACACACACACACACAGTTTCGTTCTCGCTCACAAGCTCTAGCCTCTAGGTAAGGGAAGGCTCACGAAATTGAGTTCACGGTGGTCGCTTAGCAATGTTGAGCAGAGGGTGAGCTATCAGGCCAAATTGTTCCGGTTCCTCTTGGCTCCCCTCAATTCCGTTTGAGTGTTCAGGGGTGGAACGACGGCACAGTGATCTGGCGGCACTGACATTTAGAAAGGGGGAAGGGGAAAATAAAAGGCTGAAAGTGAGAATTTATCAGCTCCTCACATAAAAGAAGCTGTAAAAGACAAAAGGAAAACATCATTTATTTTACACCATTCAAGGAAGTGTTTTGCAGTGGTTGTTTTTTTTTTTAATCATTATTTTAAAAGTAAACTTGTTGCATGAGTTTTTACAGGGGCACAGATGAAGCCGATGTGGAAGTATGTTAAAATCGCTCCTATAGACTCTTACTGCATCAGTCATTTTTTACAGGACTTAATTTGGTCTCATACACTTTATTTGGCATCAGATCTCAGTTTGAATAGAATTTTTTTTCTGGACACTTATATAATATGTCGATGACACCTAATCTTACATTTCTTCAATATTTATGTTATGTTATCTCAGCTTGAATAGAAGTTTTTGATATATTCCATGGTAGGCTTTGATTGACAGGTCTGTGTGATAGCTCATTTGCTTGCCGATTCAGACTTTCAGAGTTAAGCTTTATTTGCCAAAACAAATTTTCTGTAACAGGTGGTTAATAGGTTCCACTAACAAAACCATAAAACTGCAATGCTTGATAAAGTTTACCAAGTTAGTAAGTTAGCATGTAGCAATAGCTCACTGACCTCACAGACTCCTGTTGTTCCACCCCTTTTGTCCAAATATGGTCACTTTAGAAACCATTGGGTGTGGTCACAGTTAATCTGTTCTGTAATTATACTAATATGTCAATGACACATGATCTTAAATTTCTTTAATATTTATGTTATCTTATCTCAGCTTGAATAGAAGTTTTTGATATATTCCTAGTTAGGTTTTGATTGACAGGTCTCTGTGATAGGTTATTTGCCTGCCGATTCAGACTTTTAGAGTTATGGTTTATTTGCCAAAACAAATTTTCCGTAACAGTTGGTTAATAGGTTCCACTAACAAAACCATAAAATTGCAATGCTTGATAAAGTTTACAAAGTCTGTAAGTTAGCATGTAGCAATAGCTCACTGACCTCACAAACTATTGTTGTTCCACCCCTTTTGTTCAAATATGGTTACTTCGGAAACCATTGGGTGTGGTCACAGTTCATCTGTCACCTAATTATATAATATGTCAATAACACACAATCTTTAATTTCTTCAATATTTATGTTATTTTTTTCTAAAGTCTAAAGTCTTTTTCTAAATTAAACAGTGATTTGAAGAAAAAAAACCAAAAAAAAAAACCCAAAAACAAACAAACAAAAGAAAAAAAATATAAGAAACTGAAAATGTGGGTAAATAATCAATAAAATAAAACAACAAAAACAAATTTACAACAGTCCTCAAATAACTAGTGGAAATTTGTTACAAGTTTCAAACCTGGAACCAAACTTGGCCACATACATGGACACACACCAGCATACAAACACTCACACACTTTAAAAACCCAAAGGGGGCTATGTGGGTAATTAGCAGAGACTATTTCCAAACCCCACTCTCAGCACTTTTCCACCATTTTCATTTTTTGTAAATTCATTTGATCTTACGGCTATGGAGGTAAGTGCACAAAAATGGGCAATTTGGCAACTCATGTATTCCTACTTCATCCCATAGTAAAGGACAATAATAACGGACACAGTTTGATTTTTCAGCTTGTGTGGGCAAAGCCGAGTGCACAATCTGCTGAATTCTTGGCTAAATGTATAATCTTGTCTAAATTACCTCTCACTCCTGAATGTCACCTTCATACTACCTGCCAAAAGGAGTTCTATGTGAAGAGCAATTCAATTTGTAGCTCATACAGATGCACAGATGTGTGTGTCTCTGTGATTTTATTGCAGCTAGAGGCTGCTGAAAACTTGTGACTGGTGACTGCAGATTCAGATGTTTCGCTCTAGTCATACCTGTCTGTCTGCATCCCTTGTGTAAACTGTGTGAAGGCAAACAGATATAGCTGTTATATTTATGTTATTGTTATATTTACTGCCATGTTTAATGCCTACACACTTGGGAATGCATGTATGTTGACGACGTGACATTATAGTTATACAAGATCTTTCTTTTCTGTTCTGAATCCTTTGAGAAACAATAATGATAACTTTTTTTAAATAACAAATTACTTTAAAAAAAACAGAGTTTTCTGTGCCATCAGTTTAGCCTTGAAATCTACAAATCCGCCAGTGACATAAAGCATCTAATAATTAAACATTTTTAATAGCATTTAAGCTATTAATCCTATCAATGCATTTAAGTAATTCAAGTAAAATGCAGTTTCTCAGCTTTTCAGCAGCATCAGATGTTATTTGGATGTTCAGAGGCTCCGTCATGAATGTGGAAATGCTGTCATTTTCTGCAACACTGATTTAGTACTAGATCCCATGTGGTTTGATTAATGACAGTGGTTGTAGACACATTTTCAGTTAATGATATACATTATATATTGCGCAAAAAAAATTTGTTCCTTTCAAAGTACACTTTTGTTTTTGGAACATCTACATTGTCAATATATTAAATGTAGGAAAATGCCTTTTTTCAGTGCAAAATTGTACATACTGATGATAATACTACCCAATAAATACTGATAAAATCACTCAAGGATGGTTAGATATAAAGAAATTATATGGAAGTCACCAAAAAAATACTTCTAGGTCTTCAACCCTTTAATACCTGATGTGTCTGTGGTGAGCATTCCGAATGTATGATTTATTTTAAATATTCCTAAAAGTTCAACTGTTTAATTGGAAAAACTTCAAAATGTGCTGATAGAATAGACCTTGTGCTTCCCTTAGACATCTGAGCATGCTCAGTGCACCCCACCACCACCTGTGGAATGGGGGGCAAAACACAGAGCAGTGAGTGACACTGATTCGCTATAAAATAGACCGGGCTTTTTTTTTTTTTTGTTTTTTTTTTTAAGCGTTTTCTTTGTAATTTTTTTTGTTTTTACTGTTTGCAGCGTTGTCATTATTTTCATTCATTCATTCATTCATTCATTTATTTATTTATAACTGTGTTTTTACTGAGTTTGGACCATGTAACTGCTTTTTGGAGTTCAACCAGGTGCTAAAAAAGCAGCTGGACTCATTTAGAAAAAAACAGCCCCAAAACAAAAATTACTGGGGCAATAGTCAAATACTTGTTGTTCAGTGTGTTCCCATTCACACTTCACATTAAACATCCTAATCCTCTTATTGATGTACATTCTGAGTGCTGTATTTAGTAAAAACCTGTAAAACTTCAAAAAAAAAAAAAAAAAAAAATAGTCAAATGAAACCACTGAAGAAAAGGAACACAAGCACAAACTCACAGCAGCTTTTATGACAATGAAACAGACGACAATTCACAGCAGCATGTTTACCTGGAATAATGTCTCAGGAGTCAAAGGGTTCAGGGGAAAAATGAATTCAGTTCTTTGTACAGCGATATGAGGCCGCCAGTCGGACAGAATGTTGGGGAAAAAAAAAATAGTTACAGATAACGGGGGGGGGGGGGGTCCAAGTGGCAAGACAGAGCTGATGGGGAACCTGACTGATATACAGTAGAACAAATATTTATACTGGCATAAAAATAGAAGCACTTAAACATGCACATCTATAAAAATTAATATATATAAGTTGCACAACTCATTATCACTAGGAAGCAAAGTGACAAAGTGAGTGTTGGACAAATCCTGTAATTAGAGAACTGTTTGGTTATGCTGGCATCAGTCCAGATTTCTCGTTATTTAAAGTGCACAAGATTCCCAAATGACGTCCAAGAAGACTTTCACTGCAAATGGCGCATCAGATTTACGCCCAGGGTGTGATTTGTTGGGGGGATGGAAGGGTTCAGCCCCCCTCTGGTTTTTATATCCCTACTTCTGCTGAATGAATTTCATCCTCAGGGGGACACAACCCCGTCAATGATTAAAAAGCAATTGAAATAACAGGCAGGCTGGGACTGTGTTTTCTTACATGTTTAATCTACATCTGCAAATGGATGTCCATCAGTCCTGGTGAATCTGTAGCAGTGGCGGCTGCTCGTCTTTCAGAGAGGGGAAGCTCATTGTCGGCTTACATAAAAAAAAAGTCAAGTTATTTAAACATAAATTCAGCCCTCCGTTCTTTTTTAAGAAAATGGTCAGTGACCTTATCGTACCAAGTAAACAAAAAAACGTTGAAATTATGTTAAATTGAAACAAGGAAGTACAATGAGTGTGTTTTATTTGCAGTGCAGGAAATGAACAAGTAATTTTGTGGTGGTTTCTCTCTCGATTTCACAGCAGAATGCGCAACGGTATTAAACTGAACTCTGTCAAGTGAAGGAGTAGATCTCAAAATAGCTGTCAATCAAACGGGATTCAGCCTTTCAACTGATCCTCCAATCAGCACGTGGAAGCCTGGCATCCAGCCTGGCTGAGCTCCGCCCACAGCTCCATTCACCCCCAGAGACGCCGAGTGTCTGGGGGCGGGACAACATCGTGGCATTTATCCAATTACCGTCCAGTTTTGAGGCGATGAAAAAAACTGTTCCACTCAGTCCCATTGAAGTGCATGGACGCTGAGCGTCTACGAACAAATGCACTGAGCAGAGATTGTATGAGAAAACAGCGCAACGGGAATGGATGAGAAGTGAACAACATCGAGTCTGTTGATTTGTGATAAAGCTGATTCTGAACGAACTCGTCTGTGAGATGAACGTGTTCTAACACATTTGTAGTCAATGAAATGTCAGTACAATTGCACATATTTAACCATTTAATTTTTGTAATTTAGGGGAAGCTGGGCTTCCCTTGCAGTCTATGAGAAATTGCCACTGATCTGTAGTCTGTCCATCCATGGGAGTGGATCTCTCCTTCACTGTGGTTCTCCCTGACGTTTCTCTTTTCCCACTGGGTTTTTGGAGTTTTTCCTTTCTGAGAAGGAGAGTCTAAGGACGGAGGATGGCCGGGACCTTAATCCATTTCCTTTATCTGCTGTTTATTTGACTGTTGTTTGGTTTTCATATCCAACTAATTCTGTAAAGCACTGTGAGGCAACCCTGTTGTGATATGGGTTCTACAAATAAAATTAAATTGAATTATAATAATCTGGGGCGCCAATAGGTGGGGTGAGGGGGGGGGGGGGTTGGTAAGTTCCTGTAGCTCCAAGTTCTCAACAAAAGGTGACCATGCTTTTGCAATTCTGGCCCCTACCCTCTGGAATAGTCTTCCCCATTACATCAGATTCTATAGACACCTTCAAGAGACTCTTAAAAAAACTCACTTTTATAAACAAGCATTTCATTAAATCTCTTCTGTTTACGCCCCAGTGAATTCATGTTACTGACTTGACTTCTTCCCTGGAGTCTCTGTGCTTTATCGCCTCACAGGTTTTCCCAGGATCAACACAGGTTTTCCCTGGATCATCACAGGTTTTCCTAAGATCATCTCTAAACCTGCTGCTGTGGTCCTGCCTCTCTCCACCTTCATCGTCATCTCTCACTCACTTATCCAAATAGTTACGATAGTGTTTATAATACTCTTCTAATGATGTTCTAGTTCAGTTATCTGTGCATGCGTCTCCCCCTACCTCCCCCCTCTCCACCAGTCTCTCTCTATCGCTCTCTCTTTTCTCCTCCTTTACTTTCTCTCTTTAACCCCAACTGGCCAAGGCAGACGGCCATCCTCCAGGAGTCTGGGTCTGCTCAAGGTTTCTGCTGTTAAAGGGAAGTTTTTCCTCACCACTGTCACCAGTCATAAGTGTTTGCTCCTGGAGGATTCTGTTGGGTTTCTGTAAATTGGCTTAAAATTTTATTTGATTTGATCTATCTCTCCTTTATGTGAAGCACTTTGTAAAATGTTGTTTTAAAAAATGCTATATAAATAAAGCTTTACTTACTTACTTACTTACTGTAGTTTGTGCTTTTCCTGTTCCGGTCTGTCAATATCTCTGGAGCTCTGCATACCTGATATGTGGTTCTGGACTTGAACCTGCCCTGTGTTTGACTGTCTTGTCCAGTGTTTGTCTTATTTGTTGCTCTCTCTCTATGCTTGTGTATTCTCTATCCTCTTTCCACTATCCCCAGCCAGTGAAAGCTGATGGCCACCTACCTGGAGCTTGGTTCTGTCAAAGGCCTTTTTTTTCTTCAGTAAAGGAAGTTTTTCATTCCTGTTGTCACCCTGGGCTTGCTCTTGGAGGATTTGTTGGGTTTCTCCTCTGTATAGTATTTTTAAGTTCCTGACCTGAATTTGTGAAGTGCCTTGAGATAATCATATATTATGAATAGGGCTATATAAATAAAACTGAACTGTATTGAACTGAACTGACATAGCCAATTGCTGTTTCTATTTCTCTTCAGACCAGTAACTAAACCAGTAAACCAGACAGGACAAGTTGTCCCTAATGATGCACAGGGTTTTCTGTGGCCAGTGTCATCTCTGGTCCCAAACTGTACTTGAGTAGCTGAGGCTATTTAACCCATAAAGACCCAGTGCTACTTTTGTGGCAGTTCCCACCTTAATTTTTGTCTCTATTTAACCTTTCTTACGTGATTTGTCATCATTTATTATAATATTATCTTCTGTATTTTGTATGTTTCTCTGTAAATTATGTATTTTTCAATGTATTGTTCATGAAAACTCAAAGGAAACTCAAAGGCTGTTATATCAAAACAGAGAAAACTGAAGAAAAACGGACTTTTTCTGTAAAATATATCATTAGTCACTTTACCATTGGACATCTGCACAAAACTTTACCAATATTTACTAATGTCGAAAAAACACAGAGGTGTGTAATGTTGGTTTTTCCATTAAAGTCAAAAATGCGATGATTTGTTTATTTATTATTGCGAGGTGACATGAGAAGTCATTCCATAAACATGGCGACGAATGTAAATATGGTGTTGATTTACAGATATATTCATTATTATTATTATATATTGCCCCTCTATCTCGTACTAAATTTAAAAAATGATTGGGTTTCCTGGTGTGTCCACACATACCGCGACATATTTTGTCTTCTTTGCTTGTTGTAACATACGTCAACATCTGTTTTTTTAATTCACCCAACTCTAGTTGCAAAAAAAGGTCTTTCCATTGCAGTTTTGCATGATATTTGCACTACACCCGAAAAACCACCTCTTGCCAGCGCAAAAACTTCTAATTGAAAAATGAGACTTTTGGCAAAATTGTTGTTTTTCCATTAGGTAAATTTATTTACACAATTTGAATGTTAATGGAAAAGTGACTATTTACTGAATATAAAAACAAGTATCTCCATCTACTGTCATTGATCCAACTCCATGGATTTTACTGGTGAATCAATGCTGTAGAAGATGACGGTGTTTCCACGTTCACTACGGAGCCTCTGAATGTCCCAATGCATCATATCTGATGACCATGAAAAGATGACAAACTGTATTTTACATCAATTATTTATATGTATTGATAGGATTAGTGGATCAACAGGTATTAACAGTTTAGATCAGTGGATGGTTTAGGTTGACGGAGGATGTTTGGGTCTTTATGGGTTCATAACCCTGCAAGTTCAACCTTCTATCAGTTCAGTAACAAATATTCGACATTTACTACAGTTCTCCTGGTGACTCATACCAATTATACAGCGATTAAGCACATTAGTGTTTTAATATTTTTTCTGCAATCAAAACCTCTATTGTTTCAATGAAATTATACATGTCCAAAACAATCGTTTAATTGCATGATACACTCCATGATTAATTTCTTGAATTATCTACTTCCATATATTTGTTATCCCTGTGTGTATTTTTCCCCCATTTTGGTACATATCCAGTTTTTGTCTCTTGTCCCAAAAATATCAACGTTCTGATCTATTTACAGAGGTTCCGTATGTATTGATATTTCAAACTCTTACCAGCAGGGTATGACGTGCACCAGAACACACTAAGGACTGCCAAAACCACCAATGAAGCAACTCTATGTAACTCGAGGCTCATTGTTCACACACATCTGCATTATGATATCACTAAATTTTTTCTTCAAACAAAAAGTCATGGCTGGTTATTTTGACAGTCGGTCAAAATAACATTGTCTTATTATCATCATGTTGTCTCATTATCAATCGGCTGATAGTTTACATTATAGCTCTGTTAGCTTAGCTCTGTGTTTAGATAGAAAACAGCTACAATAAAGCAAACAAATCACCTCAATTTTCTCTTTCTACTGTTAACAGGTTATCTAAAGATTTCTTTGGAATCATCCAAACAAGGTCAAAACTGCAGTTTATGTGAAACATAGCAAAAAATTAGCCAATAACATCACATAAGTTTATACCTTCAAAAGTATCCTAATCAGACTCGCCCATATAGAAGAAACACTGCCATTTCAGCATCAAACTAGCTTTAATCAGTTCATCACTTTCTTAGACACTAAAAGTTGTTCTTCAGCAGTTCTTATACCATCTCACAACACCCTCTAGTGGTCACATGAATCCCCCAGCCTTTCAGTGTGAATATATTCAGTTCATATGTCTACAATCCAAAATCTGTCTTTGGAATAACTCCAGAGCTCTTTATTCTAAACACTCTGCTAAGTTTAGGTTATTAATATTTGAAAATATAAATATTGTATCTCTTGTAAACATATAGTCCCTATTTAAACATAAGGGTCTACTCTCATGGTCACTGCCATTATAAGATTTCAGTTTTAGTTTCTTTCAGAAATTCAATACACTCTTAGTGAATGAATCCTCTGTGCTACCATTTCATCTCCTGACATAAAATATTTAAGAAATTTTAGAACCACAACTCAGTAAAATGCCATGGTAAAAAGCAGTTTCTTGTTTTTTCAGCAGATTCAGATATGTCTTATTTGGATGTTCAGAGCCTCTGTAGTGAATGTTAAAATGCTGTCATTTTCTGGAATATTAATTCAATAGTTGAACCCAAGTGGTTTGGTAAATGACAGTAGATTGTTTTAATTCTCAGAATCACTTTTTCTTCGATTAATAATACTAATACTTTGGATTTACAATGAGCTTTTAAGAACATGTACATGGTCAATAAATTAAATATAGAAAAATGCCTGTTTTTCATTGAAAAATGCCAAACGCAGCGGACAATATAATAAATGGTTACAAATCGCTCGAGGAAGGTTATAAGGACGTAAGTGGGCAGACAACCCATCTGCTGCACAAGCCGAAAACATGCTGAAGCTACGGGACATCATTGGGACAGCAAACATAGGAAGACATCGTCTTGGAACTTCCCATTTCCAACAGTCGGGGAAGTCAGGAACAAGGGAGAGAAGAGCCATGATCCAAGAGGAGGTACAGAACCTGGAAGAGGAAGAACGAAGGGCAAGAGCAGTCCAACTCACTTCCCAGGGAACCTGGACCAAATGGGACCTCCCCAAGAGATATATCATATGGAAGCCACCACAAAAAATATTTGTAGAATGGGCATGGATTCTCAAAGTGCAATAAGTAATTTTCATTTGCAAATCAAATTGTTTTGTTAAGTCAACTAGATAAGCCAGTTATCTGTCTTCGTAGCTAAGGTCACTAGAAAAAACAAACCAAACCAGAACAAGACTTTTACTAGACCCTTTGACACTTGCATTTCTTTTTTAATGTCAGTCAAACGAGTGAAGAAAGAACTATTGATGTCTTCTTGAACTTGGCCTTTGATTTAATTTCAATAAACATGAAATCCGTTGACAAATGATTGTTTTTTTTTCCCAGCAGATTCATTTGCTTTTGGTTCAATCCCAGGTTTCCACCCTCACCTACTGTATGTTGTGCATTTCATAACAGCTGGGTTCCACCCAATCCAGCTTAACATTTATTGGAGATTCAATTTCTCCTTGAAATTGAATTGACTCTTATTGACTCAGACTCTCTTTTTAGCTACCCTTTCTATCTAGTGGATGTTCAGTTCTGAAGCTATTGTCTCGGAAAAAAAAAAAAAAAAAAAGAAAAAAATGCAACTGCTTCAAACAACTATTTCCAGCAGAGAGCCAAAGGGAGGTTGGTGTAAACATAAAGGCTAACCAAGCTGAGTACAGCATGGCCTCTCTGGTCATCATTGATGTCCAAAACTCTCAAGTGAGAAAACTAAAGTCCGTGGTCCAGTGTAATTCCAATAGCATAAGTCACTTCTTCACTTATTCCAACTCAAGGCGTTGGACAAGAAGAAAAAAAAGATGTGATATTTTCTTTAGTGCGTTCAACTCCCTGAGAAGCAAAGGATTTCCTCAGCTCAGTGCTACTACTACAAAGGAAGATACTGGAGATAACTAGTTTGCCAGCCGTGTGTCCCAGAGGACGTTGAACATGTTTCTGGTGTATGTGGTGTGTATATATGTTTCTAGTGATGGAATAATTCTTTGTAGGTTATTTTTCAGACAGTAGTAGATCCTGCTTTTACTAGATACAATTTGTATGCTCTGTATTTTTACTCTGTAATTTTGTTATACCTTTAGGCTGATTATGACGGAAAGAATTTGTTGATGTTGGTATACTGACTGCATTTGTAACAGATAAACAATAACTCCTGTCTTTTTAAAAATGAAACACATTTGTCATTATATAATTTATGTCAACTACACCAATGCAGTTGTGAATATTGGCTCCGGTATAAATTAGGTATAAATTTGTATAATTTATAAGGCGCCAAAGACCTTTTAAGTAATGACAAGTGACAAGGATAGTCAAAGCTGGCCTCAGAAGTTGAATGGAAAAGGTGGGTGATGCGAGAGGAAAATGTCAGGAAAGGAAAGATGAATAGAGTGGTTGGTGAATAAGTTATTTTTGACTGATATTGGGAATAGAAGAATGGCTGATGAATGGCACAACAAAAACTATGATCAGACCGAGTCCACTCTCAGCACCTTATATATGCCATCAACTTTCCAATATTGAAATGGGAATTTTCAATTCGCAGTGACTAAAAACACAGGGGACGAATGAACAGTAAAATAATCATAGAGGAGAGGAAACGGGCTCTGTTACAACTTGATCATCTCCCATCCAGACCCTTGTGAATATCTTCTCTTTGTATTTCATTTTACACTGAGGACACCTTTTATTTTGTATACTATGTGTATTGATTGTAAACCTGTGCTGCATCCTCATATATATATATATATATATATATATATATATATATATGTATGTATATGTGTGTGTGTGGGTGTGTGTGTGTGAGTGTATGGAACTGGGTTCATTTTGGTCCCTAGAACCTTGCCAGCCAATAATAAAAGACAAACTTAGACACATTTCCCCCCAGGATGTACCTAATGATGACCTCAGATAAATGCAAAAAAAATTATACTCTTGCTCTGAGCCATCCCAAAATTTATGATTTTTTTAATAAAATATTGAGACTAAAAATAGGACCAAAATTGGGACATGAAAAGCTACCTAGGTGTCAGTACATTTGATCTGGAAAACATGGCTCGAAATGGTCTTATATACCGCTATAAATAAAGACACTGTTAAATTTGACAATCCTAGTGGTTTTTCTAACCCAGACATGTGGGTTTTTCATGAATCTCAGTCTCATTCCAGGTTTTGTATGTAACTCATTGTGTCAACTTGCGTTACATGCAGAACCTGCCCAGGTAAACACATAAAAATTGCAAATGATTTTGCAACAGTGGTCATTTTTGTGAAACCCTCTGCCTTGCATATTTAGTTCAATTCCCAAAATGTACCTGTGAGAGAATAAAAAGATATTTAAAAAATAGAAGCACGTGATTTTCGTGTCCTTTTGACTGTGGGAACAGATACTAAAACATGATGTGTAAACACTGCAGACCATTGACTGGTCAAAGAGTTGTCTCCATGACCTGCAGTTTTACAAAAAACAGATGCAGAAGTTTACGGTAAATATAGCGATAGGTTAATCTACATGATGACAGCCTGAAAACTACACCATTCAGTCAGGAGATTCAGTCTTTGGTGGCCGACGTAAAAAATTCAGCACAAACTTGACAAGACAACACGCAACGAGCGAGTTTATTAGCAACTCTGAGCAGACGACACGGAAGTAACGCACAGCATCACTATGACGTCCAGGTACTGTAAAGTCAGTAGTATCCTACAATGGAAATGGTCTCCAGGAATAGGACCTGGTACGTGAGTCAAGTCGAGGTGAGTCAAGTCAAGCTGGTTCCACGTAGTGGAAACGTGGCATTAGTTTATTTGTTCGACTAAAAAACTATGAATGATTTTACAATATCCTTACAGAACCCTATTTATTCCCTTTATATCTACCTTTGTTGTTTTCACTTTAGCTTTGCAAAGACTCTGACTACATGCGTCAACATGTCCACTCAGTTTGGAACTGTAAAACAGCCTGGATGAAGCAGATCATATGTCTCAGCTTGAAGGTGAGAGGGTTAGATGAAAGCGTGAAGTGAAACCTCAGTCCCTTCGCTGTAGTCTCTGGTGGGAGGCCAAAATGAAATTGCTTCTTTCTGCAATATCACCAATCTGACTCAGCACCAACTTATTGTTTTTCCTCTTCATTCCTATTGCTCTCTAGTCACCTTTTACTATTATACTTTAGCTCTTTTTTTGCTGCAGAATTGTGCATGGCCAAGGAATTCAACACAAGGTCCCAAGCTTATCTGTTATTTTCTACTCTTTTTGTTGCCCCCCCCCCTCACACTCCATCTCTTATGTTTTCTCCCCACGTGTTTTGTGCTGTTGATGGGCCACAGAGAAGTCATTAATTCCCAACACAGTGTGAGCGAGAGCGCACACCAGAGGAGAGAGGGACTGAAGCATTCACAGCTCCGCATCCTTCTGATCTCTCAGCCAAAAGAAAAATATCCCTATAGGCCACAGCTTTGGCATGTGTGTGTATGTGTGTAAGAGACAGACTGTTCATGAGGAATCAAGTGAAAGAATGACAGCTAACCTAAATCACAGGTATTGTTCAAAGTTAGCTCCGCTGGGACAAACCGACAGGCAGCTCATCACACTTGATAAGAGTGATACCTAGAATATTTGGATGTCTGAAACTGTCACGGACGTTAAAGGTCCCCAAAATCCTGCCCATCAGAGATCGACACTGTTATTGCACGCTGTGATCAAGCGCAGAAGGAGGGAGACGCTGTGTGGAATACTGGAGTGATCAGGCTCACGCTGAGCATCCCTTGTGATTGCTGAAGTTAAACACATTTTTTTGTTACTGCTATTAGCTCAGTTTTCACAGAAAGACCTGGATAATGGTCACACAGTCAGCCCTTTGAAATGTCTTTAATCAGAAATGTGCTTAGCGTGAATGTTTGGAGAGAGACAAAGACCGGAGAGCCTCAAAACACAGGTGAAAATGGGAGAACATAAATCATCATCTAGCTCTGTTCACACAATTCGGCCCAGTTCTGTGGTCTGTTTGACATTCAAAGCCAAACAAAGCTGTCCTGTTGGATGGCGAACCAGAAATGGTAACCGTGCTGTATGTTGTCCAAACTATGAAAACAAATTGTGATACTGGCTGTGTGTCTGATGCTCTTTATCTGTTAGACCAAAGTGTCCAAAGTGGCTTTAAAGGAAATGAATCCGATGCCAGCGGATAGAGAAGCCACCACAGAAAGGTAACAAACAACAACAAACACATATCTGTAGCTGCCAGTGTGCTGTCAATGTCTCTTTTTGACTCTTTATTTCTAAAACCCAGCTTGTCTAAAATGCAAATAACTTAATATAAAAGCAAAAGTGAGATCAATAAAAAAAATAAATTAAAAAAAATCCTTTATCTTTACTTTTTCTTACACTTGACAAGAAGTGTCCTTAGAAGTGTGCCTTAGATAATAGTGACAGCTGTATGAATGTATGAATGTAGATTAGAGTATTTGATCAGTGTCGTTCGGTCGGGCTGGCACCGTGAATACAAAAACACGTTTTTAAGGCTTCTTTAGAAGTCAGCATATGAGTGGACTGAAACATCAGTGGTTGAAGGTAACCACATGGAAACACAAACATCCATCAGGACACTAAACAGTTAGAGTTACATGCCCTTCACTGGAAAACTGCATCTTTTTAGGCAGGTCTCCTGTTTTCATTAGTATTAATCCGGCTGAAAAGTGTTTGGTCACCTTGGTCTCTTGCCGGCGGTTCCCCAGTGGCAATGATTTTAAAGTGCTGAAACACAAAGACAAACTCCTGAGCTAAACCCAGAGGAAACAGCTTTGAATTTTTAGAGGTGTTTGGCAAGAAATAACTTGGAGCTACCTTTCATTTATCATTTATAGATCTGATGGTAACTTTCACCCAGGTAAGTAAAGGCATATGCAGTCATTTTACTTGAATTTTACTCTGAAATATCCACAATTTTTCCTTAGTGTTTAATTTCTGAGCCTCTGCTACATCTTCAACCCTAAATGCACAGATCTAGTACAACCTGTAGACTAGTGGTGACTCTTACATTAACCCCACTTCTGTATTTCATGCGGCACATTCACAAAGGAGAAGCAGTCTGTTTTTTACTCAGATTTACTTACATTACTTGTCGGTTTTGATGTCAAGGGAAGGTTCAGCACTTATACTGATACCTGTTGAAAGAGAGAAAAGTTTTCCTCACTATGATGTCAACAATCCATCTCTTCTGAAAGATTTACTTTTGCTCTTTCACTGAATATCTTTGTTATATTATAACATTAACCTCCTGAATTTCAACCTCAAACATCACCAGTGCAGTCTTCATCATCCACAAACAGGAAATAGGCTTAACAAACATGCAGAAGAAACACAAATGTTGCTTTTCCCGTAGAATTACAGAGAAATTGATTTGCATGGGATTATTATTGTTACAAATGAGCAGATATCTGCCGATAATTCTAGTTCTGTGTGAATAGGGCAATAGACAGTGATTTTACGCTAATCTTAAATGTAAATCCTTTTTTTCCTTTATTTATAGAATATTTTTGAACATTTTAGAGTGATGCACAGCATGAGGTACAAAAATATAGAACAGACATTGACTGCCACACCTGAATGCCAACACCCCCCTCACCCACCACCCAAGGCCAGCCACTCAAAACCCAAACAAAAGACAAAGAAATTCAATTCAATTCAACCAAAAGTGAAAAAAGGGGAGGGATAAGAAAAATTAAATAAATAAGGGGGGAAAAAAACCGGTATACAAATACCCATATATATATATATACAAATTAAAAATGAATAAATAATATTAAATAAAATACATAGCAAAAGATAAATAAATAAGCACACATATCAATCCTGCAACTCTGAAGAAAGGTCCAGTGAATGTATGTAGTTCAAAAAAGGATCCCTAGTAACATGAAATTATTTCACCAAGTCTTTTAGTGTAAACCTCTCAAGCTTGAGATTATAAAGCACCTCATGAACCCAACAAGAATGTAAAGGTGGACTGAGGAGTTTCCATTTAAGGAGAATCAGCCGACAGGCCAGCAGGGTGGTGAACGCCAAGGCCTGTTTCCAATTTTTAGGAGCGACTGTATACAGAATACCAAAAATTGCTGACAGACTATTTGGAGAGACAGTGTAACTAGCAATGGAAATTGATAAAAAATTTAACAATTTATCCAGTATCAATTTTTCTTATTGATCCGAATCCCTATCGATTCTCATTGGGTGAGGGAATAAAACCATACGACTGTAGAAAGTGAAACTTAAGATGCTTTACTAATTCCTCTATGTCTCCCACTGTTGTGCACCTCATTTTCCTTTTCCCTTCCTTCAGAAACTTTTATTTGAGGGGGCAGGACATCCCCCCCCCCCCCCCAAGATGGCCAGATGTTTGAGCATATTGGAGGCATTTTCCTCCCTTTGAAGAAATGAAAGCTTTACAAGTGGCCCTGGTGTCATCTTTTTGCATAAAATATAGCCACACTTTGGAGTGTTGCTGCCTCGATGCCTTGTTAGCCACGTTCTAAACCTAAACAATGCAGCACATGTGTGATGTCATCACTCATGTGCTACAAAGGCGGAATCAATAAGCAGAATCATTAAGCAGGCAGGCAAATGATTCCAAGGAGTTGAGCTACTAGGAACCAGTTCTCAAAAAGTGTAATGGCGTGTGTACGAAAACTGAACCCAAATGCAGAACCCAAAGACAGATATAAAAGTTCACAGTGTTTATTGCCACTGGACAACACTGACAGATCAAGGAATATGACAGTGAACAAAATCTTGAGGATAATGGACGCTGAGCTTTTCTCTGGGAGGGAACTCAGGACTGAGGACGAGAACCCTCCGTCCGGTTCGGCAGAACGCACCGGTACCCCGACTGGGGAGAAGCAAAGGGATGTCAATGGCGGAAACAGGTCATACACAGGGAAGCAGTCAGACAGGCAACAGGACATAAGGATCAGGCTAACTCACGTACCATAAAAAGTCAGGCGAGGAGATCAAAAACCAGCAGGTCAGACTGAGGCAGACAAAACCGACAGGGAGAAGGCAGAAAGGCAAAACCGAGATGGCAAACCGGGTCAAAAAACAGGTAGACAAACAGACAGACTGGATCAAAAACACTGGTAAGTATCTCACGAGGAAAATACAAACTGGCGACTGATCAGGGGAAAAGACAGGACTTAAATACACAGAAGGGAGGGAAGACAATGAGACACAGGTGGAACAAATGAGGGCGGAGTCAGGTAATCAGGCGAAAGGTGAACACCATAGGGTAAAGGAAGTAAAGACACCAGACAAGACACATGAGGGGAACTTAACAAAATAAAACAGGAAATGACAGGCAACATGAAAGACAGACAAACCCAGACTATCGTCTGGTGGCAGGTTTAACAAAAAGAACAGGTTCTCAATTCCCATCCCTAAGTGTAACTGTATGCCCTTGTTAAAGTACTGAAAATATACGGCCAAAACAACCCTAGTTTAGCACAAGAACAGAACATATGTGCATGTTTTGCAGGGGATGAGTTTCATCTGTCACAGGAATCACTAACAGAAAGGTATATTTGCGCCAGTCCTGCATTCATATAATGAGTTCTAAAAAAATGACACTAAATCAATCTGTGTCGAGCACGGATTGAAGACAAGTGAACAAGAAAAAGTGTGGATTCCCACTGCTGCTATCTCAAATGTAAATCTACTAATTTTCTCTGCAGTTGTCTCCGTACTGTTTTATTTATACTTTTCTTTTAACTTTATGGTTGCTACTAATACTGCCATCATGATTTTTCTGTTAAAAGTTCACCAGTGGTCTTAAAAAGTTTAAACTAAAGTTAAAGCTGAAAAATCTAACTCTAGCTGCTTATTTCAAGATTATTACTTTAGCTTGATTTAGTCATCATCTTACAATTTTTTACCAGGGAAACATTTGGGTATGTGATAAATGAAAGTGAGGCCCAGCACTAAAAGAAGTTTTGGAGAAACACTTTGTTGAAACTCATAATAAATCCCACTACCATGAAGAAAGTGAATGGAACAGAGTATCAAAAACATAAGGCTGGTGTCTGGATGTGCGGGTATGTGATCATTAGTCTCGTGCGCTAGTGCTACAGAGATAATGTGGTATTTTTTTTTTTTTTTTTTGGATGTGACTGCTGCCCAAATACCACAGACCATTATCTGTGATTGGAGAAACACTTTGCATTTTCTCTCCGATTCATGAGCGGAAACAAATGTAATACTTTCATTGTGTCTGACTTTTTCCAACTCTCTCCATCATGCCTCCATTGGGATGAATTTGTTGTTTTCTTTTCTCAGTTCCATATTTATAATAGTGTTCATATGATGTTTTATGGCAAAGCAAAAATAAAACAACTGTCAGCCAGTCTGATTTTCTTTTCTTTCCTTTTTTTTTGTCTGTCATTAACCATAACATTTCAGATTCAGAGATTCAGCTGAAAGTTTGAAATCTAAAATCAGCTTCCAGCTCTAAAGCAAAAGTAAACAGTTTTTTCTTTTGCTTAGTTGATAAAAAAGCTTATATATGTTGAAATTATTTAATAAATGAAAATCAGTAATATAGTTATCAGTTTTTTGGCATTGACTTCTGGCATAATTCCCCTGATAACCTTGTTTTTTATACGGTATGTCTTGCTTAGTTTATAGAAAAAAGCTGGTATTTGTTGAAATTATTTAATAAATGAAAATCAGTAATATAGTTATCAGTTTTTTGGCATTGATTTCTGGCATAATTCCCCTGCTAACCTTGTTTTTCATATGGTATCTTTTGCTTAGTTTATAGAAAAAAGCTGGTATTTGTTGAAATTATTTAATAAATGAAAATCAATAATATACTTATCAGTTTTTCAGCATTGATTTCTGGCATAATTCCCCTGTTAACCTTGTTTTTCATACAGTATCTTTTGCTTAGTTTATAGAAAAAAGCTGGTATTTGTTGAAATTATTTAATAAATCAAAGTCAGTAATATAGTTATCAGTTTTTCGGCATTGATTTCTGGCATAATTCCCCTGCTAACCTTGTTTTTCATACAGTATCTTTTGCTTAGTTTATAGAAAAAAGCTGATAATTGAAATTATTTAATAAATGAAAATCAGTAATATAGTTATCAGTTTTTTGGCATTGACTTCTGGCATAATTCCCCTGATAACCTTGTTTTTTATACGGTATGTCTTGCTTAGTTTATAGAAAAAAGCTGGTATTTGTTGAAATTATTTAATAAATGAAAATCAGTAATATAGTTATCAGTTTTTCAGCATTGACTTCTGGCATAATTCCCCTGCTAACCTTGTTTTTTTATACGGTATCTCTTGCTTAGTTTATAGAAAAAAGCTGATATTAATTGAAATTATTTAATAAATGAAAATCAGTAATATAGTTATCAGTTTTTTGGCATTGATTTCTGGCATAATTCCCCTGCTAACCTTGTTTTTCATACAGTATCTTTTGCTTAGTTTATAGAAAAAAGCTGATAATTGAAATTATTTAATAAATGAAAATCAGTAATATAGTTATCAGTTTTTTGGCATTGACTTCTGGCATAATTCCCCTGATAACCTTGTTTTTTATACGGTATGTCTTGCTTAGTTTATAGAAAAAAGCTGGTATTTGTTGAAATTATTTAATAAATGAAAATCAGTAATATAGTTATCAGTTTTTCAGCATTGACTTCTGGCATAATTCCCCTGCTAACCTTGTTTTTTTTATACGGTATCTCTTGCTTAGTTTATAGAAAAAAGCTGATATTAATTGAAATTATTTAATAAATGAAAATCAGTAATATAGTTATCAGTTTTTTGGCATTGATTTCTGGCATAATTCCCCTGCTAACCTTGTTTTTCATATGGTATCTTTTGCTTAGTTTATAGAAAAAAGCTGGTATTTGTTGAAATTATTTAATAAATGAAAATCAATAATATACTTATCAGTTTTTCAGCATTGATTTCTGGCATAATTCCCCTGTTAACCTTGTTTTTCATACAGTATCTTTTGCTTAGTTTATAGAAAAAAGCTGGTATTTGTTGAAATTATTTAATAAATCAAAGTCAGTAATATAGTTATCAGTTTTTTGGCATTGACTTCTGGCATAATTCCCCTGATAACCTTGTTTTTTATACGGTATGTCTTGCTTAGTTTATAGAAAAAAGCTGGTATTTGTTGAAATTATTTAATAAATGAAAATCAGTAATATAGTTATCAGTTTTTCAGCATTGACTTCTGGCATAATTCCCCTGCTAACCTTGTTTTTTTATACGGTATCTCTTGCTTAGTTTATAGAAAAAAGCTGATATTAATTGAAATTATTTAATAAATGAAAATCAGTAATATAGTTATCAGTTTTTCAGCATTGACTTCTGGCATAATTCCCCTGCTAACCTTGTTTTTTTATACGGTATCTCTTGCTTAGTTTATAGAAAAAAGCTGATATTAATTGAAATTATTTAATAAATGAAAATCAGTAATATAGTTATCAGTTTTTTGGCATTGATTTCTGGCATAATTCCCCTGCTAACCTTGTTTTTCATATGGTATCTTTTGCTTAGTTTATAGAAAAAAGCTGGTATTTGTTGAAATTATTTAATAAATGAAAATCAATAATATACTTATCAGTTTTTCAGCATTGATTTCTGGCATAATTCCCCTGTTAACCTTGTTTTTCATACAGTATCTTTTGCTTAGTTTATAGAAAAAAGCTGATAATTGAAATTATTTAATAAATGAAAATCAGTAATATAGTTATCAGTTCTTCAGCATTGACTTCTGGCATAATTCCCCTGTTAACCTTGTTTTTCATACAGTATCTCTTGCTTAGTTTATAGAAAAAAGCTGATATTAATTGAAATTATTTAATAAATGAAAATCAGTAATATAGTTATCAGTTTTTCGGCATTGATTTCTGGCATAATTCCCCTGCTAACCTCATGCTTTATACAGTATCTTTTGCTTAGTTTATAGAAAAAAGCTGGTATTTGTTGGAATTATTTAATAAATGAAAATCAGTAATATAGTTATCAGTTTTTCAGCATTGATTTCTGGCACAATTCCCCTGCTAACCTTGTTTTTCATACAGTATCTTTTGCTTAGTTTATAGAAAAAAGCTGATATTTGTTGAAATTATTTAATAAATGAAAGTCAGTAATATACTTACCAGTTTTTTGGCATTGATTTCTGGCATAATTCCCCTGTTAACCTTGTTTTTCATACAGTATCTCTTGCTTAGTTTATAGAAAAAAGCTGATATTAATTGAAATTATTTAATAAATGAAAATCAGTAATATAGTTATCAGTTTTTCGGCATTGATTTCTGGCATAATTCCCCTGCTAACCTCATGCTTTATACAGTATCTTTTGCTTAGTTTATAGAAAAAAGCTGATAATTGAAATTATTTAATAAATGAAAATCAGTAATATAGTTATCAGTTCTTCAGCATTGACTTCTGGCATAATTCCCCTGTTAACCTTGTTTTTCATACAGTATCTCTTGCTTAGTTTATAGAAAAAAGCTGATATTAATTGAAATTATTTAATAAATGAAAATCAGTAATATAGTTATCAGTTTTTCGGCATTGATTTCTGGCATAATTCCCCTGCTAACCTCATGCTTTATACAGTATCTTTTGCTTAGTTTATAGAAAAAAGCTGGTATTTGTTGGAATTATTTAATAAATGAAAATCAGTAATATAGTTATCAGTTTTTCAGCATTGATTTCTGGCACAATTCCCCTGCTAACCTTGTTTTTCATACAGTATCTTTTGCTTAGTTTATAGAAAAAAGCTGATATTTGTTGAAATTATTTAATAAATGAAAGTCAGTAATATACTTACCAGTTTTTTGGCATTGATTTCTGGCATAATTCCCCTGTTAACCTTGTTTTTCATACAGTATCTCTTGCTTAGTTTATAGAAAAAAGCTGATATTAATTGAAATTATTTAATAAATGAAAATCAGTAATATAGTTATCAGTTTTTCGGCATTGATTTCTGGCATAATTCCCCTGCTAACCTCATGCTTTATACAGTATCTTTTGCTTAGTTTATAGAAAAAAGCTGGTATTTGTTGGAATTATTTAATAAATGAAAATCAGTAATATAGTTATCAGTTTTTCAGCATTGATTTCTGGCACAATTCCCCTGCTAACCTTGTTTTTCATACAGTATCTTTTGCTTAGTTTATAGAAAAAAGCTGATATTTGTTGAAATTATTTAATAAATGAAAGTCAGTAATATACTTACCAGTTTTTTGGCATTGATTTCTGGCATAATTCCCCTGCTAACCTTGCTTTTTGTACGGTATCTGATGTTGCAAATACTGAGTTTATTATCAAAAAGGGATTCAGACTGAATCAAACTGTGCCAACAAAGTACACCACCCATTACTAAATGCAAAGGCTGCAGCTTCTGGTGTCAGATTAATCTCCTTCCTGGATCCTTCAACTTTACTGGTTCATGAAACAGCCTCTATGATTTTTTTTTTTTTAAAGGCCCGGGTGTTGGTGAGCATATCTGGACCCAAATACACAATAAACCTTGAGTTTATGACAGAGGTCCAGATGATGATGGGCTTGAAGGGTTCCTGGGTGCTGACAAACTCTCTGGTCATCAGGCTCAGTAAGTTTACAGGCCCTCGCTGGACTATTAACACACACACACACACACACACACACACACACACACACACACACACACACACATACACACTTTTGCAGACAGTCATACTGGGAAAAACACAGCAAAATGTGTTTAGTGAAGCCCAGCTGCTGCCTTTGCACAGCTTAAGAATGAAAAAGACTTTTTTGGGGATCTTTGTCGCAGTACAAACAAAGTCTTTACAACAGATTAAGCTCTCCAAAGTTGAGCAAAAAACACAATTTAGAGTTTAGATGCAATCATAATAGGAAAAAGGTGTCACATGAATAACTCAGTAGTCTCTTTTCCATTGACCCGCTAACTGCGCAAATACAGGGTGACACAAAGAAACAGGAACTTTTTACCAATCCAATAAAACCAAGAGTGATGGAAGAAAAATATTTTATTCATAGTAATTGAAACCTTAAAACATGCCATTTAAGAAACAATGATGGAATTTTCATTTTTTAAAAATTACAGGGTGACCCAAAAAAACAGGAATTTTTGAAGTGCGTATTGGCAGACAGGAGCAAGTGGCAGCACTGCGAGACAGTGACCTTGAGCAAGTAAACACACCCCCATTTTAGTAACCATTGGTGGCTGTGCGAGAATTGTTCGTTGTTGTTGTAATCGTGTGATCTCAAGATTCGGTGACGTTCCCAGGCCCCCTAGATCGCCAGATTTGTCCGTTTGTGATTTTTTCTTGTGGGGCTATCTCAAGAGTAAAGTGTACACGACTCGACCAAGAACTCTGGATGAGTTAAAACAGAGAATTCAAGATGAAATTCACAGTATCCCAGCTGAGATGTTGCAGCGGTCAATAAGGAATCTCAACAGCAGATTTCAAGAATGCATTCGTACAGGAGGACGCAATCTACAGGAAGTAATTTTAAAAAAATGAAAATTCCATCATTGTTTCTTAAATGGCATATTTTAAGGTTTCAATTACTAAGAATAAAATATTTTTCTTCCATCACTCTTGGTTTTATTGGATTGTTAAAAAGTTCCCGTTTTTTTTGTGTCACCCTGTATAACTTGCGCATAAAAACCATTTCGCCAAAAGTCTCATTTTTCGATTAAAAGTTTTTGCGCTGGCAAGAGGTGGTTTTTCAGGCGTAGCGCAAATGGTATATCATGCAAAACTGCAATGGAAAGACCTTTTTTCGCAACTAGAGTCAGGTGAATTAAAAAAACAGATGTTGACAGACATTACAACAAGCGAAGAAGAAGAAGAAGAAGAAGAAGAAATATGTTGCGGTATATGTGGACACACCAGGAAACCCATTCATTTTTAAATTTAGTACACAATAGAGGGGTAGTATATAATAATAATGAATATATCTGTAAATCAACACCATATTTATGTTCTCTGCCATGTTTATGGAATGACTTCTCGTGTCATCTCGCGATAATAAATAAACAAATCATCGCATTTGTGATTTAATGGAAAAAACGACATTACGCACTTCTTTTTTTTTTTCCGACATTTAGTAAATATCGGTAAAGTTTTGCGCAGATGTCCAGTGGAAAAGCGACCAGTGTCTGTTTGGATCCTACCACATCACCAAAGTCACATGTGATCTATTTTTACACCTAGAGGCTTTGTAACCAATGCCTTATTTGTTGTTGTTGTTTCATTAGCCTCCTTTTGGAGTGTGGTTATTAGTGAGGTATGCTATGTCTGACCCAGCAGGAAAAAAGCAAATCAAGCCATGGGTCATTGTGAGTAAGCATGAAATTAGTGGTTGTAGCACCTTTATTCCTCTTCAGGGAAGTATATCTGAGCTGGAAGCTTCTGCAGCTGAATCTAGTACCTCACCATAAAAAAAAAAAAAAAAAAAAGATCACTTGTTCTGCTCATTTACCTCAGAGTCCCAAACAATAATTGCAAAGAAATATGTGGTCTACTATTACACCTGAATACTGCAGGGCAGGCTGGTGCAGCACCATCTATTTTCTGCCTTCCACAAATGTTAAAGTAATCTTTGATCGCAGACTGTTATGTTGAGACATTCAGATTCAGTGTTTTGCGTTTCTGATCAAAAATCTAAATTTTACCAAGTGTATTTTCCTCATTTCTAGTCAAAATATCTCATCACACTTAAAATAAGACATAATCACCTAAAGAGTAATTTTTCAGTGAGATATAAGAACTTATTTTTAGACAATAGATCTGGAAAATCTTATTTCAAGGAATCTTACCAAGATCATTTACATTTGTTTCTTTAGCAGATTTTTTTTTTTTTTTTTTCTTTCCTTAATTCAAGCAAGAAATTTTGAGAATGGAACAACGGAAAATGATCTTGGTAAGATATCTTGAAATAAGATTTTCAAGATCTATTGTCTAAAAATAAGTTCTTATATCTCACTGAAAAGTTACTCTTTAGGTCAGGGGCGTCAAACTCAGTATAATTCAGGGGCCACATTCAGTTAAATTTGATCTGAAGTGGGCCGGATCAGTAAAATAATATAACAATATAACATAATAATGTATAAATAATGTCGACTCCAAACTTTTCTCTATGTTTTAGAGCGAAAAAAGTAAATTTACATCATGAAAATGTTTCCATCTACTAACTATCCTTTCAAACAATGTGAATAACATGAACAAACTGAAAAAATAAGTATAATTTTAACAATATTCTGCTTCCGTTTACCATTTCCACATGTACATTATAACGTACAGATCACAGTGGATCTACAAATACACAAAATATTTAGTAACAGGCAGAATCTTGTTAGAATTGTACTTACTTCTAATAATACATTTCAGGTTGTTCATATTTATTCAGGTTATTCACATTTTTTGTGAAATTATACTTTGTTTTAGTGTAAATACATGAAAATATTTACATTTACAAACAGAAAAATTTGGAGTTGTCATTATTTATATGTTATTATGAAAGTATTTTACTGGTCTGACCCACTTGAAATTGAATGTGGAACCTGAACTAAAAGGATCGTTAATATCTTCAGTGTAATTTTTGCATTTCACAACTTCATCCCATGGGCTGGACTGGACCCTTTGGCGGGCTGGATTTGGCCCCTGGGCCACATGTTTGACACCTGTGCTTTAGGTGATTATGTCTTATTTTAAGTGTGATTAGATATTTTGACTAGAACTGAGAAAAATCCACTTGTTAAGATTTAGATTTTTGCTGTCCAATGATGCATTCTGATCAGTTCATGTTTCGGCAGATTTCATTTAAAACAGCAATATTTATAGAGATGTATATTCTATTGTAATAGACACTGGAAGGGCATTACAATGTTTCCACACTATGCTTTTGAACATTCAAGAAACTTGTAGCATTTAGCAGAGTTCCACTGCGATAATTCTGAGATGTGTTTGTGGTAGACCAAGAACAGTCATTTGTGCATGAAGCCTGAGCTATTGTAAACTAATTAAACTGGGTATTTATTTTGTCTGATGTGTGAGACAGACAAGCAGAAAAAATGGCTTAGACATTGTAAGACATTCAAATATGTTTTGCTTTATTAATGCAGAACTTGGCAAATTTGCAGGTTTGAAGGCATACATGCAGGGTGTAAAAGTATAGTTTTCCAATGCAAATCATCATGTTTGATATATAATACCATATTAATATATTTTATTACTTATATAGATGTACTTAACAGTTTTCTATCCAGCCTTTTTCTTCCTTGATCATCAGTATGAGTGAAAGAACATAATGTTTGAGGCAAGCTGTAGAGAAATGTGTCTCACCTCTGCTTTGAAACATTGGATTACTTTTCAGTGGTTGCAGATACTTGCTTAAAGCTGTAAGCTTTGTGTGCATTCTTACTATCAACAAATGTCAGAGAAAAACCAAATGTTAAACATAATTTGTGCTCTCATATCAAACATTTTGTGAACACCTACTGCATGTATTAGTGCTACTGTTTTATTGACATTTGTTATTAATTTCCCGTTGAATTCAGAAGATTACATACACCATGATCAAACAAACTCAGTTTTTCTCTTTTCTAATATAATCCGTCTATTAGTTTGGTTAGATTTTGATTGAAATTTCTGAACAACATGTTCAGAAATTTGCATTTTTTAAAATTTAATTTCAGTGTTTACTCAGTGAACTTCGCTGCAGAGCCACGTTCCAGAGCCTCCATGCTGCCCTGCTTTTTCAGCTCAGCCCACAAATCTTCTGCTGGATGACGATCAAAGCTGTGATGGTCACTCAAATTATTTTTAATGCCATGTAGTGACCATTTTGGAGATGTGCCGAGGATTTTTTTCTCTGCTCAAAGACCTACTTGTGTCCAAGCCTTAGCTTTGTGGCTGATGTGTTGAGATAAAATATTGATGAATTTCAAAATAGCCACATTATAAATGAAATCATCATTCTCCATTAGGGATGGGAAGAGTATCTGATACATATACACCGACACACACGTGCACGATCCCAGTGCACCAATAAAGAAGCTGCAAGTGAATGAAAATTTTGGAATGATATCGAGATGCATCGGTTATTGAATGTTTGTATTGATAAAATTCGATCCATTCAATAGAATATATTTTTACTTGCATTTAAAGTGTTACTATTTATTTGGGTAAAGTTTTTCTTTTCTGAAGACCCACTTTTAATGTGCACTGCAGATTCGCGGATGTGTACACTGCACACTACAGTACCAGCTCTGCCGATGAACTGTGGTACATGCACTGTGGATGAATATTATTTTGATTCAGTGAGGGAGCTAAAAGTTTGGATGTCCCTCTTTCACATCTTATTTTTCTTCACCATATCTAAAATTCTGGGATATTTATCTTTCTTTTACTCTACTAAAATGTGGAGAAAATACCTAAAAAGATGAAACTAAAGAAATGCTTTTTAAAATGTGTTGGTAAATTCTAATTAATAATTTATTTATGAGGAAAAAGTAAGGACCCCCTTGTCTGAATGTGTTGAATCCGAATGTGCTTAGCTACTCTGTATCATAATTTGGGTGTGAATCGTATTGTATCGCATCGCAAGGTGCCACATACGCATCTATATGGGACTGGAGATGCTAAATCAGGGGTGTCAAACTCATTTTTGTTCAGGGGCCACATTAAGCCAAATTTGATCTGCAGTGGGCCGAACCAGTAAAATAATAACATAATAATACATAAAAAATGTCAACTCCAAACTTTTCTCTATTTTTTAGAATGAAAAAAGTAAAATTATGTAATGAAAAGGTTTACATTTACTAACTATCCTTTAAAACAATGTGAATAACATGAACAAACTGAAATTTCTTAAGAAAACTAAGTGCAATTTTAACAATAATCTGTCTCAGTTTATCATTTACACATGTAAATTACAATTTACAGATCACAGTGGATCTACAAATACACAAAACATTGAATAACAGGTAGAAAATTGATAAAATTACACTTCAGACATTTCAAAATGTTCATATTTGTTGAAGTTATTCGTGTTTTTGTGAAATGTTAGTTTGTTTTAGTGTAAATACAGTAAAATGGCATGAAAATGTTTACATTTACAAAGGGCAAAATTTGGAGTTGTGAGTTTTTATAGGTTATTATGACAGTATTTGACTGATCCGATCCATTGGAGATTAAATTAGTCTGAATGTGGAACCTGAACTAAAATGATTAATATCTTCAGTGCAATTTTTGCATTTCACAAATTCAACCCAGGGGCCGGATTGGACCCATTGGTGGGCCAGATTTGGCCCCCAAGCCGCATGTTTGACACCAGTGTGCTAAATCAAGATTTCATTTCATTTATTAAGATCCCCATTAGCAACTGAAACATCACATGCTAATCTTCCTGGGTTCTCCTCTGCCTTACATTACAATTTTAATTATTTAAAATCTCAATATGTGCCCACTGTCTCCATTTAGGTAATAGTCTAGTCCAGACTCTGACTAATATGGCATAGCCTAATGGAAATGCAGATGCTTATGCTTAGATTGTTAATAGGCTACATAATGTTTTAAACACTTTACTTAATGAGCTTCTAACAAAAGTAGGCTGTGAAGGTTCAGGTGAAAGCCCAGACAGGATAGTAGGAATGAGCTCTCCATGTCTCCATCAGTAGGCCACTTGTATATTTTTCTCTTCTCTTTCTGTCAGTTGTAGGCAAAGTAGTCTGACTGAATTCATCCTTCCAATGAAGGACTGCATGCCACTAGTATCAGTACTCACTGACAGTGTCCTGAAAATGACTGACAGAGATATGAGACCATATTTGTACCATATATATTTGTACTGTTAAGCAAAAACTCACTAGAAATTGTAAGGGCCTATTGTATTAATACACTGAACAAAAATATAAACGCACCACTTTTGTTTTTGCTCCCATTTTTCATGAGCTGAACTCAAAGATCTAAAACTTTTTCTATGTACACAAAAGGCCTATTTCTCTCAAATATTGTTCATAAATTTGTCTAAATCTGTGTTAGTGAGCACTTCTCCTTTGTCCTTTGCTGAGATAATCCATCCACCTCACAGGTGTGGCATATCAAGATGCTGATTAGACAGCAGGATTATTGCACAGGTGTGACTTAGGCTGGCCACAATAAAAGGCCACTCTAAAATGTGCACTTTTACTGTATTGGGTGGTCCAGGGGGATCAGAAAACCAGTCAGTATTTGGTGTGACCACCATTTTCCTCACACAGTCTTCTTCATGAATTCTCTGAAACAGCTTTGGAGATGGCTTATGGTAGAGAAATGAACATTCAATTCACAGGCAGAAGCTCTGGTGGACATTCCTGAAGTCAGCATGCCAATTGCATATTCCCTCAAAACTTGTGACATCTGTGGTATTGTGCTGTGTGATAAAACTGCACATTTTGGAGTGGCCTTTTATTGTGGCCAGCCTAAGGCACACCTGTGCAAAAATCCTGCTGTCTAATCAGCATCTTGATATGCCACACCTGTGAGGTGGATGGATTATCTCAGCAAAGAAGAAGTGTTCACTAACACAAATTTAGACAGATTTGTGAACAATATTTGAGAGAAATAAACCTTGTGTGTACACAGAAAAAGTTTTAGATCTTTGAGTTCAGCTCATGAAAAATGGGAGCAAAAACAAAAGTGGTGCGTTTATATTTTTGTTGAGTGTATGTTGTTTGATATTGATATAGCTAGTCATTTGCTTGAATAACTTTGTGCAATTTATTTATTTATTTTCTTGGAATATGAAAAATATCCCTCTTTGTAATTTTTTTGTTTGGTAATATTTAAGTTATTCATATTGTTTACATTTATCATGGTGCAGGTGACATTTTATGTTTTGGCCCTTGAGTTGTTTTCAAAACAATATGAACACAACAAAATAACAAACACTTGATTTTTTTTATATAAAAAAAAATTGTCATTTAGATTGAAAGGTAAGAAAATGACAACAAACATATAATGAATCGATATTGACAACTGAAAGGTCTATTTGGCATACTCCGTAATGGAAATATTTTGTGACAACATGATAACTCCTCAATAAAGGGAAGACAAAACACTGCCTCTGAAACACTAAACTGTTGTCTACATTTTATGTTTTAGTTAGCACAGACCATGTATGCTGTCATCAGATATGTAATGATAAAAAATAAAAATGATCATGTTGATGGAAAAAAAAAAACAAATTTAATTCCTTCAAGAGAAACAAAATCTATCAAATTTATGTTTTTTAATGCGAAACATACAAATGGGTTAGACCATCCACACCAAAGAGCTTGACCCTTTCTCTGTTTGAAAGTCCAAATTAATCCAGATTTAAAGGACTTCTTTACATGTGATTGATTAAAGGTAACATGACAGTTTCAGGTCTTCATTTATATCAAGAGGCTTCGCTGTGGTATGTGTATGACACATATAAGTGTAACTCCACGTCTAGAAGAGATGAAACTTTTCAATACACCAGAGCCTTAGAGATCCAGCAGAGACATGGGTAGTCTGGACATAGTGTTCAGTCGGAGCATGTTTCATGTTTACAGCACGTATTACAGTCTGATGTTCAGAGATGTGAGTCTGGAGAACTGTATTGGTTTAACAAGTCACAAAGGATTTCACCATATACACTATACACACCCCCCCACACACACACCCACACACACACACACACACACACACACACACACACACACAATCGAGATGTGTATCATATCAGCCTTACAACTAAGATTCCCAACCCTATCCTCCGTACAACATGGTGATGATTGCGGCCAAATTGTATAATCCAGAAAGTGCCAATTTGTAAACTTTGGTCTTGCTTGGTGCTTCTTCCTGGGGGAACAGCCTTTCAGATCATAGTGATACAGTATAGGTTGTAGATACTTTTTACACTACAGTGTGTTTACAGTTCCTGGATTATTACATCTGCTGAGCAAAGATACATTCTTCTCTGGGAGTCATTTCATGTCTCCCTCCTGAACAATCTGATGGCTATATGATAGACTTTGATTATAACTTGGGAAATTGGGATGTATAGATTTCTGCTAAATTGCTAAATCTTGATTTATTATTTGTACATTATTTAGAAATGTAACATAGAATTTGTCACTAATATATAGTATACTACTACTACTACTATATATTCACTTATAAAGATGATTGATTCCCACTTTCTGAAATACATTTTCAAGTACTTTTATCATCTCCACTTGTGCCATGGTCAGTTCTCACCTAGTCATATAAACAAAGCTTTAGGACAGTACAGAGGGTGAGGCGTGTTATAAAAATGTACCTGCAGACAGAACAGGACAGAAGGTCTAGTTTAAGACCAGGTCCAGACCAAGTTTTATTTCATCATTTGTCAGAGACTTTCTTTTTATACAGCAAAGAACTTATCAAAAAGCTCATGTGTGAAAAGGGCAAATGTGTTTAAGAAGTCAAAAAGAAATGGCATAAAAGAGACGCTGACTGAGTTGCAGTACTAGAAAAGCAAATATTTGAAATAGAAGTTCTAAGAGTTCTTCTTTAATTAATAGAATTTCATGTCTGCATAAAGGTTTGGGAACTGGTTTGGGAACAAAGAAATGAAAATATGCTGAATTAAACATTTTAACCTGGTATTAACGCATCTTATTGATCATTTTTAACCCCTAAAGACCCAGTGCTACTTTTGTGGTAGTTCCCAAATGAATTTTTCTCTATAGTTAACCTTTCCTAAGTGATTTATCACCATTTATTATAATAGTATCCTCTGTATTTGGCATTTTGCACTGTAAATTATATATTTTCCTAAATTTAATTTCAAATATTTTATATAAATAATGTGTTGCGCACTTTTACTCCCCCTCAGCCAAATATAGTGTAAGATTCTGTTGAAAGTTACTGCCCTATAATTTAGATTAGATTGTCTTTGTGTAAAACTTATTACATACATATTTATACGAAAGTATTCAGATATTATAACTGCACAAGGCCATTTGACCTTGAAAAAGTAGGTCAAGGTCAGCTATTTTCAATATGTTTCTGCTCCATGTCAAGATGCATCCATAGTATAGATTTGGTGCAGATAAATCAATGCATTCTTCAGATAATGCAATTATGTCGTTGCATGGACAGACAGACAGATGACAAAACGATTACATTACCCCTCAGCCAAGAGTTAAAAACTGAAGAAAAAGGGACTTTTTCAGCAAAATATGCAATTTATTTAACATAAAAACAAGTGTCTCCATCCACTGTCATTGATCCAACTCCATGGGTTTTACTGGTGAATTAATGCTGTAGAAGATGACGGTGTTTCACGTTCACTACGGAGCCTGTGAATGTCCAAATGAGTCGTATCTGATGACGATGAAAAGATGACAAACTGCATTTTACACCAATTTTTTACATGGATTGATAGGAGGGAAGTTATTGACCATTTTAGATCAGCAGATGGTTTTGGTTGCTGGTGGAGGTTTGGGTCTTTATGGGTTAAGTTACTGAAATACTGTTTGTACACCTTGTCTGAATATGTGCTGCCTTGCCAACTCTTCAGTGTGTGTCTTCTAAATGGGGACATAGTGACCTAAATAGTTGGTTTAGCTAACATCCCCATAACTGGACAGCACAGAAAAAGAGCAGATGACAAAAACTTGAACTGAGACGATGTGAAACACTTCTGAAAAACCATAGCCTGATCAGGACTATCCACAAAGACACAGTTTGGCATTTACACAAGGTACTAACAGTAGCTAGAGGCAATCTTTGTTGTTCTTCATTTGTTTTGGAACTGTGACTTATTTTATCTACTTGAGCCATTTCCTCTGCTATTCATCATCTCATGGAAAGTGGTAGAACAAGAACAAAATCCAATTTTTGGATTTGGATCTGTCGGATCAACAGTACAAAGCACAGTGGCATACATATACAGAGCGCATTTTAATTTAATATATTCTGAGCATTTTGTCATAAAAATAGAAATCAACACAAACATAGTCCAAATAAAAGCCAAAGACAATAACATATTGGAAAGTCATTACAGCAAAGGAAGCAGGTGCTCGCCTGAAAAAAATTAGGTTTATGTTATGTCACAATGGGGGGGTTCATAACTATAGAGGAGGGGGTCATCTCTATGTATCCCACTGGAATCCACCACTGTTGTGTTTCCATATTTGCACAGTAACTTTGAATGGCTTTCATCTTCTTCTCCTTCCGTCAGATGGCATCCACTGGTTTGGTTCTTTACTAGCAGACCATATGTTAATACCCCTTCAACAAAAACCCCAGTGGTCGTTTTGTCTTGTCAGTGGCCACAGTGGGGAGGATGAGATGAGGATTTTTCCTGTCATCACAACTCCACTGCTACCTGCCACACACTACACCTTAAAGAAAAACCGTGAGAAGAAATACAGTGTCACTATCTGTGACATACTAAATTGCACCGCACTATATTCTTTTGAAAATCATCATATTGCATTATGCTGAATGAAATCCTACTGTGAGCTACACAGCAATAGGGGTGAATTATATCATATCACATTGGTGATTGTTATGTATCTTTAACCCTGTAAAGCCTGAACCATTAAATCATTGAAAGAAAATTCCAGTTCTTTGAAACTGGAGCCTTTATTGGTCCTTCTGCACAACCAAATTTCTTTTTCTTTTTTAAACATCATTTTCCATGTATGAGTTTAAATTTTGATACACTGATACAAAATTTGGTACATCGGGTCTCAATGCTCAAATATTCTTATTTTTGAACAAACAGAAACATAATATAACACAAACATGTCTATCAAATTGGTAATTCCTTTTCAAAATTGGCAAAGTTCTGCCTCCTTCCTCATTAACCCTTTCATGCATACTGGTCACTACAGTGGACAGTTATTCTCCAGCTGTTCTCTTGTATATTCATGAGTTTGTTGTTTTAGTTCCATATCAGCCAACATAGTGGACGCTTGTGCATCATCCCAGAAACTGACATTCATACAATTACTGTAACTGTGCGGTTCTTGATAAAAACTGATCTGCAGCAACATGTTTGAGCGTAAATCAATTGCGATTTCTTAAATGTAATTAACAGGCTTCTTAAACAAAAAGTTTTTTTTATTTTTATTTTTTTTTAATATGTCCATGAAGTGAGTAATCACTAGTATTAGAGTATGCTAAAATGTGAGAAAACATCAGATTAGCTGCATTAGAAAAATTATTTCATAGTTTTCACACAGTATATCACTTTCTGATATTGTGTTTTAATGTTTCTTTTCTTCAAAAATTAAATGCGTGGTGTCCAGCTGAGTAGATATTTTTGTAACCCCATAAAAATCTGGTTGATAAAAAATTTCAATCACATTGTTTTTTTCATGCCTAAAGAGGAATAAAAACACTTAGGGAAAAAATCTTTACTAAGGTTCTCATAATTCATGCATCAAAGGGTTAATGACAGCCTTATAGTGTCACTGGAAAGACCTCTGGTTAACGAATTCCTCCCCCCTGGTGGATTATCTGTGTATTGCATGTATCTAATTGTAATTGTAATGGGCTCTATGCACAGCCCCACTACTTCCTGAACTTCAGGTGGGTCCTTTATTTCCTGTCTTTCATTATTGGACACACTGATTAATTCAGGTGTGCCTAATTAATCAGTAGTCACAACAAGAAGTAGCAGACACACCTGGATTAATCAGTGTGTCCAATAAGGAAAGACAGGAAATAAAGGACTTACCTGAAGTTCAGGAAGTAGTGGGGCTGTTTGTAAAGCTCATTGTTCAAGAAAACAAATATCACACTGATCATGCAGAGGGCTTCAAATGTCATATACCAAATCTGATACGTCTGGCATTATAGGGTTAATGTGTTGTCTTGTGTCAGACTCAGTAACCATCATTAAGCTCAAAATCCTCAACCATGCTATTTGTAACATGGTTGAGCTTTGAGGACAGACATCCCAAAATAGATCTGCTCAGCATATCCTATTATGAATCAACAAGAAAAAGAAATTAAATTCACAGAGAATAATGATGTGGTGGAGTGGTTTGAAGGGGAGACTAAAAAGTGCAGAGAATAGAGGAGTGTATTATGGAATCTAATGCCAGCTTCAGTGCTTAATGGCACAGCGGACAGAGATGTAATTGATTACTGTTATCAGTGGACAGGCAGTTACTGTAACACAGATAATGGCAGCATACTGCCCTGCACTACATTGTGAAACTGAGAATGAATGATATAAAACCCAGTGGTAAGAACAGCCATAAGGGAAAACATAATGGGAGATAATCTTAAATAAAAATTGAGACAAAGGAGAGGAGACAGAGGACAGCGATGAAGAGGTTCTAATAATATAACTGTGTGTTCATATATCAGGGTTGTTCTTTGGTGTGAGGTTTGATCTTTCCTCTTATGCCTTCGGCCCACTCTGTTACCCATATTTTCATCACCTGCGTGCTTTCATCTTATGTAGTTTATTATCAATATCCACACTCTTGTGACACCTATTCATCTCTCCTCACCTATTCTTACCCTCTTCGCCCCATTTCACTCGCCGGCTCTCAGCAATCACCTGTCCCCCTTCCTAAATCAAATCTGCCTCATCTATCACCTCTCTCTTCACTACCTTCACCCATTTTGTCTTTTTCATCCATTCTCCTCTTCAGTAACCTTCTAACCCTCCCCCCAACCCACCTCCTCTTGGCTTCTCAGACCCTCTGTCATGGGTTGAACTGAACAGATCAGAGCAAAAGTGTGGACGCTGGCTGAAGACAGGAGGCTGTGGGCCAACCAAGAATCTATTAAGGATAAAGGAAGACAGGAACCATGAGATATTAATGCACACATTCATATAACATCAAATAGACGCTTGTGTATCTATATAAACGCCTTCTGTCATGCTCATGGTGACTGGACGCAAGTATCTGTGCAGCTCAGACAAACCCAGACAGAGGCACGAGCACTGAGGAGACACTGCAATATATAATGTTCCTCTGTGACTCATGTCTCCTGAAAGCCCATGCCTTGGCTGTAAATCTTTCGACTTTTGCAGCTCTCTGTTTTGTTTAGTGGTCATCAGGGAGCATGTGCGTTGGCGCATGCACGTGCACACACACGCGTATGCTCACAACGCCTCATAAACCTTTACAGTTATTTTGATTGAAGCCACATAAGCAGCCTCAGTGGAGGCAGAGGCTGAATTAGGAAGTGCGTTGTTCAATATTCAACATGCAACTGCTCAGTCTGCAATATGCTGTTCACAATTAGGAACAGGAAATGCCTTTTCATCAATTTGCATCATCTTGTTACTGCTTGTGACATAGCATGAGATACAAAGGAGTCACAACACTGAGATGAAATGAAGGTATTGAAGTAGGCTAATATTATTCACCCTTCATACAGAATAATAGTCTGGGAAGAGTTTATTACATATATTGCATCAAAATGTTCTCAAAACTGCACAAATTCAGTCATAAAGAAGCATATGCTCATTGTGTAATGCACCGATGGAAGACTGTCATTGTTTCCAAATAAGAGAAATCAACATAAAAGAACAATATATGTATACAATATATCAGTGGTTCCCAACCTTATTTGGCTCGTGACCCCATTTTAACATCACAAATTTCTGGTGACCCCAGACATTCAAAACAGAGACTTTTTTTTTCCTAAAATTAATTGGTTTTGATCATTTAATAGTTTGCTGTACAATGTTGTGATATGTTATATATCAGTGGCGGCTGCTCGTCTTTCAGAGAGGGGAAGCACATTGTCGGCTTACATAAAAAAAAAAAAAAAAAAAGTCAAGTTATTTAAACATAAATTCAGGCCTCCGTTCCTTTTTAAGAAAATGGTCAGTGACCTTATCGTACCAACTAAACAAGAAAACATTGAAATTATGCTAAATTGAAACAAGGAAGTACAATGAGTGTGTTTTATTTACAGTGCAAGAAATGAACAAGTAATTTCGTAGTGGTTTCTCTCTCGATTTCACAGCAGAATGCGCGACGGTATTAAACTGAACTCTGTCCAGTGAAGGAGAATATCTCAAAATAGCTCTCAATCAAACGGGATTCAGCCTTTCGACTGATCCTTCAATCAGCACGTGGAAGCCCAGCATCCAGCCCAGCTGAGCTCCGCCCACAGCTCCATTCACCCCAAGTCCGGGGGCAGGACAACATTGTCGCATTTAAACAATTTCAGTTTTGAGGCAATGGAAAAAACTGTTCCACTCAGTCTCATTGAAGTGCATGGACGCTGAGCGTCTACGGGCAAATGCACTGAGCAGAGATCGAATGAGAAAACAGTGCAACGGGAATGTATGAGAAGTGAACAACATCGAGTCTGTTGATTTGTGATAAAGCTGATTCTGAACGAACTCGTCTCTGAGATGAACGTGTTCTAACACATTTGTAGTTAATGAAATGTCAACACAACTGTACAGATTTAACCGTTTAATTTTCGTAATTTTAGGGGAAGCCAAGCTTCCCTTGCAGTCTATGAGAAATTGCCTCTGGTATATATGTACAGTCAATCGAACTTGTATGTACGAGGCTGCAAATTAATACTGAACAAACAATAACTCAAACTATGAATTATGAAAGAGCTGCAGCATCTGAAACCAACCACAATGAACATTTGAAAGATAAACAGTACGACAGTGCTTACGGTTCAGCTTCAGTATTTGTCATGTCTTTTATGTATTGGGATTGTCTCTCTAAACTCACCATATATTTTTTATTAATAAGTTTTTATTTTTGTCAGTTACTAAAAATTTCAGGCAACCCCATTTGAATTCCAGGCGACCCTGCATGGGTTCCCGACCCCAAGGTTGAAAAACACTGCAATATATACATACAGGGTGGGGAAGCAAAATTTACAATATTTTGAGGCAGGGATTGAAAGACAGTGTATGACCAATTAGTTTATTGAAAGTCATGAGAATTTATTTGCCAAAAGAAAATTTACATAATAGAAAATGTTTTTATTCTATGTGTCCTCCTTCTTTCTCAATAACTGCCTTCACACACTTCCTGAAACTTGCACAAGTGTTCCTCAAATATTCGGGTGACAACTTCTCCCATTCTTCTTTAATAGTATCTTCCAGACTTTCTTGTAATAGTTTTGCTCCTGGTCATTCTCTTCTTTCCATTATAAACAGTCTTTATGGACACTCCAACTATTTTTGAAATCTCCTTTGGTGTGACGAGTGCATTCGGCAAATCACACACTCTTTGACGTTTGCTTTCCTGATTACTCATATGGGCAAAAGTTTCTGAAAAGGTATGGATAATAGTGTTAGGTATGATTATGACATCAATATATGTTTGGTTTCAAAACAATTGACGTAGTGCCTGCTGAGAAAAAACAACTAAATGTTCATTGTAAATTTTGCTTCCCCACCCTGTATAAGAACATTACAAACAACCACAGCCAGTGACTAGTATTTTTTTTTTTTTACTGTAACTCAGTGAACAGCTGTCTCTAACATGTCTTTTAATCTTCAAAATTATCTAATCAGCTGCAAAAGCATTCACTGATCTAAAATGTTTGATCATTTTAAACCACTAATCTTATACATACTTTTAAAGAATTCAGGTAAAACGCAGTTCATCAGCTTTTTAGTGGCATGAGATGTGTCTTTTCTGGACATTCAGAGGTAGTGAAACACTGTCATTTCCCAAAACATGTTTTATCAGTAAAAGCCATGTGGATTAAAAGCAGTGGCACACTTGTTTTTATGTACATAGATTTTGCCAGATTTTGCCAGTTTTCTATGCTGTGTGTAGTCTGAGCACCAACAAACGAATGTGGAAGTACCAACGCAAAGGTGAAAAGAGTAACATTTTTTAACATTTGAAAAAAAAAAAAAAAAAAAAAAAATTACTGTCATAACAATTCAGGTAAAAATACTTATTTACTTGATGCCATTTAGAGGCAATACAGAGGTTGAAAGTAAAAAAACATTCACTTCAGTCTATACAACACACACCATGATCAGCCATGACATTATGAACTCTCACAGGTGAAATAATCATAATATTGATCGTATCAGATCCAGTTGTCCTTCCTTAGAGCGCTGTTGGTTGGTACAAACCAGTGCAGGTATTGGAGATCCTCTAAAGCAGTCGTCTCTCCATCACACTGTGGTCCTTGTGTATGTCTGTCTGATCCTTACTCTGCACATTTAGCCGTTTCCAACACATCAACTTCAAGGACAACGTGTCCACTCTCTCACGCCCACTGACAAGAGCCGAGGTAGGAAGATAATCAATGCCATCACTGCTTCACCTGCCAGTGGTCATAATATTATGGGTAGTTGGCGTATATACAGCCAGTTTATGCCTGTACAACACATGAGGGTCAAAGTTATACTGAATGTGTTCCATGTTTATTTATTACACCTGGTTTTCTTGGGAGTACACATATTCTAACACTTCTTTTGGTCACATCAGCCTAGAACGATGAAAACACAGAGCAGGAATTTTACTAATAGGTCATATATATATATATATATATATATATTTTTTTTTTTTTTTTTTTTTTTTTTTTGGGGGGGGGGGGGGGGGCTTAATTTGTAGTTTTATTATTCTTGCCATTTTTCTATTAAAAGCTTTGTCTCTTCCTCCTTGGCACATTGTTCTTTGTTATTTTTTCTTCTTCTTTGGTAAATGGCTGTCAGTATAGTTTGTCTTAACTTTCTAGCCTTTCTGGTCTTTCTCAATGAGAAATCCATCTGGAATCAGGGGGCTTGAATCCAAATATGAAGGCGGGACTAACAGACGCCAAGTAAACCAATCACAGATAAGACGGATGTGATTACTGTCGCTTTTGTCAGAGGAATGTGAGAATAGTAATCTGTAAGTCAATCCTTACTTTTGAATCAATTAAACAACCGACAACAGTTGTAAAGAGATTTGTGGACTTGAAACTGACTTTAACTCGTGACAAAAAGAAGTCGGTGCATATGTTGCATTACGAAACACCCGCCCCCTCAGACTTGTGACTGGTCCAGTATAAAATAGATGGGGCGTATTTCACAGCGACTGGCCTAATTCCAGACTGTTTCTCAGTAAAACCGGATGGCTGGCCAGGCTATTAACTTTCTGCATTTGGTGTAAAATTCTGACTGGTCCAAAAAGTATTTTCAAACCAAAGATGAACCTTTGTTCACTTCGACCCAAACTGAGAACCTCTTGTTTCATTGGCTTTGAGCTTCAGGCTGTTTGGTTAAGGCCATGGTCCAGGGCACATTTACACCTGGTATTTTGGCTCAGATCAAACTGAAAAGTCTGAACAAGATAAGAATGAAGCAAATGTGGAATATGTACACAACAAACATTGATATCTCTGTGTGAGACTGTACTGTAGGTATAATCAGCCTCCTGCTCCATCATCATAACTTCATGGATGGTGCACATGTAAACAAAGAAGAGCAAGGCTCACAAATGGAAGGAGGAGTCACAGGAGCCCTGGCAGACAGCTCATCAGTTTGTACACTTGGCTGCCATCCCAGCCTGTTAGAGGCACTACCAAAGACCAACCACAATCAAATTACTAGAAACACACAGCAAGGTAACACAATCAGTCCCACGGTGACTTCTGCACCCGTTTTTTTTTTTTTTTTTTTTTTTTTTTGAGATTCAGGTTGAACCAGACCTCCAACCCCAATGCTGTACAGCTTGTGAAAGAAGCCAAGTGGATCTATCTTTTGTTGGCACTGTAACATGCAGGCTTCCCCAATCTAAAACAGCACATATTTGGACCCTGAGGACCCTAGTAGGAACCACAAGAATCCACAAGAATAGACAGATGGTATCTATTATGATGACAGAATCTACTGATTGATTTTTTGCGCAGCCATTCTTTAATACATTTTAAAATAGTGCAATTTCTGGTATGGAGCCAAGGTCAAGCTGCTGTTTGCAAAGCTATTTTGCTGAAATGAAATGCACTAATATATGTCATGCAATTTCAGTCAAGATCATACAACACAAACTGACTTTTACAGCAGGGGAAAATGTAAATAACTTTAGTTGCAAGATGAATAACTATGCTAGACAATGTGGTCAGTTTCAGCTTTTTTCCAACATATTACTTTTGTGACACTTTTCCAAAGAAAATATTTAATTAAAAGTCTGAAGGACCCATGAATATATAATGAACTGTGTTAAGAAGAGTTAAATAAACTTTCAAACTCCTTGTATTTTACAGCATGTCTGGGTTAACAAGTGTAATTCCTGTGCACTATTTGCACATGAAAACTTAGCTTATGAGAGAGTATTAGACGGTAAAAAAGAGTCCCAGAGAAGTAATGGCTTGTGCAGATTGTTTTTCAGACATCTTAATGGTAATGGAAAGAGTTCTAATTAGATTTATCTTAATGATAAGGTAGGGGCTGAAGCTACAGGTAATGCATGATAATTACTAGGGTGATAATTACCAGGCATCTAAAGAAAAATGAAGGTACACATACTCAGCACCCCGATATGTAAAGAAAATGCTTTTCCGTGTTGACATGTGTGCCTGAATTTGCGGCTATGTGTGTGAAATGAATTGAGTTTTGTAATTTACAACACCAGCCTTGCCTTGAGTGTGTGTGTGGAGCTCCCAGCTGTCTTTTTTGTGCAGGATTGACTCCATTGTGTGGTACTTTGCCTGCCATGGTTGAGGTAGCCTGAGCTAAGCTGGCTTGGTGTAAATTGATAGGAGAACGGAAGAGAGGTTTACTAAATTTGTACAAGTAAACACTGCAATAATGTTCATGTATCACTTCAAACCAAAATGAACTGGGACTGCTGAAGATCATTAGGCTCTGCTCAATCGTAGCTGGTGGATTCTGACTGCACACTCAACAAAACAAGTGGCAGAGTGATTGGTAAATACACAACCCAATGCTCCTAAGCACAGGATATCAAACCTATTTGGCTCAGAGTTGGAGGTTTTTAATCATTTATCAGAACTTTGCTACTCTACCTCCTCTCAGCTGAAAATGTTTCCTCAAATGGCTGTGTTGGTTATGCAGTGAATGCTTGTTGACATGCAAAACATTAATGTTAAAGGAGACTGAAGAGGTTGGAGAATTTGGAGTATGATTGGTTAGTCTGTGTTAAAGCTGCTATTTTCTTCTGCACGTGCACTTTGTCAACATCATTATCACACTTGAATGTTTCTAAATGTCAAATTTTGAGGATCTTACAGTTATTGATGCAATGTTTAAAGAGCCAAATGTGGGTTTTTTTTTGCATTTAATCAAAATAAATTCACCTCAGTTCAAGTGAATTTAATACACTATATAATTCCAAGCTTTAAGTTACAAATATCATCCAAATGTAATCTGAAATAATACAGGGCACAACAATGCGGCAATCTGGATTTCATCATCATCATTCAGTATCAGTTTAAGTATCAGATTTCAGTTTCTATACAAGTTATCTTTAACGCCTCTTGCACATGCACACCCTCTCCCTCACATGCATAAACCCACAGTATGAACACACATCTGCAGAAGTCAACAGCGATAGCTGATCTGCTCAGAGAGAGCCTCAGGATGTGTTTTAGCTGACTGAAGTACTTATAGCCCATCATCCATCCTAAATCCTCTGATCAGCCTAAGAAAGAACCAGTCACTGCCAACTAGCTGCTAATAGCAATAACACAGCACCCGCATTAATTCCATAGTGTGGATGTCATGTCTGTGATTACATTCATTAAGGAATATTTCACTGAATAAAACTGACAAAAGGTGGTGTATTTGTCTTGTTAAAGGTGCCATAGGTGGATTAGGCTACAGAATCTGAATGAGTATAACTGTCAGGTTCCTTCCCCTCTGTCTCTGCTCCAAAGCCCTTCCCCGCAGAAAAGGCTTTCATGCACATGCAGGCTGATAACCACGGCAACCAGCAGGGTAGACAACGTGGCATACACACCAATAAGAGCCAAACACAAACTGTAGCCCATTGACAGGAATTGTTAAAACTGTTACCTGGCTGTAGTTTAGTTAGAAATGTCAATAAAATAGCTGTGCACTTAATTCATCCCTTAGTCTGGTGTGATCTCAGTTTATCTGGTTTGTCTTAATTTCTTTGCACTACCTTTTTGATATATATTCCTACAGAGGACCAATGAGTCTCAGTATAAACATGATAAATCAAGTCACCCTGCCACGTTTAATGGCATTAGTACCTTTAAATTCTACCTCAAAAGGACTGATGGTGTGCCGAGACTAAATGCAAAGGCAGTTTTGTGCATAGTGCAACTCCGTACAAAGTTGATTGACAGAGACAAATAGACATGAATAAACTGGAAGGCCTTGAGAATCAGAAGCAGAGGTCTGTGATGGAAACAGCCACAGAATAATGTCACAAACAGTCTCACACTTCATTATTTTGTCACACTATAGAGTTATTTCATTTGCAGTCACTCTGATAGCATTTAACATTACACACTCTATATGATTTGGTATTTATTAATTTCTTTTAACCCTATACTGTTTATATGGAGTGCCTACATATTAATTCTGTAGGGTGATTATTTGTTACAGTAATCGTTTTTTCTTTCTTTGGATTTTAGTTGTCGGTAGGGTAGGTAGGGGGTTGGTTCCTGGTGGAGCATAAGGTGTAGATGAGGATGAAGATTGACAAACGTGAAAACTGTTCATCAGACCACACCATGGGCTAATTCTTTTTTTGCATATCTGAATTTTTACCTCCTCAAGGCCTAACCCAGTGTTTTTCAACCTTGGGGTCACCTGAAATTTCTAGTAACTGATAAAAAAAAAAAAAATAAAAAAAATAAAATTACTAATAAAAGATTTTTTAAAAAAATAATTATTTCATATAAATTTCATTAGAACTAAAACATCACATGATTGTGCTAATAAAAATCAAGTTCCAATAAACTGCAGAATATAATATCTGAGAGGGCATATCACAATCATATGATTGACCTGATCATGTGACCAAGGGAGTAGGTTTGATTCTGACATTGGTGGGAACACAAATGTCTGGTGTAGTTTCAACCAACTCAATATGTAAAGCGTCATGAGATAACTTTTGTTATGATTTGGCGCTATATAAATAAGATTTGATTTGATTTAACAAAAGTGCTCCAAGGCAGCACTCCTGAAAGTTGATGTTTTTTTGCATTTGCGATCATAATTTCACATCAAGTAGAGCTGATCAAACAGGCAAACAATCATAGTCAGTCAGTTCTAGCTATTTAGGCACCCTAGACAAGATATGAATTTGGTGCCCCCCCCTTAAAAACACACACATGCACACAAACACACATACATATGGGGGGGGCGGGGGGGCACGAAGAGGAGATACATGAAGCATGAGAGGAGATGCACAAAGTAGCCAGTAGTAAACCACATAGAAACATAAATAAATCAGATAGAAACATTTATAAACCACATAGAAACATATCAAACAGCCAACTAGCAGTAAACCATATAGAAACATAAATGAATTAGAAACATTTAGAAACCAGCCAACTAGCAATAAACCACATAGAAACATATAGAAACCACATAGAAACATATAGAAACCAGCCAACCAGCAGTGAACCATATAGAAACCACATAGAAACATTTATAAACCACATACACATATAGAAACCAACCAACTAGCAGTAAACCATATAAAAACATTTATAAACCACATAGAAACATATATAAACCACGTAGAAACATATATAACCCAGTTCAGCAGCAGTAAACCACACCTTAGCAGATATCTCATATCTTAATCATCTACTGTTCCATTATTAGCCAACTTCGCTTCAGTTCAGTTCAGCTAGCTGTAGCTAGTAACACAAAACGTATTTTAACATTATAAAAGGTTACATACTTATACCTAATTGGATTATTTTTCTGCCTCCTCTTCTCTCCTCTTCTAAACTGTAAAGCTAAAGCCTTGGAAGGCCTTTTCATGGTGATAACCTCTACAACCTTTACCTGGATGCTAGCTGAACACCTGCTCTGCTCTGTCTCTGTCACTCACACACACAATGAGCACCGGTCTGGGAGAGCTCACCTGAGAAATTACGGGGGTGTTGTTTTGTTTTTGTTTTTTTCCTGTCATTTCTTTATTTTTAAGACAATTAATGAGAAATTATCATGTTATCAGTTAATAGCCTATGCCACTAACCGGCCCTGCACGCACCGACACACATACGCACGTGCATGCAGGCAAACAGATACATGTACAAATGTACATGTGAATGACACCTCTGATAGTCAAATCCGTCTAGCTAACGTGGCCCAAGCAGAACAAATGCATACATGTTGACAACTTACACTAAGTGGTTGGAGATACGAACTGCCTCCTGTCCCATCCAACTTTTTCTTTTTTTCCTGTCCTGTCCAACTACTGGTATCTTTAGCATTTACAAGTAGATGGAGTAACAGCATCGACGGCCAATCACATGTACCATAGCAAAACCGCAGAGCCAATCAGAGAGTGAGAATTAGATTAGAGGCGGGACTTCAAGCAGAGACCGACTATTGACCCTTTGTGTGCCATAATCATTAACTAAACACTACGGACAGCGGTAATATTGGTAGGGACAAAACAGTAGTGGCTGGATATTGGTAGGGACGTGTCCCTAGTGTCCCTATGCAATTCTACGCCCCTGCATGTGACCGTTATGCGTTACTACGCTTCCACCTGCTCAGACACAGTCGCAGTCAGAAAACCAGACTGAACAGAGAATGGAAAGATTTCTTCATCCGCCTGGCCCCGCTACGACATCTCCAAGAGAAAAATGTCTCTGTTTTGAATGTCTGGGGTTGCCAGAAATTTGTGATGTTAAAATGGGGTCAAGAGCCAAAAAAGGTTGGGAACCACTGATCTAACCCCTCCTCCACTTTTTGCATCTCAGCCCCTCTCAGCTTTCATTTCTAAAGTCCTGCTCCTGTCATGGCTTTTATGATCCACCTGTGTGTCTTTATACATCACAGGTCAAGTTTATGAAAAGACTTCTGCATAGCAACCACCCATGTATCCTTGGCCTGAGCTCCTCTGGTTACCATCAGTCATTGATCAGTATTTTATGAACTGAGACATCCTTAAAGATGAAGGTGAAAAGTTAACTCGCTGTATTATCCCTGTAACACACAGCACTTAGCATCAGCACATTACGAATCATCAGCTGTCATTCAGGGTGCTCTGGGACCAACTACAGATCTGGATCAGTACTTTGATCGAGGGCACAGTCAGGAGAATTTACCTATACTGGTTTCTGTTGGCAGGGGAAACCTGAGGACCTGGGGGAAGCCTATGTGACATGGAGAGAACAGGAAAACTCAGAACAATTCTCTGCTGGCCTAAAGAATCAGAGTCACTGACCTACATTTACTCCCTACATTTTTATATTTGTTTAATGAAGATGTATTAAATTATTCCCAATAGAGGGTATGCACATACATCACTTCCCCCCCGGGCCACGCCCCTCTAAGTCAGACTGAGTGGCAAAAACCAACCTGCTCAACATTTGGGAGTATAGCAGTAAACACAGTGAGACCGGGAAAATGTGAAATATGAAATTAAATTAAGGACAATTGGACTGGACATGGATCTGTACAAGCTACCAAAGAACAAGTGGTCCATGAACACTGACATGTGGCCCGAAATCGCGTATCTGGACATCCAGGGCGTAGGGGATCATCTCTATTTTTACCTGAAACAAATATACAGGGGTTGGACAAAATAATGGAAACACCTTAAAAAATCAACAAAATATAATTTAATATGGTGTAGGTCTGCCTTTTGCGGCAATTACAGCCTCAATTCTCCGAGGTATTGATTCATACAACTTGTGAATTGTTTCCAAAGGAATTTTAAGCCATTCTTCAGTTAGAATACCCTCCAACTCTTTTAGAGATGATGGCGGTGGAAATCGACGTCTTACTTGAATCTCTAAAACTGACCATAAATGCTCAATAATGTTGAGGTCTGGGGACTGTGCCGGCCATACGAGATGCTCAACTTCATTAGAATGTTCCTCATGCCATTCTTTAACAATTCTAGCTGTATGGATTGGGGCATTATCATCTTGAGGTGAAGGTGTTTCCATTATTTTGTCCAACCCCTGTACATGGTATCATCATCACTGACAACCAGGGGCCAAAACTAGGCAGAGAACCAGCTGATCCAAAGTGCATTTACAGTAGACTGTGTACTGACCCCAGTGAATATATGCATGATCTACTGGTACTGAGGAGATTTACGTCTAGTTCATATTAAGTACTTTATACAACACAGATACTACTGCTGTGGACCAGCAGGGTACGACTTTATTCTTGTAAATTATGATATTTTTCCCACCTGTTTTTAAATTACGACATTATTCTTGTAATATTATGGTTTTATTGTCAGAATATGACAACTTTAATCTCATAAACGAATTACATTTTTATGTTTTGTTTTGGTTTTTTTTTAACTACGACTTTATTCTCATAACATTGTGATTCCTTTTGTATTCGACATTATTATCATAAAATTACAGGTTTTCCATCGATATTTATGACTTTATACTCGTAGTGACAAGTGTTTTTGTTTTCTCATGTGGCCCTAATACTCTGTCATAGCTTTATTGTCCAGTTCCCCCATATTTGAAAAACAAGGTTAGCCTCAGTTTAAGTTAGTTTACAAATCATGTAGGAGCACAAGGTTCAGAATCACAAAATAAAGACAAAAACCATGAAAGATCTGATCACGAAACCAAGAGCTTTACTAAGAAGTAACATTAGCCAAAACAATAAGTAATTTAAGGTCTGATTTTACCCAAAAATACAGCATAAGTTAATGTTATCTGACATGAAACAGGATCCACAAATCTAGGTTTGGTTTCCTGGATTTGTGGATCCATCTACTTCTCTTTTCTTTGTCTTTCGGTGTCTGTAAAACGATAGCTCCGACTGCTTTTCAAACCTGTTCATACAATCAATTGCACAACAGCTCTTCCCCATTTTTTAAAATTAAATATTGTTATTAAGTTTAGACAGTATTGAAGCCAACACTGTCACTCATCTCCCTCTTTCTGCCACTCAGTGGGCGCGGTGGCTGCGGTGACTTCCACTAGTGGTGACATCACATGCATACCCTCTATAGTCTATTCTCTTTGTTTCATAGCTTTTCTCTTGCTTGTACTGCTTCAAGTAATGTATGTGTTTGAAAGAGCATTTGTCCAATCATATTTCAGCTGTCATGTGTTGCCGGGTAAAATAAATCTCGAGGCCTTCAGAATTAACACGGTAGGCTTCTGTAGCATCAAATAAATGGAAATAAACTGGGGCTGTCATAATTAACACATTTACGTGGATTAATCCATCATCATGATTAATCTGATTAAAAATTTTAACACAATTAACCTATCTGCCGCACAGAATGACTCTGAACATCACGGGCAACGCATTTCGGGCAATTTGTCCAAGTAAAGTTAGTGTTGCGCATGAACAAATGGGCAATTGATCCAGTAGTGACAGGCAGCAGAACCAACCCATAAAGAAGATGCTAAACAGTACGTTGGCCCTCTTGATGGAAATTTGAGTACAAAAGAAACCCCCAGACAGAACAGTCGACCAACATAAAGTATTATGCATACTCTGCAGGAAGGATTTTTCTTTTCATTGCAGCACTTCCATCTTAAAAAAATAGGACCAATGGCCCTGTGGCCTACCAGCCAAATTAAAAGCTTTGGGAAATGTATTCAGATGCCATTTATTATCACCCAGTTATGTGTATTTATGATATTACAGAAATAGCCCATCTTTTGGTCATATTCCAATCAGATCTGTAAAAAATTCAAATTCCAACTTGATATCATTGATATTTACTGATTTATTGTATCAATCCACTTCCTATCTCTTATAATGGGAACATTTTTCAAAGTCGCACCAAATCCAGAATCAGATCCAGATCGAAATAATTTCAATACCTTGTGCTGACATCATCATACAGAAGCTGTATACCAAGTTTGAAGTCAATCAGAACTGGAGTTTTGGAGAAAAAGACGATTGAAATGTTTTCCCCATAAGAGCCCATGTTAAATTTTCCGTAAGTTCCCAGATCCAAAAGAAGATCCTGATCAGCATGTGGCCATTAAGTTTTGATCATCTCCCCATCACGGCTGGACTGTAGACATGTCAACTTGATATCATTTATATTTACTGAGTTATTGCATCGATCCACTTCCTATCTCTTATAATGGGGAAATTTTTCAAAGTTGCACCAAATCCAGAATCAGATCCAGATTGAAATAATTTCAATACCTTTTGTTGACATCATCATAAAGAAGCTGTATACCAAGTTTGAAGTCAATCGGAATTGTAGTTTCGGAGAAGAAGACGATTGAAATGTTTGTAACGGACGACAGACGACGACGACGACGGACGCCGCATGATGACAATGGCTTATGGCCTGTTGGCCGGTAAGCTAAAAACCACATAAATGCGAAGCATACGTTAATCAGGGATTCTGCTAGCACTTCAGCTAACGTGTCGCCCAGTTTGTGACAAACACGTTAAGTGCGTATACAGTATATTCACTTCTTTCTTGAGTCTGTTTGTTCATATAAAATGAAACGTGATTAATACAGATTAAAAATGAATTACATTTAATTGTGATTAATCAAAATTAATTTCTTGCAACCCTGTGGTTAATCTGATTAAAAATTTTAATTGTTTGACAGCACTAAAATAAACTTGTTGCTTTAACCAAACAGATTTCATGTTTGCCATATGGGGGCGATCTAGCAGGTGTGCAAAAATGTCAGCATTTTCACATCATTTGATTGGACGGTCAGAGAGCATACGAGTCAAAACACTTGCATGAAAAAAAGTTTATTGGTTACATTTGATAGGTCCTCTCCCTCAATGGCTGATAGAAGAGAAGAAATGGATTTGGTCACAGATATACTAAATCAAATTAAGCAGTGGTTTTGGTGAGTATAATGTATTTTATTAACATTTTTATGTGTTTATCATTTTCTTAAGTAAATATTGATGATTGTGCTTGAGATGATGTACATGGTTCAGCTGTGGCTGTAGTGAAAGGACACCTGCTGAGTTGTGCTCAGTGGGTTTCTCGCTTTAGAAATAGCATTCATTCTCTGAGATACATGTCTGTGATGTAAGCCCTGTTATACTGGGTTTTTATTAGGGACCGAGCCGAAAGGTAAGGCCCTCTCACGCAGTGAGAGGCCTTGCCTGCAAGCAAGGCCCTATTGTTTTTCGTTCGTTTTTATATTATTATTATTCACACACCACTTTGACCTGGATTTTGACCCCCTGAACATGCACGAAAACTCACCAAATTTGGCACACATGTCAGGCCTGGCGAAAAATTTGATAAAATGAAAAAATTAACCCCATAGGTGCCAAAATGGGCTCTCTAGCGCCACCTATGTGAAAAAAAACGGCAATTGCCCTAGTGGCCAGTAGGAATGTCGTACAGACATGAAACCAGTGCTAAAATTTTTGATGAATCATGCTCTACAAATCATCCACTGACACTCATGACCTATCTGCAACAGGAACTTCGCAATATGCCTTTCAAAATAAAATTTCTAAAACTAACTCCGATGACACGGTTTGTGGTATTGACTTCTAAATAGTGCCAAAAGATACAGTGAACTCTCCTTAATACAACGATTTCACACCTTTTCCATAACTGTCTTAGTTTTTTTTTTACAAGCCCGCAAAGTTGCCATGTTTGGAACTCATTTTTCATTTTGGAGTTTTTCCCCACATGTGACATATCTACGCGTTCACGGGACTCAGCACAACTCTCACATCCAAAACTTTTTGAGATAGGAGGTACGGTTATTGATTTATAACAGTTTGTTTATTTTCATACTTTTTCGGCTTTAGACTGCCATTTGACCCCCTTAACATGCTCCAAAACTCACCAAATTTGCCATGTATGTCATGGCTGGTGAACACTTTCATTCAATATCAAAATTAACCCCTTGTGTGCCAAAATGGACTCTGTAGCGCCACCTATGTACTAAAAAACACACAAAATCTGCCCTAGCGGCCAGTAGGAATGTCACAGAAACATGAAACAAATGCCAAAATGTTGGTCTGATTGAGCCCGACAAATCATACACTGACACTCATGAGCTAACTCCAACAGGAAGTTGGCAATCTGCCTTTGAAAGTTACTATACGTTTCTGCAATTACTGCTTAGTCATTTCAGACCATTGAATAAAAAGTTATACCTCATTAAATTCCCACAAGTCTGCAGAATCCAAAAGTGAAAGAATTTTTCAGATCCGACCTACGGTTATGGAATAATGGCGATTTTTTGAAGACTATGTTTACTTTCACTTTTAACAATGACAAAGTCCCTATAAAACTCTTCCTGGTGCACAGCTGTACATGTCTGTCCTTAGTGCAGTGGTTCATGTAGCTGCCTATGAAACAAGAGGACCCAGGTTCAAATTCCAGACAATCTAATTTTTTTTTTTTTTTTTTTTTTTTTTCCTTCTTTCTCCATTTTAAAACAGGTTTTACTGGATTGTATTTTGGATATTGGAAATTTTGCACACATTCAAAAGTACACTGAGTACATTTTTTCTAAATAAAACCCTAATTACCAATAATACAAAATTTCTATTACATAACTTCTTTTCATTTTTATGACCAAACACTCAACTGTTTGTGCAATGTTTCTTCATTCAAAAGTACTCTTTCTCACAGACACATGCTCACACAATAGGGTTTTTTCAAAATAAAAGCCTTAAATGTGAGAAATCATCACTTTAATGCTCAATTATTTATACAATTTCAATTCATTTTTCAAACTGATTCTTTCTCTCACATACAAAACAAATGCACATGCACACAGTAGGGTTTCCAAAATAAAAGTGTCATTTTAAAGGTGATGGTGGTTTCAGCAGAGGGTCGCTGGTGTTCTGTACAGATGTAAGGAGGACAGACACTAAAGGGTGGGAACTGGTATGGGGACGGAGAGGTGTGAGTGGAGCTGAGGTGTGGACATTCCCGGGACGCAGATCGCGGGGGAGGCGGAACGCCCGGTGCGAGGTCCCGCCCAATGCTGCTTGCAGCTTTAATTTATATATGGTACAGTATTGATATGAAAAGGTGGATTAAGATAGGTACAACACCGCTGAAGGCCTACATGTAGCACTACCAGTGGCTGCATTGTCTGCTTAAAGACTACTCTTGTTGTGCTGTTAAAGGTGGATGATTTTGTGTTACAAAACACACTGAAAACACTGTATTTAGACAGTTGTTCTAGAAGGACAAATTTCCTTTATCCTTAATTGACAAAAAAGGAAGCATTCAATACTATTCTTAGCTCTGTTGTGTTTGATGAATTAGATACAGCCAGTGTGTGGAAGCGTGTGGAGGGTTATGCTTTTTCTCCACTACTTTTATCCTTACTATAATCAGTTGGTTACAAAGCATTTGAGACAGATTCACTGTCAGATGTACCCTGTTTGAATTTTCACTGTAAAAAAAAAAAACAGTAATCAACTGGCATCAGGGTGCCATTATGATACTGTAAAATTAACAGGTTTTTACTGTCACAAAAATGTACAGAGTTGTACTGTTAATGAAAAAACAGTACGAACACTTTTACAATATTTAACAGTTAATGTCCTTGATTAACAACAACAACAACAACAACAATAATAATAATAATAATAATAATAATAATAATAATAATAATAATAATAATAATAATAATAATACTACATTTTATTTATAGGCGCCTTTCAGGACACTTAAGGTCACTGTACAAAGTTGATAAAATAAAATAAAACACAATTAAAATTACACACATACATATATAAAACACATGAACACTTAAAAGAACATTACATAGCTGTTTTTCCTTCACAGTATCTTACGGTTAACTGACTTTTCCAAAATACTTTTAACCTCAACCTTAATACAGATTACACACATAGGCACACTAAATACTATTACACATTTATTAAGAAAAAGCTACAGTAGACCTTATTCTGATGTTGGTGTTTGTGAGTCAGAAACAGACCTAAATCCAAAATGTTTCAATCAAGTGCAATTTGCGAAAAAAAAAAAAAAAAAAAAAATCAAAAAAATCAAAAAAATCCAGGGCTTTCAATTGCACTTTTACATTTCAATTTTGTTTTTCAAAATGCCTTTGACTTAAACAAACAAAACCCTCACAATAAATATGTAAATATACGAAACAGTGTTCACAAACTTTCAAATCTAAACCTGTGAGATTTAAATGTATCAAACATTTTGTTGGTTTTAAGGTATCTAAATGGCACAAATAAAATATAACTTAAACATAGATTTCAATAGAGAGAGAAAGAGAGAGAAAATGAGCTCTGAAATATCTTTTATTACATTTTCTCATATGGAAAACCAGGGAATGTGTCAGTCATTTTCTGTTATCAAAAACAAAATCTGTTGTATGTCATTTCAGGGAGATGGATAGGGCTGGTATCGCCAATACCAATACTTTGTAAAAATAAACTCAATGTCTGGGAACCCCGCCCCCCCCCCCAAAAAAAAAAAAAAAAAAAAAAAAAGAGTGTATTTCAAATAATAACTTCATAAAGAATACAAGACATGAGAGCAATTATTGTTTAGTTGTTAACTGTTATGAAAATGAAAACTTGCATATTAATTCAGGTTACATGAACATGTTAAGATGAAACATGAAAATACTGAACATGTAATACTTTAACAAAAGCATCCAACATTGACACTTTCCCTCATTCATAAGTTTTTGTTAAGGAACAATAACATATTTACTGTTTTCGCCTTTTGTCTTTTGTTTTTTGCTCAGAACCTTTCCAGCCTTTGAAAAGACTCTCTCTGTTGGTACAGAAGTAGCAGTCATTCCCAGGTTTCCTAATTTGGATGGCTAATTATCACCTAATAAAGAACACGCAAGTTAGCCTGAATCAGTGGTTCCCAACCTGTTTTGGCTCGTGACCCCAGTTTAACATCACAAATTTCTGGCATCCCCAGACATTCAAAACAGAGACTTTTTTTTTTCTTTGCTAAAATTAATTGTTTTTTGATCATGTAATAGTTTGTTATACTATATTGCAAATAAACGTTCATTTTAGATGACATTTAGTCTATATAATGTATATTATTATGGACGGAGGCAGAAAAGCCAGGTGTAGATTACTGCACAAAGTGAGAATTTTATTTTCCTTGGTCAGGATATGTACAGTCAGTCCAGCTTGGATTTACAAGGCTGAACAATACTGAACAATACGAATACTGAACAAACAACAACTCAAACTATGAATTATGAAAGAGCTGCAGCATCTGAAACTGACCACAATGAACATTTGACAGATAAACAGTACCACAGTGCTTCAGTTTCAGCTTCACAGTTTGTCATGTCTTTTATGGATTGGAATTGTCTCTCTCAACTCACCATCTATTTTTTATCAGTAAGTTTTTATTCTTATTTTTATCAATTACTAGAAATTTCAGGCGACTTGATCCCAAGGTTGAAAACCACTGGCCTAAATAGTTTATACTTCAAGTCAGTTTAGTAGTACTGATGTTCACTCAGTGTTAACAGACAAAACAGCTGAACAAACAGATTAAAATTATGCATGACACACTAAGTAGTTCAGCTAATTCACCCACATGCTCTTCTTTGTAGCCCAGTGTTAGCAATGTGCTATCAAGCAGATTCAGGGTAATACATTTTACACACTGAGTTTCAGAAAAAAAAAAACACACTAGTAATTTACTTAGACAGATTCCAACAATGCAAATTTTCTTCAAATGTTCTTATGTTGTACAGTTAATAAGCAATTATCTATACAAATCTTACTTGCTGATGTATTCTTCAGTCATGACCTGTACATATCCAGTAAAACATGCAACATAATTCATAGTATTTCTGCCAATTTAAAAAATAAAGGTGCGGGAGACTTTTGTGACCAATTTTTCATCAAATCTGTTAAAACTCAGTCATAGCCTAAGTATCACAAATCTGTAAGTCTTTCTGTGACTACTCACCTGAATCTCTTGCATTACGGTGAACAATTTAAAAGTGCCATCCACCATAAACAAAACATGTGTTTGCATTCAGAGCTGGGAGGTAACTCGGGCATCTTCGGAATTTTGTCGCGACGTGCATTGTGGGAAACAGAGGCTCGCGCAGCCACCTGACAGCGGCAGCTGCTAAAGACACGACGCAAAAACGGCAGGAGCTCCCTTCCCTCTATGCATACTCCTCCAGCCGTTTCCGCATTTCAGACATGTCTGCGTGTTTGTTTCATCCAGATAGTATCATATGGTCATGCTGCCACTGCAGGTGGCTGCACAAACCTCTCTTTCCCACAATGCACATCACGACAAAATTCCGAAGATGCCGGAGTTACCTCCCTGGTCTGTTTGTAAACAGGTTTTGTTTATGGTGGATGGCACTTCGAAATTGTTCACCGTAATGCAAGAGATTCAGGTGAGTAATGACAGAAAGACTTACAGATTCATGATACTTAGGCTATGACTGAGGTTTTACAGATTTGATGAAAAATTGGTCACGAAAGTCTCCCGCACCTTTAAATAGCTTCTTACCAAATAATCTTTAAGACGTCAGTGGATGAAGAAATGAAATGATTCCACTCCACATGTGCAGCTCAGGTAAAGTTGCCCCTCTCAAAATACATGCTTAGTGGTAAATTATAAAGAAAATGCTGTATTTTAGGGAAAACCTCACAGTCATGTAAAAAAAAAAACAACAAACAGTACAAGGAATGGAAATGAACACTCTGTGTTGTATATTAACAGTTCACTACTATATTTAATGCTGTTTAAATTCTGCTGTAAATGTACAGAAATTGTTTACACTGAAAATGTTTCAGTACAAACTAGAATTGTGGTTTCAGATCTCAGACTTTTTTGTACCCGTGAGCTCTTGTTTTATAATTAATTGTAACATGGAAATTTTCTATTAGGATAAAAGTATTGTTAATCTGACACTCATCCCAAATTAGCATTGCACTCTGCTTCATTATTCAGTGTGAAACGTTTGTAATGATGCCAAAACAGAGAGCATTGTGTTCAAAATGAATTCAGCACAGAAAGAATCGCCCTGCCCAATTACAGATTCTTAGCCACTAGACAGTCCTGAATAGCTTTAGTGGTGCCAGTGTGGGTTTACTCTGTTGGGAATAAAAATCTAAATTTCTGATACCCAGCATGACTGATTATTGTGTTGTAGAGAGGTAATACCAAACAGTGGGATGTGGAGCTATTTGCAGGTGAAACAATTAACTAAAGAAAAAAATCACAATGACTTCACATTTATTTCTTCAAAACTATAAAAACATTCAGTCCTACTAAATTACTACAAGTTACGTGACTGTATCTGAAGTGAAATCTGTTTAACCCATAAAGACCCAAACATCCAAAGTCTTCTACTGATCTAAACTGTTTACTGCTTGTTGATCCACTAATCTTACAGACACATGAAAGTAATTGGTGTAAAATGCAGTTTGTCATCTTTTCATGGTCATCAGACATGACCCATTTGGACGTTCAGAGGCTCCATAGTTACTGTGGAAACACCATCATCTTCTACAACATTGATTCACCAGTAAAACCCACGTACTCTGATAAATGACAGTGGATGGAGACACTTGTTTTAATGACATATTTTGTTGAAAAAGTCTCTTTTTTCTACAGTTTCCTCTGTTTTTGATATAACCCTCAGTTTTAATCTGAGCTTTTAATAGCATCTACATGATCAGTTTTATTTTTTTTTATTATTATTTATTTGCATATATAGTATAAAATAAGACAAATACATGTATACCATACTTTCCGGGCTTTAAGGCGCACCGGAATATAAGCCACACCTGACTCTAAGCCACAGCTGACTTCAAGTCGCACCTGAGTATAAGCCACAGGTGACATGAGATGTTTACACAGAAAGATGGTAAACAGAAGGATTATTGAAATATTTATTTCTACACCTAAACTGCTTTTTTCCAAACAGTGCCTGTAACACGGCAGTAAAACGGCAGGAACACGGCTGGTTTAAAAACCCAGAAAAATCATTGATCTCTATCTTCATCTTCCTTCTGCTCATTGAAACCACTGCAGTCGTTTTCTTCAGTGTCGGAGCTGAACAGCCTCAAGGGCTCTGTCACACATCTTCTATGTCTTTCCTCCGTTGTTGCTCAATGGCACTTCCGTGCTGCAGCTCTGTTTCCTTCTTAGACAGACACATCAATTGCTTTTAATTTAAAAGCTGCAAAATATGCATTTCTTTGTGTGTTTTCCATGATGAGGGTTTGTGCATGACACGCAAAATGATTGTTAAAAGTTAAGATTAAAACTTCTCCTCTTCGCATCACCTCTTCCACCTGTCTGTCTCAATTTTGCGCTTCCTGCTAGAGCGCCCCCTGGTGGCTGTTAGCCTGTAAAAGTCTATCCTCGAACTGCATCGCTGTATAAGCTGCAGGGTTCAAAACGAGAAAAAATTAGTGGCTAATAGTCCGGAAAGTACGCTATATCTTTCTTGATAGAGAGAAGGGTATGAAAATGTGCAGGTGGGGTCGGAAACCCAAAAGGATTCTAGAATCACCTCACCTTGACTTAGTTGTACTTTAAACAAAATAAAAGAATGTCATTTGCATGCCTTCCATGAAGTAGAGGGATAAATAAAACGACATGAATGTAAAAGAAATGACGATTATATATCTATAAGCATCATTTCTTTCAATAACACAAAGAGTAAAAAGAAATGAATAATAACGATAATGATGGTAATGATAATGATCAGTCAATCAAATATAACAAAACACACAATTTTCACTGAAACAATGCAAAACATAGAAGATAATATTACAATAAGTTGTGATAAATCACTTCAGAAAGAGTACATTTAGAGGAAAAAATCATATGGGAACTGCCACAAATGTAGCACTGGGTCTTTACGGGTTAAGATTATGTAAAACAACAACAGCAACAACATGGTAAACATTTTCTATTGCAAACTATAGACCGTGACACATACACATTAACCTTGTTGTGTCACATTTCATTTTCTTACATTGTTAAGATCTGAGACCTTGCAGTTTAATTGAAATGCATGTCTCAGTATATGTGTTGCATCAGTCCAGCTTTGTTCAATCAGAAAAAAAAAAAGAAAAATCAGTTTAATTATCCTCCTTGCCATGAAAGCTGAGATAAAGGAGCACTTTCTTTATAGTTTCTGTCAATTTCAGAAAGCTAATGTGACATACTGCTTTTGTGGTTATGACACATCAGCACCTCCTTACACATTACTGCCTAGTATGAAATCATGTCAGTTTTAAGTCACCCACCAACATGAATCTCATAATAAAAGGAAATACAGGTATTCTGTTTACCCTTTACAGGTCACTCATTGAAATACTCTGAAATTCAAAACTTCAACCTTTGTATGTTATTGGACATCATCATCATCATCATCATCTCCTTCCTCTTGCCATAAAACATCCGAGCAGCACTTGTTAAAAAGTAAACACATGCAATAAAACAACTATTATAAGGTCATAAAGTGACAAAAATCACTCATATTCACTATTTACAGTTTCAAAATGTCTTTAAAATCTCTTTGAATCACTGTATAATGCTATAAAATCCAACATGCTGCTTGACCTCACTGAACCACAGGATTGGCCCCATGTTTAAAAGAGTGATATTTTGCTTTTTTAACCCATAAAGACCCAGTGTTACTTTTGTGTCAGTTCCCAAATGATATTTTCTCCTTATCTAAACTTTCTTAAGTGATTTATCACCATTTATTATAATATTTTCCTCTGCATTTTACATTTTATCAGTGTAAATCAGGTATTTTTTCTATATTTAATTCACTGATCAAGTAGATGCTCATAAAAGTTCAGATTAAAGTTGAGGGTTATATCAAAAACTGACAAAACTGCAGAAAAAGTTACTTTTTTGGTCAAATCTATCGCTAACCTAACATAAACCAACATTTTCTACCCACTGTCATTGATCCAACTCCATGGGTTTTACTGGTGAATCAATGTTGTAGATGATGACAGTGTTTCCACGTTCACTACGGAGCCTCTGAATGTCCAAATGGGTCATATCTGATGACCATGAAAAGATGATAAACTGCATTTTACACCAATTATTTACATGGATTGATAGGGTTAGTGGATCAACAGGTATTAAACAGTTTAGATCAGTAGATACTTTTGGTTGGTGGTGTATGTTTGGGTCTTTATGGGTTAAATGGAATTATGCATTTTAAAACATTTCCCTGTGGTCTACATAAACTGTAAATGCTATGCTTGAGTCTGAATTCTTCATTAATTCAACTCCATAGGTTCATCTTCAACCCTATTTCTGAGTAATGACACCAGAAAGGTAGTTTTGAGGGCTGGCCCTTTAAATGCAAATGAGACACTTCACACCCAACCCCCTCCAGGTTGTTGACCATGCTTTCTGTCTCGTTCAGCCACTTGTGTTTGTTAATACAACCAACAACTGAACAGTTTAGGTAATCGACTCGAAGTTTGGACATATTTTCAGTATGGACTACAACCGCTGCTGCTGACAAACAGTTATGCCGTACTCAGAGAAATGTTCGGCAGAAGTCTTGACCTTATATGTGCAAATGTCGTAGTTACAAAACATATCAAATTATTTATTTATTTTTATTTTACCTTTATTTAACCAGGAAGTCCCACAGATTAGGAATCTCTTGCAAGGGAGACCTGGCCAAGGTGGCAGCCATACAAAGTCCGAACAACATGAAACACATACATGATACACAATGAACAATAAAACACAATAACAACCATTCAACCATAATGGCCTCAAGAAAAAGAGTAGTCACTTTTCCATTGGACATCTGCGCAAAACTTTACAGATATTTTTTAAATGTTGAAAAAACAGAAGTGTATAGTGTCGTTTTTTCCATTAAATCACAATTGCAATCATTTGTTTATTTATTATCACAAGATGACACTGGAAGTCATTCCATAAACATGGTGACAAACATAAATATGGTGTTGGTTTACAGATATATTCTTTATTATTATGTATTACCCCTCTATCTTGTACTAAATTAAAAAAAATGATTGGGTTTCCTGGTGTGTCCACACATACCGCCACATTTCTTCTTCTTCTTCGTTTGTTGTAATATCCGTCAACATCTGTTTTTTTAATTCACCTGACTCTAGTTGTGTAAAAAGGTCTTTCCATTTGTGCTATACCTGAAAAACCACCTCTTGCCAGTGCAAAAAAATTAGACATTTGGCGAAATTGTCGTTTTTCCATTAGGTAAATTTTTATGCACAATTTGCGCAATTTGAGGATCAATGGAAAAGTGACTAGTGGCATTCCTCCTTCACTGCATTCTCCATGATACTTTAAAAAAAACATTAATAGAAACAAATGTATGTAGTTTAACAGTTTTTTGAAGATTTTTCCACAACCATGGTGCATGGTAGGAAAATGCTGTTTTTCCAAAGTCTGTCAGAACTCAGATAACAGTCAAAATCAACCACTTGGAGGAACGTAGATGGAAACTACTAGAGCTAACAGAGAGAAGATTACTGAGGTATTTTGCGAGTTTACCAAGCAGAGCTTTATAGAAAAAATAAATGTGCTAAAGACCAATAAAAGTGGAGTGACCCCTTTAATGTTTGTGGAAATGACCAAAAATAGTCACTTGCCTGATAACAGGTTAATAATCCCTTCCAAACACACTTGCCTCACTCAGTCTATTGCACTGATATGCATTTGGACTTCCTATTTATAATCATTGCAAGTGCTCCTGGTAATTCAATTTCAGAGTCTTTTTTTTATTTAATTTTATTTTACAGTCTCCGTCTAAGTCATGTCATAAATGTAAAAATGAACAAGAGAGTGGGATAAATCCAGATAAATGTAAATTCTTCCTCTTTATTAGTTTTATCTCAAGTGTAATAATGCATTCAGAGCCAAGTAGAGGCAGGCTGGGGGAAAATTAGGAGCATCTGCCAGAGAGATCCATATACGAAAATAGAGCCCAGAAGCCTGGGTAAAAGCATACCGCTCACTCAGACTCACACTTGAAGGATTTAATGGGTTTGTCAAAATAAAGTACCATTCTGAAGCAGAAAAGAGTATCTTTAATAAGTCGCCCTAACTGTTGAATGGTAAAAAGAAATTTTCATACAGTCGAGTGACACCATGCCAAATAGAAAAAGGACCATTTTAGTTTATTTTCTGATTGTGTGTTGTAGTGTTGGTTCGTTCTCACAGGCAGTATGTTATTTTTAAATTAGTTTAATCACCCAGTAGCCTACTGCCGAACCTCAGGCATGCATCACAATGTCTCATCTGCATACTGCTATGGCTATAAATTTATTTTGCCTCAACTAACATATCATATAACCTTAACATTAGCACACATAGTAATATATATCTGCATACTGATGTGCATGAAACCAAGTACACACAAAAAACCACAACACAAGTACAGAAGCAAAGATAGGCGACAGTAATGTTTATAAGATTGAACTTCACACACATTCATACACTCTCTGTCTCATACAAAAACTCCACACATTACATAGAGTCAGGCAGAGCTGGGGCTATAAATTACAAAATGCAACTCCCGCTTATCTCAACGTTGATTAAAAGGGAAAACTGGCCCTGAATACCATCTAGAGCCCAAAATGGTTAGAAATGAATAAATCATAGCGCTTATCCCAAACAGCAGAAGGAGAAAATGAGCAATATCCTAGAAAGCTTTAATTTTTTCCCAGCGTAAATATGACGGGTTGTTTAGTGAATTCTAAGCAGATGCTTACCTGATTGGAATTTGATGCACCACAGCGAAGGTTGACTTATGGGGATCTAGTGAGAGGAGAATATATTGAAATACAGGCCTTATTTGCACGATGAGACATATTTATAAGTACAGTATAGGATCCATCTAATAAGAAATTGGCTATTTAATGCCGTACATAGTAGAAGATCAAACCCCACATGAAAAAGGGGGGAAATTAATAATGAAATGCTTGTTACATGCATTATAATATGCTGCATTTCAAGGCTTCAGCTGTTTTTCTTGTATTCAGATTAGTCTATAATAAATGACCACATAGTGAATTTTGACAGATGGGTATTACAGATATATTCAGGAATACCTTTCTGCATATTTTGAAGTAGGCTGGAGGAAATAATTAATCAGCCAAGAATAAAGATCAGTTTATTTTTATCTGACTTATTTGCTGGCATGAATTGGACAAATGGCTCTTTGTGTTCCTCTAAGTGATGGAATGAATCGGCCTATTTAATATGTAGGTTATAACCATTGCTCTGATTAATGAAATCAAGAAAAAAATGTAAATGAATGCATTCATCGCACATGCAGGAGATTTTTCCCCAAGCGTGCTCCCTTGTCTTTTTCCTGTGAAAGAGCCGAGCTGTACATTATCAGATCCATAGGCTTCAAATAAACAACCTCATCACAAAGGCTCATGGTGCCTCACTTTGATTTCCAGTTGTATTAGCCGTACAGGAGATAACAGAGATCATCTTTTTTAGTGCAGTCGACAGTGAACACGACCAGAATAGAGGAGGCAGAAAGAAGAGCAAGAGCCCTTCAATATATTTTATGTTAGGTAAGAAAAATGATGCTCGAGGATCAATTTGAGAAATAAACTGGTGGGAAAATTTTTATCCAGTTTTTTGCAGAAACACTGTTTAATATTTAAGCACATTTGATCTTGTTGGAAATGTTTCAACACAAATCAGAATTAAGATGAGTTGTCAGATAGATTTAACTTAGTATAAAAATTCTCAGAAGAAAGCAACAGTAACAAATAACTTTATTACAGCACACACAGGAAAAAGACGTGATTTTACATTATTTATTTTAACCCATAAAGACCCAGTGGGACTTTTATGGCAGTTCCAGAATGTTTAATGTTTCTTAAGTGATTTATCACCATTTATTATAATATTATCCACTGTACTTTGCATTTCTACAATAAAAATCTGGTATTTTCCCATGTTTAATTTACTGATCGTGTAGATGTTCATAACAGCTCATATTAAAGTTAATTATCATAATATCAGAAACAGAGAAAAATGAAGAAAATTGGACTTTTTCAACAAATCTTATCATTAACTGAACATAAACCAAGTGTCTCCATCCACTGTCATTGATCCAACTCCATGGGTTTTACTGGTGAATCAATGTTGTAGAAGATGACAGTGTTTCTATGGTAACTATGGAGCCTCTGAACGTCCAAATGGGTCATATCTGATGACCATGAAAAGATGACAAACTGCATTTTACACCAATTATTTCCACGTATTGATTGGATTGGTGGATCAGAGTTATTAAACATTTTATTTTGGTAGATGATTTTGGTCACCAGTGGTTGTTTGGGTTTTTATGGGTTAAATATGTTATGTGTGGAGTGTGCATGTTCTCCCTGTGTTTGTGTGGGTTTTCTCCAGGTACTCCAGCTTCCTCCCACCATCCAAAGACATGCACTAGTAGGTTCATTGTTTAATCTAAATTGCCCATAAATGAGAATATGAGAGCGATTGGTTGTTCGTCTGAAAATGAGAATCAGTTCTCAGCTAACTTACCTGGTTAAATAAAGGTTAAATAATAAATAAAGAAATAAATACAATTTTATTCAAATGATGTATTTTATTAGGTGTGCTGTAGTACAGTCATTTGTTATAGTAGAAAATAAAATAATTATTTAACAACCTTTTCATGTCACATCTTTAAAAATATTAAACAATCACCCATGCTGTATTTCTAGAAGAAGTTGTCCAATACTATTTTTAAAAACACATATAATTGGTGACAGTTTTCCCTTTGAATTAAAATAACTTGTGGTGCAAGATACCTTTACTGTTAGAATCCCAAACTCTTCTCCACAGGATACACAAGTAACAGAGCTTCCATCACCATAATATATTCAGTGTGAGTCCTCCTGTTGCACCTCCTGAAGCCTCTGGATGTTTTGTAAAATTTTCTTTAGAGCAGTCCAGCCATTTTTCTCACCTGGTCAGATTTCTTCTTCCTTTTCTGTCTGCGCATGTTCTTTGAGCCAAGATTGCAGTCTTTCATTTCATGCTTTCCCCGAAACTCTAAATCTGACAACTTCAGCGTCCTTCCAAAAACCACATGGACACAGCTTATGGCCAGGATCATGCTACTTTTTTTTTTTTTTTTTAAATCTTGCTTTTGCTTGCCTATTTGGCCACTGGGAGAGGAGCACAGAAAAAAAACTAAGCTAAGCCACCCTCACCATTGAGTAGCAGGTCCAGAAAGGAAATTTAATTGTTACCAAAAATGCCACCTTGGGATTTTCACCCAAAGAATATCATCGACAGTAAAATTATTCAGTCATAAGACCTTGCACTAGAAGGTCTTCAGAACATAAATAAACAGATATTCCACAAGTGAATGATTAGGAAGATGTAATTGTGGTTTTATTTTACAAAGAGATATAAAAAACAAACAGTCCTTTATTAGATCTTTTCAAATTAAAATATATTACTTTAGGTACCTCAAACATTGTGTAATGGCAGCAAGAATCATCTGGTCTATTTACTCAACCAGGCAGAGGAAATGGTGCATTATAACAGGTTCCCTGCAACAGTACACGTCTGTCGCCTCAGTATTAGAATCTAAAAGCCAAGTGGCCTCTGCATGCATTAGTATACAAGCGTCTGGGGATTCACACAAAATCCAGAAAGAGCTGACTACTGCAGTTTGGCATACTTACATATTTTTGGTCAAGGAACAGACTAACAAACACAGCAGGTTGATAGGACCAGTATTTTAGGAGATATTAGTTATTTTGGAATACAATAGCCTTACAATCACATTGCTATACCCAGAACACTTTGGCAGTGACTATCGGACAGCATGCACAAATACACAACAGCATAAAAACTACAGCCCGTGGATCCCCACGGGTCAACATGCTAGTATTTTATTAATCCCAGGAAATTATTGGGTGTTAGAGTCGCTCCATTTAAGTATATTAAGAAGTAGCAGGAAAGAAATGGTCAGTACAAGAGAAAAAGAAAAATCTAGACTCGGGTCCTCTACCAGAGGCCTGGGAGCCTGAGGGTTCTGCACAGGATCTTAGCTGTACCTAGGAGTACGCTCTTTTGGACAGAGATCTCAGATGTTGTTCCTGGTATCTGCTGGTTCCGTCCTCTCAGCTTGGGGGTCACTGCCCCTAGTGCCCCGATCACTACTGGCACCACTGTTGCCTTCACACCCCACATTTTTTCTGTCTCCTCTTCCAGCCCTTGGTATTTCTCGAGCCTCTTGTGTTCTTTCTTTCTGATGTTGCTATCACTTGGGATTGCTACATCTATCACGACCACTGTCTTCTGATGTTTATCCACCACCACTATGTCAGGCTGGTTGGCCATCACCATCTTGTCGGTCTGGATCTGGAAGTCCTACAGGATCTTAGCCTGTTTGTTCTCTGTCACCTTCGGGGGTGTCCCCCATCTGGACCCTGGGACCTCCAGTCCGTACTTGGTGCAGATGTTCCTGTACACTATGCCCGCTACCTGATTATGCCATTCCATGTATGCCTTGCCTGCCAGCATCTTACACCTGCTGTGATGTGCTGGACTGTCTCAGGGGCTCCTCTACACAGCCTACACCTGGGGTCTTGTCTGGTGTGGTAGACCCCGGCCTCTACTGCTCTGGTGTTCAGGGCCTGTTCTTGTGCAGTCATGATTAATGTCTCTGTGCTGTCTTTCAGTTCAGCCTTTTCCAGCCACTGGTATGTTTTCTCGACATCAGCCACTTCTTCAATTTGCCGGTGGTCCATGCCATGCAGGGGCTTGTCCTTCCATGATAGCCCCTCCGGCTCCTCGTCCTTACCTGGCTTTTGTGGCCTGAGGCATTCACTTATCAGTTTGTCATTGGGGGCCATTTTCTTGACATATTCCTGGAGGTTTGCAGTTTCCTCCTGGACAGCAGTTCTGACACTTACTAGTCCTCGGCCCCCTTCCTTTCACTTTGTGTACAGCCTCAGGACGCTGGACTTAGGGTGAAACCCTCCATGCATGGTAAGGAGCTTTCTTGTCTTGATATCAGTGGCTTGTATTTCTTCCAGTGGCCAGGATATTATGCCAGAGGGGTATCTGATCACTGGTAGGGCATAGGTGTTAATGGCTTGGATCTTGTTTTTGCCGTTGAGCTGACTTTTCAGGACCTGCCTTACCCTCTGTAGGTATTTGGCTATGGCTGACTTCCGAGCTGCCTCCTCATGATTACCATTTTCCTGTGGGATCCCCAGGTATTTGTAACTGTCCTGCACATCTGTAATGTTCCCCTCAGGTGGCTCAACCCCTTCAGTTGTGATCACCTTTCCTCTTCTAGATATCATCCACCCACATTTATCTAGTCCAAATGACATCCCAATGTCTTTGCTGTAGATCTGAGTGAGGTGGATCAGGGAGTCAGTGTCATGCTCATTCTTGGCATACAGCTTGATGTCATCCATGTAGAGGAGGTGGCTGATGGTTGTTCCACTTTGGAACCGGTACCCAAAGTCACTCTTCGAGATGATCTGGCTGAGGGGGTTTAGGCCTATGCAGAACAGCAGGGGCGACAGAGCATCTCCTTGATATACACCGCATCTGATGCTCACCTGCGCAATTGGTTTTGAGTTGGCCTCCAGAGTCGTGTTCCATAGCCTCATCAAGTTCTGGATGAACTCTTAGTATCCTGTTGATGTTCTACAGCTTTAGGCACTGCAGTATCCATGTGTGTGGCATTGAGTCTTAAGCTTTCTTGTAGTCAATCCAGGCAGTGCACAGGTTGGTGTTCCTCGTCTTACAGTCTCGGGCAATTGCCCCATCAACCTGTAGCTGGTGTTTGGCTCCTCTGGTGTTATTACCTATTCTTTTCTGTGCTCTGCTCATGTATTGCTCCATGTGCCTACTCATCTTAGCCGCTATGATGCCTGATAGGAGCTTCCATGTGGTGCTGAGGCAGGTTGTAGGCCGGTATTGTTCCCCTCTGGGGGTCCTTCATTATGAGGATTGTCCGGCCCTGTGTTAGCCACTCTGGGTGGTTTCCCAACATTAGCAGCTGGTTCATCTGTGCTGCTAGGCATACATGGAGTGCAGTCAGCTTCTTGTAAAGGGCCGTTTATTCAAAAAAGGTTGAGAACCACTGTACTAGACAATATATTATCAATATGATAATGATAATTTAAGAAATATACATAATAAATGTGCAAAAATATTGTTGTGTGTAATTATAATTATGCGTATCGTATAGTATCGTACAGTATAGTATAGTATAGTATAGTATAGTATAGTAAAACTATACCTGAGATTACTTAAACTACAGGGCAGCGACAATGAACAATTGTGGGGTTTCTCCATTATCTTCAGCTATCATCAAATACACAGAAGTTCACAGACTAAAAAGCACTGACAGTATAACTCACTGAAAACATAAACACCATTAGACAAAGTCATACACAATAAACAAGGTTAGGTTAAACCAAAATAGCCCTAATAATGAAGTAAAAGAACAAAAGTCAAAAGAAAACTTGTGGCAAAAGTAAATGAAAGGAACCAAAGTGAACAGAAAATGAGATTTGTACACTTAAGTTGTGAAAACAAAAATATACACAGCTAGTTTATCACAGAACAATGCTACTGAGAGGTACCAGATTAACAAAATAAAACATTACTAGAGCTAGAGACAAGGCAAATAGACGGCAAGGCAGCAGTGGTAGCATCAATTCATGACACACACCTGCATTAAAAGCAGTGGAAGGACAAACACCTCCACACACCAAATAATCATCATGTATGATTTGTGTAACTCATTTGTATATGCATAAATGGACAAAAACAACAGCACACATATTAAAATGCAGCAAATTATCAAGACGTATAGAAAATTAACATGTGTCTAATCACACCAGTACTATTAGTCTTTATAGTTGTTGTTGTGCATGTGCCAGAACAAATGTGTGTTTTGACCTGTGTGAGTAACAGTACACACATTCTGTACTCAAGTAGAAATACATGTACTGGAGGAAAGACATACTAAAGGAAAAAAGGACTGACTCATCTTCTTGTCTCAATCATTCACAGGTACAAGCACTGAAATGTAGTGAAAGAGTAAAAGTAAAGGTGAAAAGTAGCCGTGTCTGTAGCTAATGAAGCTCACATCATCCATTATTAGGATTAGGATTAATATTAGCTCTCCTGGTCTCAGACATCTCATTAAATAGACAGTACATTTTCTGTGTGGTCAAATCGCCCTCTCTTGTCTCTTCATCTTTTACATTACTACAATGGTCGTGCAATATATGTATTGCGCCGTACATTAAGGAGAGTCATCTGATACGAGACAAGTGTTCTGCGTCTGCTCATTTTGTGTGTTCCTACAGGTAGGCGGGTTATGCATAATGAATGACAGCTGAAAGAACCTATCGCTGGTCTGCTTCTGTCAGGCAGAACCTAACACTGAAACTACCAATACTAATATATAATACTAATCCTTTTGACGACTAAGCAGTGGACGGTTAACACTAGAGCAGTGGTTCCCAACCTTTTTTGGCTCATGACCCCATTTTAATGTCACAAATTTCTGGTGACCTCAGACAATCAAAATGGAGATTTTTTTTTTTCCCAAAAGTTAATTTGTTTTTGATCATGTAATAGTTCACTATACTATGTTGCAAATAAACAGTTTTAGATGACATTTAGTCTATATAATGTATATTATTATGGACGGAGGCAGAAAAGCCAGGTGTAGATTACTGCACAAAGTGAAAATTTGATTTTCCTCGGTCAGGATATATACAGTCAGTCCAGCTTGGATTTACAAGGCTGACAATTAATACTGAACAAACAATAACTCAAAGTATGAATTATGAAAGAGCTGCAGCATCTGAAACCGACCACAATGAACATTTGGAAGATAAACAGTACCACAATGCTTCAGTTTCAGCTTCACAGTTTGTCATGTCTTTTATGGATTGGGATTGTCTCTCTCAACTCACCATATATTTTTTATTTGTAAGTTTTTATTTTTAGCAATTACTAGAAATTTCAGGTGACCCCATTTGAATTTCAGGCGAAATATTTTAGTAGAAGTATTGTCTGACAGTTTTGAACTAAGGAATGATCTACTTACCTACCTACCTACCTACCTACCTACCTATAACCAAGAGCTACCCCACAACTTCAACTGCTTTGTGATGAAACGCAAGAAAAGACTGAAGGACAACATCAGAGATTGTTTTGTTTTTTTCTTTTTCGCCAACTTCTATTATTTACTGGTCTTGAACTACATTTAGCTGGATTTGTGTGTGGATCTGTGTATGTGTGTGTGTGCAGATGTGAAGTCTTAGCAGGGTTCTGACCACCTGGTGCTTGACTGGCATGTTTTCTGCACAGCACGGAGCGCGTCTCCAGGGGCATCATTACACAACATCGTTCCTGTTCGTACTTCTAAGTTCAGTCACTACCTTTTAGTGGCTCTGTTTGTTTGACAGTTAAGGACATTATGTCAACACTTAAAAAGCAGCATTCATCATCAGACCCATGCACTTTGGGTTCAAGTGACTGAGGAGGATTTGCAGACGACTTTGTTATTATACTTTGAATCATGATTAGGTTTTCTGATGCTAAAATGTAATAATAATAATAATAATAATAATAATAATAATGCTAATTACATAGTGACAAATCATTGTAAATGAACATCAAAGTAATTTTCTTTCGTTTATTTCATGTGGGGTGTATTTTAACACCCTGAGTGGAAGTGTATGAATGTATGCATGTGATGTATCTGTGTGTGCCCCACTGGGTGCATGCGTGTGTGGTAAACCCTTGAGCCATGAGAGCTTATAGCTTTGAGGGCCCAGCCCCCCCAATTAAAACACGTTAAAGGCAGAATTCTCTTTACAGCACTCCACAGGGAACCGACAGAGAAGGCTTGTCTAGTTTCTCACTCTACCCAGAGTAATAATTACCTGAGATAATTACTTTCCTCTCTCAAGCAATTAATGCCAGTTCCAGGGGTGATGGTTTGGGACTCAGACAAGGACCGAGGTTATACAGAAGCTTAGAAATTAACAGCAGGAAGCTTTTATTTTTTAAACTGTCTTTATTAAACACTTAAAATGTGAGACCATGGGATATGTGATCCATACCATGTGGTAGTGAAGTGGAAAACAGAGGAAAATCAAAAGACCTGAATGGAAAACATATAATTGTAACAGATGTCTGGATGATAATATGATATTTGTGTCTTATACCACTGTAACCCCCATCTACTATCATTGATCAGAGAAGATATGAACCCCTAGTCACTACCTATAGCTGTGTGCTTTCAATGCTGTACAGTGAAACTCATACATATTTATATCTGCCACTGGTTTCACAAAATGTCTCTCTCAAAACCTCTGTCTATGATTATAATTTCTGTGAATGACTGAAATGACCCTTCTAACAGTGTCACATGGAGCAGCATTCAAAGGAGTGGGATCAGGATCAAAACCATACATGGATGTTTCCTGGTTTGGTGTGTGCACGCTTGTATGAATAAGCAAAGCTGATAGCCGTCACATGCAGCTGCCTCCCTGGACCCAGTGCTCATACACCGATGCCAGTGTCTCATCATGGGGTATGCAAAACATTGTGAGTGGGTGACCGATCCTCTGATTTTTCCCCCCTCTCTCTCTCTCACTATTATGCATCTCCAGAGAAAGATAGACACACAGCAGGAAAAGATGAACTCTCATGTCTTTGTGTTGTAAGTAACCACTTCCTGTGCTGTAGTGTTTTCCTTCCCACAGTTTGGTATAACACTGCAACAAGCAGATGGTCTCCTGTACCAGTGAACCAATTAATTTATCACATGACCATCTGTATTATTCTGCCTTAAAAACATTACACAGTTTATTTAATCTAAAAAGTATCTGGGACATTATGTGAACACATAATGACAAACCTTTCACTTGCACATCAGATACTGTACTACTATTGGCATATTCACAGGCCACTTTATTAGGTACACCTCGCGAGTACCAGGTGTACCTAAAAAGGAGCTGGTAAGTGTATATACTGCTGGAATTGTAGCCTATCTGCTTCAAGGTTCAACATGTTATGCGTTCAAAGAATCCCCTCTGCATACTTTCTCCATTCTCCTCTGACCTCCAGCATCAACAAGGTATTTTTGCCCATAGAATTGCAGCTTACAAGATATTTTCTCTTTTTCAGAACATTCTCTGCAAGCCCTAGAGATGGTTTTGCGTGGAAATCAGAGTAGATCAATAGTTTCTCAAATACTCCAACTAGCCCATCTGGCACCAACAACCAAGCTACATTCACTTAAAGTCACTTAAATCACCCTTCTTTGCCATTTTGATGCTGTGTGTGAACTTTAGTAGATCATTAGCCACTTTTACACAGAGATCCTGGAAAAAAGGTGAGATGGTGATCCCATCTTTTTGCCACCATTAACTGATTTACATAGCCAAGCCAAAGGAGTAACAGAGGTTAGACAGGCTGGACTTTTACACAGCGGACCTGTGTTCTGTAATCAAAGGAGCGGTGACACAGCACGGTGTATAGTGTGACATAACTTGTGCGTCAGAAAAACCCCAAGCATAGCGGTGTTACTATTAAGTAAGTAAGTAAAGTTTATTTATAAAGCACTTTCCACAGATAAAAATCACAAAGTGCTGTACCTAAAATCAGTGCAATAAAACAACATAAGAATAATTTCATAAAATAAATAAAAAGGATAAATCCATCAACCAAAAGCTTTCCTAAATAACGTCTTCAGCTGCTTTTTAAAAGAGTCCATGGAGCCAACCACATGGAGGGACAGGGGCAGGTCATTCCAGGGTCTGGGGGCTACAGCCTGAAAGGACAGGTCTCCCTGGGTTTTAAAACAAGTCTTTGGGACCTTCAGGAGGCTCTGGCCTGCGGACCTAAGGGGGCGCCCTGAGGAGTAGGGGCACAACAAGTCAGCAATATACAGGGGGGCCTGACCGTGCAACGCCCGGAAAGTCAGGACTAAAATTTTAAAATCAATACGAAATTTGACTGGAAGCCAATGAAGAGCTGACAAAATGGGGGTGTGGCTAACCCCTCCAGAGGTAGAGTTGGTTGTCCAATGACCAAAGGGTCAGCGGTTCAAATCCTGGCTCCAACTGTTCACATGTCGAAGTGTCCTTGGTCAAGACACTGAACCCTAAATTGCCCCCAGTAGGGCCTGGCAGCGCCTTGCATGGCAGCAGCCGCCTACTGGTGTATGAGTGTGTGTGTGAATGGGTGAATGTTAGGAACTGTTAAGCGCTTTGGGCACCATGAAGGTGTAGAAAATGTGCTATATAAGCTCAGTCCATTAACCATTTACCAAATGTTAGCATGGATAGTCCTCCACCCAAAGTGACGACAGCTCGCAGATTTTCGGTGTCTCCCCTGTTTGACATCTTTCTGGTCCATTTACTGTACATGGCCTGTGCTCATTTTTAAATCCCCTGGCGTGGGGGTCACACACGCAATACGTCATCAAAATGTCACACCTAGGTTGCGGAACAAGAGGTGTTCCTTTGACATAGTGTTCTGGAATCATGATTCCACCTTTATCATGGCTCTGTTACTAACTCCAGAGGCGTTACAGACCAAATGATCCCACCACATTTCGTTTACACAGACACCATTCTGAAATAAAGGTGAAATATTCCCAGTACAGAAGTGCTGTGTAAAAGAGGATATTGTCTACAACACAGGTGTCAAACATGTGGCCCGGGGGCCAAAACCGGCCCGCCAAAGGTTCCAAATCTGGCCCGCAAGATGAATTTGCAAAGTGCAGAATGCAAAAATTACCCAGAAGATATTAACAGTCAAGGGCATCAAACTCAAAAATAACAGCATAATAACCTAGAAATAATCTTGGTTCTTGGTTTAATGTGAGAAAAATAATATGATATTATGCCTCTAAATAATGGCAACACCAATTTATTGCAAAGAACATTAAATTCTGATATCCTTTAACAATAAAATGTCAATAACCTGAAAAAATATGAACAACCAGAAATGTCTAAAGAAAAATAAGTGCAATTCTAACAATATTCTGCCTGTTTTGTGCCTTGGTAGATCTGATCCATAATGCACATGTATAAATCATAAGTTGAGGCATAATATTGATAAAATTGTACTTATTTTTCTTCAGAAATTTCAGTTTTTTCCAGTTATTCACATCTTTTTTTTTTGTTTTGGATAGAAATAGTTCCATCATTTAATGTTATTTTTTGCACTAAAAAAATTGGAGTTGTCATTATTTATAGGTTATTATGCTATTATTTGACTGCTGCGGCCCACTGGAGATCGAATTGGGCTGAATGTGGCCCCTGGAAGAAAATGAGCTTGACACCCCTGGTCTACAAGCTGAGATACATTACATTGCTTGATTGTGATTTTCTAATTACATATTTGTGTTGACTTGCAGTTTAAGTGTGGTTGAAGTACTACATTTCCTGGGTGTGATACTGATCCACAGCGATAGTAATGCACCACTCTGACGTCAGCCATTTTACGTGGTTACTACTAAAGAAGGTACTTAACATAAAACAGATTGCAGAATGTATAACCAGGGTAGTACAGTCACCTTTTAGAGGCTGCTCACAGCTTGTAGCTAATTTATTGAAGAGCAGTGTAGTAAGATGGGCTTTACAAGCTTATTAGAGTGTTATTGTTGACTAGAGTTAAGGCACTTGAAATAATAGAAAAGCTACTTTTATTATGCCTTATGCTTTGTCTGAAGGAGCTTTGGCCTTTTGCACCACATGAAATCAAACAGTAAAAATCTAAATAGAATAAACACAAGCAAACTGAATTTCTAAGCTGTAAACAGTAGGCAGTGTATGGAAGGTGAATTGTTATGCACCTTTAATAAGGAATCAATAACTAATTAGTTTACATAGGCCACTAATCCTTAATAGATTTTTAAATTCTTTAATATAGGTCATAATCCTTGACTTAATGATCTGCTAGGTTTTAGTAAGCCACATCATTAAACAAGTCTGGCTCGTGGCTTATATATAGCCCTACCAGGTTACAGTTATGACATGGTAATTGACAAATCAAGGTATGTGTACTCTTTCACTCAGCAGGTATGAATACATTAAAAAATAAACCACCAAATCAAATGAGATGATATATTCATGTATGCCATAAAGAGACAAAGGGACATGTGAAGCATCTGAGAAAGAAATTATTTTACTAGATGCAAAATAGGGGGATGGCATTTGAAATGTATAGCCAATGTTCTTGTCTCTCATTACCACAGGAAGCAGAATGACCACATTGTTTCATCAATAGTGAGTAAATGACAATGAAAAAAGGAGCGTCACCTTTAGAGTGAGAGTAAAACAATACCTGTAATGACTCATTGTGTTCATGATAAACAGAGTGAGCCCATCTTTTTAGGTTGTTTTTGGCTGTCAGTAATAGATAATATGCTTGTTAAATATTCATCCACTTACTATAGATGGAGGGGCATTCTTGTGCTGCAGGGTGACATTTCAAATGCCAATCAATAAACCCACAAGTCTTGCCTATTCCTTAACTGAATTACCCTTTTTCAGGATCAAATAGTTTAGATTAAAATTTAATGAATACTCACAGTAAAAAGTGGACGATGGCAACAAAAAGGAATGATACAGCAGAGATCATTGCAAAAGTATTGAACAGAATGCTTAAAACATACCATAAACAAAGGAGACATGGTGTGTGGGAAGCACCAGCACTTTCACACAGACCTCCAGGGTCAGTATGTAAAAGAAGAACAAAAAATGTTCTTTATGATCATTTATGAATGCTAAATGTAACATCAAAAGTATGTGAGATATTAAATATGGTCAGGTTCACAGTGAATCACCATGTACTGCAGATACTTAAAAACAAAATAATGAAAGTCCACCACATTTACAATTCACTAACTTCCAAAAAAGCAGCGATTAATAAAGTGGAATAAATCGTGCAGACAATAAATAGAGTGCAAAAACAATTATTTATAGCTAAATATATATTTTTTCTTGAAGCTAAGGTCATTCTCCAGCCACATATCTTTCATTAATGCAGAAATATATTTCTTTAATCATCTTGGATCTTGACACCAAAATAGATAATAGTTTGTTGATTCCAGTACTCATTATATAAAAACCTAATGCATAAAGAAGATGGATCCTTTGCTGCTTTTATAGATTACACCTGCAAGCAAAAGAGACAGCTGAGCCATTTTTAATAGATGCCAAGAATGTGAACTTCAGTGAGATAAGATAGAAAAAACCCTGCCAACTGCATAGACTTACCAGTAATTTTTCGACTAATATAAACAAATGTTTTCAACGTTGTGAGTGCTGGCTCTGTAAGATTATGTTGTTTTGTTTTTTGTTTTTTTTTTTTGCAGACGTTCTTCTAGTCTTGATGCGTTGTTATTAGCACTGCACCACCCAGTGGCCTACAGTGGCCTCAGGCTTACAGCATGGAGTCTCATTATCCATTTCTGCTCTGTGATTGCCGTGTTTTCTTTCTAGTAAACAACACTCATGCAGAAGAAAAAAAAAAAAGGCTTAAAACTTTCAATTATTATGACAATCCGGTAAGTTTCTCATTTACATTCAGCTCAGTTTTTAAGTCACTGCAGTGTCTTTTAGACCCTGACATTTCTCTGAGTGAATCACTGTGATTTTAGGTCCTGTGGTGGTGTTTCCATTAGCTGGGTTCATCTGCATATGGTTAATAAATTGCCTTCCTTCTCTGCACCCTGACTTTTAGAAACATCTGACATTCAAGGATGATGTTTTTTTTTTGTCCAGCACTGGATTATTATTATATCTTCACACATCATCAGCATATTTACCAGTTGCTATACAAACAGTTGACAAGGCTCTAGTGGAGCATATTAAATCTTTCAGATGTATATTATAGTAACACATGTAACATATGTGATACACACTCGCAAATGAATGTACCAGCAAGCATCCAAATACTGTACATCCAATCCTGTCTTTATGTAGGCTTTAAATTCGGGTCATTATTTCCACTCTCCAAAGCCATATCGCCTTCATTCCCACTCTTTCAGTAGACAGAAAGTCATCTAGCGGACTAAAGTAATCTGTATAGGAGAAGAGAGATGGCTAACAATTGATGTGCCAATCCCGTCTAGACAGCAACACTTCATCCAATTATGTTTGAAATACAAACATGATCACAACAACAATGGCAGGATTACCAACACCATGAAGAGGAGTGGAAGAAGCAGAAGACGACAAGCTACGAGGATGAAATTGACAAAGGAAGATAGATGGTGACAAGCCTAGACTGGGGAAGACATGATGGTATCAATAGTGAGAGATATGGATTTTGTTTCGAGGGAAGGACAAAAAAAAAAAAAAAACAACAAATAAATGTAGCATTTTGTCATGAGGCTATTAGAGAGATGAGAAGTTGCAATTGGATTCATGTGAGTTGCAAAAGAAATATAAGATATGGATAATCCCAAACATACATGCAGACACAAATGCACTGGAAAACTGCCAGAAGTGTGAGCTGTTGGGGACTTTATGTTGTATTATTATTTAATTTAACCTCAATGAAAAACAACACATAGCAGATTCCAGTGTCATTGTTTTTTCAACACAAATGAAGCCAAAATGGTAAAGCAGTGTGTGAATCCCAGTATCCTCTTAATGTTTCTATAGGAATCATGAAGGTAAGGTCAGGTGAAGGTGACAGTGTCAAACCCTGCAAAGCAAAAGCCTATAATTAATTGATCATCAGCAAGTATGAACACCTCAATAAAAGCACACGTTTTGCCAGTTTGGTACCCAGATAGCAAAGAGATACTGGCACGGATCTGGAACAGAACTGCACCCTGACTCAGCCCGAAACCATTTGGCAGCTCCGTCTCGGTGTCCAAACGCACATCGGGCCAAAACAGATACTGCTCCATGAAACGGATCTTCTACAGAAACGGTCCAGCTCTGGCCCAGCTCCGTTCAATCACATCTAGAATATACACAAGAATCATGTTGGCCCAGATCTGTATTACAACTCTGGTCCAGATCCATATTACGATTCTGGTCCAGATCAGCATTACAACTTTGAAAATCAGTCTTGGTTGTGTGATGGGAGACTGTTCTGGGCTGAATCTGTAAGCCAGCACAACTCCGGAACTGCTAGAGAGAGCTGAAAGATGGATCAGATGCAGATTTGGTCCAAAGTCAGAAAACGGATGTAAGCTATAAATGGATGTAAAGGCTTTAATGCGGATCCAGCCCAAAGGTAATTGCTATCTGGGTAGTCTGGGGTCAGGTGTGTGTTAATGCAATGGCAAGAAGGAAAGACCACAACAATGAGCGTAGAGAATCAAGTGTTGCTGCTTGAGGCAATTTCCAAACAATGCAAAGTCTATCTGCAGGAAGAAAGATTATGTACCAGTGGAAAAACATTCAGATAGATGCTAATGTTCCAATGGGACATATCAGGAAATTCAGCCAAAACTCAGACCATGCAGTGCTAGCATGTTAGCAAGTTACATATAAAAGCAGATGGTGGTACAATTCTACTCATTGCCGAAAACTGCCCAAACTGCTGCGGGAGCGCACTGCCGAAAACAGCTCCCCCTTCCTAAGTCAGCCATGAAGAGGACAATTTGCACCAAATTCACCCCGTCACACCAGAATAGCTCCAAACATGAGCTGCTAAAGTCATTTTACTCCTTTGGCTTTGCAAGGTTATTCTAACGGGGAATGCAGTTTTTGGTAGGGAGCAGAATTCGGTACCAGCTGCTGCTGAAAACTGCTTCCCCCATCAGAATAAGCTTGCAAACTTGGCTGACTTGGGAAGGGGGAGCTGTTTTCAGCAGCGTGCTCCCGCAGCAGTTTGAGCAGTTTTCGGCCATGAGTAGAATTTGGCACAACAGACTGAACCACTATGGGTTGTTTGGAAGGGTTGCACAGGGGAAAGCCTTCTCTCATTAACCCTTTCATGCATGAATTATTAGAACTTTGTCGAGATCTTTTCTTGAGTGTTTTTATTCCTCATTAGGCATGAAAAAACAATGCAACTGAGTTTTTCTTTTTTTTATGGATTTAAAAAAATGTCCACATGGCTACACCATGCATTTTATTCTTGAAGCCCAGAAACATGTTTTTAAAACCCAATATCAGAAAGTGATATGAAAACAATGAAATAAAAACATTTTTAATGCTGCTAATCTGATGTTTTCTCACATCTTAACATACTCTAATACTAGTTATGACTCACCTGATTGATTGATTTGATTGATTGATGCATTTATTTCAAATATGAATGTCAAAACAGAAGAAAATAAATAAAACACTTAAACGTAAGACATATAATACATATTCGAAAAGGAGAAGAAGCATAACTTATAAAACGCCCACGCCTTCTCCTTAAATAATTAATAACAGTAATAATCTTCCTAGTTCATGGAAATAATATGCAAAAAAAGCCTTTGTTTTTTTGTTTTTTTAAATCTGCTAATTACAGTCTAACAATTAACTATTGATTTACACTCAAACATATTACTGCAGATCAGATTTATCAAGAACAGGAAAGTTACAGTAATGGTATGAACTGCTGTGTATTGAATGGTGCATAGTGTCCACTGTTGGTTGATTATGCAACTAAAACAACAAAACCTGTGAATATACAAGAGAACAACTATAGAATAACTGTCCACTGGAGTGAACACTATGCATGAAAGGGTTAAAAGAACATAGCAGTACAGTTAAGGTTTGTAAAAGTAAAACGAAATAAAGCACCATACTTGAGGATCAATGCTCAAATACCAAACATCTTCAAACTGAAGATAATGCACAGTGTCATATTTAACCAAAAACACAGTATAGAACACAACACAAACACCTCATATCAAATGTAACGTAATGTCTCATTTGCAACCTGGTCATCTAACATCCAATGAGTCGACCATGAACTCCTCTGTATACCCGAGTATTCCAGAGTAAAGGTGCAGGCCACCTGTCTGACGGCTAAAACTCAGTCCCACAAAAGGACAGTGATCTTAGATTCATCTACAACAGAATGGCTGGAAAAGAGTCAAGGTGTTGCAAGGACAAAGCCCAAGTCCAGACCTCAACCCAACTGAAATGTTGTGGCAACACTTTAAGAAAGCAGTTCATAAATGATATCAACAAATGTTAATGAACTGAAAGTGAGGAGGAAAAGCGATCTAAAATCCATCCACAGTGATGGAAGAGACTCAAAGACAAAATAATTACTGAAATTATTGCCTCTCTACAAGCTATTGACTCATGGGGTGCATTTAGTATTTCACACACTGCTTCTCCAATTTGGCTTTAATTTTGTTAAACAAATATGGACATGGTTGAATCTATTATGTGTTAGATTAAAATAATTTTAGAATCTGGACCAGATTTTTTTTTATTATTATTTTTTATTATTTTTTGATACGTAAAACTGCAGAATTCAAAGAGGGTATACTTTGTTTTTCTCTTGACTGTACATTACATTTAATATCTCCAATAAGTTTTCTTTAGCAATGACTTTAGAGTTTATTCACAATATTAAAATCCGGACCAAAACACAAATAATTTTAGACACCAGATAGCAGCCATGCATTAGGTTATTTTTCCTTATTTCCCACTCTGCTGACTTTTTACATTCATTTAATTATCCATGCTCTTTCAGACTTGCGTTTGAAATAATAAAATATTGATTTTTCATTTGACATTCTGTGATGCAATTAAAACCAACCCTGCGAATATAAGAATGCAGTCTATGACATCTAGGCAGTGTGTGCTAAGGTTTTACTTTGTGTGGAGAAAATATAAAATGATGATGTAATGTCTGATGACCTGTTCCACAAATAGATGCTGTATCCAGACAGTTGAAGATGACATGTGGGTAAAAGAAAAGGCTTGCACTGGCTTAAACCTGATGTGCGGGTAATAAGAAGAGCAGTGTGCACTTAGTATATTTTAGTTTTCTGTTTCTTCTTTTCCTAACCCTTCTGGTGTTTTAAAAATCGACTCGGAGCTTGTGAAAGCAATCTGTCTTCCCTATGAATTAAAAACTAAACAACTTCGCCCATTCCCCGAGGATGTGTCAGCAGGTGTCGACCACTTCTCTTCACCATTCGTCAAGTACACTTATTGTCGGCTGCTTTTAGTTTTCAGTCTAGTTTGGTGGCTGTACTGTTTCTTTGCTTTAGTTTCAACCTCTTCCACATTTCATTTGTGTTGATCTTTTTGGCAACCATCTGGAGGCATTTGTTGATAAAGGTCATTGTACTTTTTAATGGTTTCTCTTCTGTTTTCTCCTATAGGAGTGATGCTATATCAGAAAAGACAAAGCATCTAACCTTTTATTCTTGAAGTTCTTACCGTAAATAGAGTTTGTGTGGTGTCTTTGTTGTATCTGTCTCTATGTTGTCCTGTTTTGCAGTGGGTAAATTCATTTTTAGCATATTGGATCTGCTTGTAAAGGTACAAACAATCCATCTTTAGAATGCCATTGTTAAAAGTGTTGTAATGCTAGCTATTCGGGTGGTGTATGTAATGACATGTAATATAAATTGTCTATGAGATATCCTTTCTCTGTAGCGGTCTTTGGTTGGTGGGAAGACAGATGATAATGATGATGTGATGATGTATACCACTTTGTTTCAGTACAGTCATACTCTCTGACTCTGACCTTGTACTTGTCAACATGTAACCTTGTATGACTCATGTTAGGATGACCTCAGAACATTTAAGGCCCTACTTCAGTGTTTTTCAACCTTGGGGTGGTGACCCCATGTGGGGTTGCCTGGAATTCAAATGGGATCGCCTGAAATTTCTGATAATTGATTAAAAAAAAAAAAAACTTACTAATAAAAATATATGGTGAGTTGAGTGAGACTATCCCAATTCATAAAAGACATGACAAACTGAAGCTGAAACTGAAGCACTGTGGTACTGTTTATCTTTCAAATGTTCATTGCGGTTGGTTTCAGATGCTGCAGCTCTTTCATAATTCATACTTTGAGTTATTGTTTGTTCAGTATTAATTTACAGCCTTGTAAATCCAAGCTGGACTGACTGTACATATCCTGACCAAGGAAAATAAAATTCTCACTTTGTGCAGTAATCTACACCTGGATTTTCTGCCTCCGTCCATAATAATATACATTATATAGACTAAATATCGTCTAAAATTAACGTTATAGCAAACTATTACATGATCAAAAACAAATACATTTTAGCAAAAAATGTCTCTGTTTTGAATGTCTGGGGTCATCAGAAATGTGTGATGTTAAAACGAGGTCACAAGCCAAAAAAGGTTTGGAACCACTGCCCTACCTCAACATGATGATACCTTATATCACAAGTGTCAAGCATGCAGCCCAGGGGACAAATCTGGCCCGCCAAAGGGTCCAATCTGGCCCATGGGATGAATTTGTGAAATGCAAAAATTACACAGATATTAACAATCAGTGGAGTCAAAATCCTCTTAATTTCGGTTCCACATACAGACATATACAGACCAATCAGATCTCAAGTGGGTCAGACTAATAAAATGTTATCATATCCATATCAACCTATAAATAATGACATAAATTTTCTTCTTTGTTTTGGTGTAAAAAAGTTAAATTACATGAAAATATTTACATTAACAAACTATCCTTTTACAAAAAACCTGAATAACCTGAAATGTCTTTTTCTTAAGACATTTCCAGTTGTTTATGTCACATTTCTAATGAAACTTTGTAGATGTAAACATTATCATAATATAAGTTATTATTTGACTGGTCCAGCTCATTTCAGATCATATAGGGGTGAATGTGGCCCGGGAACTAAAATGAGTTTGACAGCCCTGCCTTATATCATTTTTCGCATCTCTAGAGCAGGGTTATCAGTAGGGATGTGCGATTTGATGATATTAGATCAGGAAGGATTAGAATGTATTGACGATCCAACAAAGTAGAGAGATCATGGAATTTTCTCTAATATAATATAGAGCGAGGGTTTTCAAATCCGGTCCTGGAGGGCCAGTATCCTGCATGTTTTCGATATTTCCCTCTTCCAGCACACCTGGTTCAATTAATGATCAGCTCATCACCAAGCTCTGCAGAAGCCTGATAACGATGTAATGGCTTCCAGGTGTGCTGGAAGAGGGAAGTATCTAAAACATGCAGGATACCGGCCCTCGAGGACCGGATTTGAATACCCCCTGATGTAGAGTATTAGAATATAGAGTATGGATGTAGTTATATGCTGATGCACAGATGCATCACACTGGTTCATGTTGTGTAGTAGGAGTCATGGCTGACAGCGAAACAGACGAGTTGTTTCCTAAAAAGAACTCCACATCCATTGTATGGAACTGGTTTGGCTTTTCCCCAAACGACAAAGCGCAAACAACAGTGATTTGCAAAATTTGCACAGACACGGTTCACACGTTGGATGGCAACACTACGAACCTGTTCAATCACCTGAAGGGACAGCATCCCAAACAATATGAGAGCCAAAGTGCTGGAAGACCTGCCACTCTGCAGCCAGAGGAAACAGGTAGAATTAAATAAAAGTAAACAACTTTAAGGCAAGGGACTCTTTATGTCCTCACATCTCTCACTATTTTTAACCCTTTGATGCATGAATTATGAAAACCTTATTCAAGATTTTCTTTTTTTCCTGAGTGTTTTTATTCCTCTTTAGGCATGAAAAAAAAAAACACAATGTGATTGAATTTTTTTTTAATAAACCTATTTTTTATGGAGTTACAAAAATGTCACCTCTACCGGATATCATGTGTTTAATTTTTCAAGCAAAGAAACATGTATTTAAAACGCAATATCAGAAAGTGATAAACTGTGTGAAAACTATGAAATAAAGACAATTTTAATGCAGCTAATCTGATGTTTTCTTACATTTCATCATACTCTAATACTAGTTATTACTCACTTCATGGAGATAATTTACTTTTTTTTTTTTTTTTTTTTTTTTTTTTTAAGAAAACAGTTAATTATAGTGTAATTACAATTACCCTCAAACATGTTAGTGCAGATCAGGTTTATCAAGAACAGCAAAGTTACAGTAATGGTATGAATGTCAGTGGATGAGATGGTGGATGAGCGTCCACTGTATTGGATGATATGCAAATAAAACCACAAAACCCATGAATATACAAGTAGAACAGCTGGAGAATAGCTGTCCACTGGAGTGACCACTATGCATGAAAGGGTTAAGCAAAACCTGCAACAAATTTCAGTTGACTGTTGCGCCTGTTGAGTATTTGTCTGTCACATGTCTCACTTATTGTTGTAATGTACTTATTTATAAGCCTAACTGTTTGTTTCTACATATTGTATAACCTTGTTTTTACCTTTAGCCCCCCCCACCTCCTACCTCTCAAGGAGCCATTGCTCTTTGAACAAGCTGCATTTGTAAATAAGAATCTGTTCGTAATTGCTTGCCTGGGTAAATAAAGGTTAAATAAATAAAAATGAGAAGAGTAGCAAACGGTGGAAAGAGGTAACAGAGGGAGTAACTTTTTACCTGAAAAAAAAAACATGCAAATTAGTCTTAAAGATAAACGTAAAGAATCGTGATAAAATCAAGATCATGATTGTATTTTTAAAACATTGTGATATGATATTTTTGCCATATTGCCCACCCCTTGTTATCAGTGTTTTGATTATCTGGGCCCGTATTCCTAAAGATTGTGAGAATCCTCTCACAGAGCTCCTAACTTAACCTAAAAATTCCTAGCAAGAAGTCTTAGCTTGGGAGTGATTCCAGAACACTCTCAGAGAACTCTGAGCAAGGAATGGACAGAAATTCCTATCTTTGTGAGGAGGTGTGGTTGACTCTGCTGCTAGGTATGTGTCATCATTTCAAAAGCTGTGATTGGTTGATCCAAAAAGCTAGAAAAAAATATACTTTTGGTGATAATGGGCAAGAGATGGACCCTCAAATCAATAAACTTAATCACAGAATCTAATCTTATAAAGACTGTGTAATTCTAAATAATATTTAACATAACAGAAAATATCTGTTAAATGAATAGTAAGCTATACTTTAAAATTATCCTACAAAATGTGTGAAAAAACTCAGGCCCATTTGCACAGTATTCACATAGTGATAGTTACATTTATTTGCTCATATTAATTGGCATGCTGGTAATTTTTGCACTTTCAACTTTCAACATTTCAACTCAATGTGGTATTAACCAGGGTAAAATGGCTCAGCTTTCATCAGTGTCTGTGATTGCTGAGCGGCCTCAGGAGGTTGTAACCCTGCTGATGGAGGGTTGTGACAGACCCAAGTCATCACTGTTGGATTGTTGCATTTTCCCTGTTGCCAAATACCTCAGTGTTGTGATGACTTTCATTTGGAGAAGTAAGTGCAACTCTAATGAGATCAACCACAAACATGATTCCTGCACGATCCAATCTGTAGCATTTAATTAATTCACTGTTATTCAGTGTTTGGAGAATATCCCTCCTGCCTCTTCTGTCGGCCATTTTGTCCTCTGCTTCTGGAACTCCTAAGCCCCTTAAAAGTCCTCTTCCCTGCTCTGAACAGATCTCACCTCTCTTAAGGGCTAGGATTCTTTAGGAATAGCTTTTATCTTTACTAGGATCTACTCTTCATCTTTAGGGGAAATTCTAAGAAAACATCATGATTCTCAGAATTTTCTTAGAATTTGGCCACTAGGAGCAACTCTTTGCTCTAAGAATCTTTAGGAATACAGGCCCTGATTATCAGACCTAATTTGCATAATACTCTGCCTCATCTTGGAGATATATGAAGTGATTGTTGTGTGTATATGCACAATGTATGTACTATGTCACACATTGTGCATATTTTATTGACCTTTCACAATTGTAGCAACAAGCATAACAACTAACCTTTAATTTCAGTTGCTGACAACTCATAGCTGCCCAAAATGATCCAACCATTGGATGACAGAGGTAATTCATTTATTTTTTAGCCTATTCTAGAGTATTGCAATAAGGGGCTAGTATTTTCATTAATGGATTTAGCGAATAAGTGATTAAAAATAATAGCAACTCTCTAAAACAATGATTGTTATTTCAAATTGTTTGCCTCAAAATGTGCACATGCATTCATGTAATATTTTCTTAAGTCATTTACACATCAAGTGAAACGATTTGAAACCAAGTCCTTAAAGCTCTGAGGAATTGCATAATTTCACATAAGTACAGCTGTGCCGAGCATTATTGTAGTGTTTAGTTTTGAGGTAGTGTTAATATCGTCTATCTTTAATAAATACATAGTTGACATTGAATAAGTTACATTTTCTCTTAGTTAAAAACAACACAGGTTTTAAGGGTAAAGGCATTAGAATTTAGGAACGCTCGGCATGCCAATAAAGTCTCTCTGCATTTTAATTAGGGCTGGATCATTAATGAGTCATCTGAACTTGCACACTCTGAATGAACAACTCCTTTTTAAAATGTGGCATTGGCTGCCTCTGAGGCCAATGTGCTAATAGAAAAGTTAATTACATCAGAGGCATTCATGTTAATGTATGTACTTTGACAGAAGCAATATAATAAAAGGTTAGAGGAGTGTGTTCCAGTCCCCTGATACCAGACATATTAATTGCTTTGTCTTGAGTTCCAAAGTCAGTCATTTTGACAATGGCGTAAAAATACAGTTGTATATTAATTATGAATATGGGTTGTTAAACTAGTTTTTATATTCAGAAACTCATAATAGTCACACAGAAAGTACAGTTTTGATAAGCTCCACAGGCTGATTTGACAACAGTAGTACACATGAGTGAATCAACAGATTTGATATTTAAGCAGTTGGTTATGACCCATGACTTTACAATACAAAGATTAGCTTAAGAGAGAAGAGAAAAGAGCTGCTACATCAAAGAGAGCCCAGTTCTCCTGGGTAGATGATGGGATGGGCTGATGAAATGTTGGTCAGATGAACACTACAAATGGATGTGCGCAGACTGCACTACACACAGGCTCATCTTTAATCACTACTTTGGCAAGAACGCAGAGACTTTAGAAAGCCATTCTTTTAATAAATAACACATGCTGGGGTCATTGCGTGGCAATGTTTCATTTATTTTGCAAAACTCAGTGTACAGTGTATCTAAAGTTCAAGTTTAACATGAATACATCAGTGTAACATTGACAGAACTCAATGTGATTAAAGAATGAGTAAGACTTAACACGGAATCTTAGGACATAATGTAGATTTTTAAATGTGATATTTTTGTCAACAGATTGTGTCTCTAAGAATAAGTTTATATGATCTTATTTTACAACAAAAAACATATGAAAACAAATGTTGCTAGGCACAACAAACCCCGCCCCTCGCACATATTGTAGCTGATGTCATTATGTCTATGTGTGTGCTAATGTCAGTGTATCAACTGCCTCTATATATGTGCCAAGTTTGAAGTAAATTGGAAAAAAAAAAGATGTTTTTATAAACATTTGAAATTGTGCCTATTATAAATAAATGGGAAAAGAAAAAAGATTTTAAAAATTCATAAAACATTTTAACTTTGACCTACTTTTCCCAAAATGCAATCAGATCTATGCTGGGTCACTGGCAATCTATAAACCAAATTTGGTATGAATTTGATTAATAGTTTTGCTGCTAGACTGTTAACAAGCAAAGAAACAAAGAAACAAACAAGTGGTTCCAGGCACAACAAACCCCACCCCTTGCATGTATTGTAGCTTGTTTTGGCATTAATCCAGCTGATGTCATCATGTCTATGCATGTGCTGATGTCAGCATATTAACTGCCTCTATATATGTGCCAAGTTTGAAGTAAATTGAAACAAAATGGATGTTTTAATAGACATTTGAAATTTTCCCATTATAAGTAAATGAGGAAAAAAAAGATAAAAAAAAAAAAAAAAAAAAAAAAAAAAATAATAAAAATTTTAAGTTTGACCTACTTTTCCCAAAATGTAACCACATCTATTCTAGGCCACTGACAATCTATAAACCCAGTTTGGTATGAATTCAACCAATAGTTTTGCTGCTACAGGCATTTGATATGTCTCCCGTTATAAGTGAATGGGGATAAAAAAGAATTTAAAAATTCATAAAAATTTTTACCTTTGACCTACTTTTACCAAAATGTAATCAGATCTATTCTGTGTCACTGGCAATCTATAAACCAAATTTGGTATGAATCCAATCAGTAGTTTTGCTGCTAGAGTGTCAACAAACAAACAAACAAACAAACAAACAAACCAAACCAAACCAAACCAAACCAAACCAAACCAAAAACAATACCCTTTGGGGGGTGGGGTAATAACATAATAATTCACAGATTACAATAGTGACAAAATACAATAAGTAACCATCTCAGTAGAATGCACAGAAATGCAGAGCTCTGCACAGGGATTACAAAACTTTAACCCTGGAAATATAAGAAAAAAAAAAGTAACCTGGTCCAATATATCATCTGGACTCATACTTCATCCCTTAAATAACCGACAGTCCCTGAAGAATGGCCCAATATCCCGCTGCACACAGTTCCAGACTTGTATTAAAGAAACCTAAGGAGGACTGAAGTTGTTCTGACACAGCCTTACAACTTATTAAATGCTTTGGATCATTCTCAGACACAAGGTTCATTGGATGTCTATGATGTGTAGATGTTTGGTGAGGCATTTTGTTGCTATGTTTTCAGACATACAGAGGGGAAGCTGAAAAGTCATTTAAAGAGAGAGAGAGGGAGGCTGACATGCAACAAAGGTCACTGGTCTTTTTTTTGCGACAGTCTGTGCATCACAAATGTTATGGTTTTTTTTTTATGTATTACAGGCTATGAAGTGAATCATGTTTAAATTACATGCACTGAAGCACAAATTGGGAAACTGGCAGTGACAGAGTGGTAACTAATTTAGTGGCATTTGGTTATTTCTTTTACAGTGTCATTTAAGAGTACGATTTATTCCTTTTGCTATTTTGGTGTGACAATAAATGAATAATTAAAGTGAATGAGTTAAACTGGATTAAATAAATAAAACGAACTGGTCATCATGTCTTCGTTATCTTTATCCAGAGATTTACAAATGGTTGGCATGGTGTTTTATGTACATGTGTGTAGGAGGATGGGTCAGTCAGACGAGCAGATGGGTACAGTGGACAGAGAGGAAAGGACATAAAGCAGATTAATCATCTCATCATGTGTGATTAATTTGGAACTGAGCTCCACTGGCATGGTGGCATAATGAACTAGGAACCCCACTGACAGGTCAATATGTTTACACTGATGGATTCACTCTCATACATGTTATAGACAGGGGCAAAAACACACACAGCAAACACAAAGGTGACAAAAGTGGGTTTGTCATACACCAATCATGTCAACAGAGAAAGATACAAAACAAAGCAAACACGGTTGCTCCTTCTAACTTTTTTTTTTTAACAGTTCACCCTGTGCCATTCATGATTCATATGCACAGTTGTGGAAAAAATTAGACTGTCAAAAGTCATCAAAAACAATGGTTATGCAATCAAGTACTAACTCCTGTGTGTATCATGTGACTAAAACAGACAGAAAAGAAAACATGGAATGCCTCAAAGCACTGTTTTTGTCAGTACAATGCCACAGATATTAATGTAAGAACTGAAGTGATTTTGGTTATCAAAAAACATGGAAAATAGCTAAATGTCAGCTCTTAAATTAAACTCTTATGAGCTATTTTTGTTATCATTATATTTGTCCAAACAAATGTACCTTTAGTTGTACCAGGCATTAAAATGAACAAGAAACTGAAGAAAACAAGGGGTGGTCTAATAACTTTTGCCGCGATTGTAAACATTACCTAGCCATCAAAAAAGTCACACACACAATATTTCATCAGACCACCTTTAGGGTGCATTCACAGTAGCAGTGCAAAGTGAGAATAAATGTCACCACATATATTTCCATCCAGAGTTTCAATACTTTTTCACCAAGATCTTGTAATAATGACGTGAGGGTCGGAACATTGTGTAAAGTTGCCTCCATCACATTCCAAACATTCTCATTAGGGTTCAGGTCTGGACCCTGTGATGACCAAAAATGTCCTTCATACTGGACACACTTTATGAACCAAAAAAGTCTAAATATTCACAGAATATCACAACTGACATATTCAATTAATTTACATGTTGAATTAGAAAGGTTAAAAAGAAGGAAGTGATGTGAAAGTGAGTTTTATTGCACCACTACCATGTAGTTATTAATTTTCATTATTTCAAAGTATTGTATGTATGTGGAACCCAAGTCAACCACGTACAAACTGTTATGAGAATATTAAGAGCAGCTAAATGGTGTAGTCCTATACCAGTTACTTAATTCAATATACGGTTGCAGAAAAAATGATTAGACCATCAAAAGTCATCAAAAACAATGGTTATGCAATCAAGTACTAATGCCTGTGTGTATCATGTGACTAAAACAGACAGAAAAGAAAATATAGAATGCCTAAAAGCACTGTTTTTGTCAGTACAATGCCATAGATATTGATGTAAGAACTGCAGTGATTTTGGTTATTATCAAGAAAACATGGAAAATGTCTAGGTATTAGCTCTGGAATTAAACTCTTATGAGCTATTTTTGTTGTTATCATTATATTTGTCCAAACAAATGTACCTTTAGTTGTACCAGGCATTAAAATGACCAAGAAATTGAAGAAAACAAGGGGTGGTCTAATATTTCTTTTTCCACAACTGTATTTAATCCCTTTAAAAGCTACAGTCCTTTCAGTATAATGTAATTCACGTGGTGTGACAGGAAACAAGAATTCACCTCCGTGGACTGGTTGTAAAAAACCTACTCCATGACAAAGACATTTGCTAATCACAGGTTTTCTCAGGCAGGTAGTGGGGTTAAATATGTGATTGACAACTGTAATAGTCGATCACTGGTCAGATTCAGTTAGATGTGACTCTATGGTTTGACAGGGAGTCTGGGAAAGGTGTCTACCTCTTTCCATTGTGCCACGAACTGACATCAGGTCATCTATATTTTTATTTAGTATTCTGATTTGGACTGAGAGGAGCGGGCTGCGGAAGGAAGGTGAGTATCTTGAGAATCTGACATTTTTTTCCTTTTTTTTTTGCCACCTCCTGCTGCTCTGAGTGATAGTAAATGTATTATTAATGATGCTCCTTCACACTGAATTTAAATGACATGTAACCCATTTCAAGGGCACATGTTGGTCGGTTTTGACTTGTAGATATCACAATACATAGTAGCCTATTTTTCAAGTGGTTCTTCACTAAGATATAACATCTTTCAGTATTTCAGCACAACAATGACATTTGCTAATGTGGGATATTCAGGTGTCTTGTGGCATTGTATCATGTCTGTGTTTAAAACAATTCAAAATTCAAAACACTTAATTTAAGGCATAAATATTAACCATTATCTGGCTATTCACTTACATATTTGTAGCATACTGGGCATTTATTCATCATTTGAAACACTTGTTAATTCATTACTCTGTGTGGCCATATTCTAAAGTTACAAAGCCATTAACCACCAGTCTTGTAACCTCCTATTGCTGTACATTGATACTAAGGGATTTGTTGTGCATGGATTACAGTCTAAACCCATAAAGACCCAGAGCTACTTTTGTGTCACTTCTCAAATCATTTTTTCTGCCTATTTAACCTTTTTTTTTTTTTTTACCTGATTTATCACCATTTATTCTAATATTCTCCTCCATATTTTGTGTTAATTCACCATAAACCAGGTGTTTTCCTATATTTAACCCTCAGGGGTCCATAGTCACAGCCCCGTGACTCAATCACATGACATTATCAACACATCATAGCATTGGAAGTTGGTCATGTAGATCATTGGATTCGAAAGTGTGGACTTGAAACACTCTCCCATTTTTTATTTGAATTTGATAGAGTAAATACAACCGGATATATGATGGTTTGAAACCGGAGTAAACAAATGTGAATAAAAGTATGAAAATGAGGTGGGGCGGGCGTTAAATTTCTGACCATTTCTCCATCATTTTTTGTCCTTTTTCAAAACGGAAAAAACTGGCTGAATCTGCGGATTCTAATCCACAGACTGCATTAGCATTACAGGTAATGGTGAGAATGACCCCCACCGGAACTGGATGCGGAAACCAGGAGGAAACCTTTTCACTCTTCTGCCTTCAGGGAGGAGATGCAGGTCACTCAGATCACATACCACCAGACTCATTAACAGTTTTTTCCAAAAGCCATCCACTCCCTAAACCACCAACACACACCATAGTCACCAGCACTTTAAAATCCAAGCCAGAGGACTTTTATATAGATGCACTTTTTTTTATATAATTGCACTTTTATATAGTAGTATTTTAATATTGATGTGTTTCGGTGTGTTTATTGTGCTTATTGAATGTATTTATGAGTGAGAAGAATGTAGTATTGAATGTTATTTGTGGTTTTTTTATGTGGGGGGCATGTGCACTTTCATTGTATTTATTATGCAATGACAAATAAAGCTTCTATTCTATTCTATTCTATTCGATAGAGGGTGGGCGAGTGGGGGGAGGGGTGAGAAAACCGAAGAAAATTCCTATGTAAAGATGCGCTTCTAAGTCAAATATTTGAGTATAGTTTTATTTAATTTAAATTGTAATTTTATATACCTAATATTTTAACCAATATTCATTTTTAAAGTCTTTGAAAAGGTTCGTTAAGCATCTTTGTGTTATTTATGCAATAAATTATATACATTTTTCAAATCAGATTTTATATTTTGTGTGTATTTTTTGTCCTTTTGTGTTGCTATAGTAGGTTAAAGTGAAAAAATAATAGGCAGATGGGATAGATGAAGTTATGCTGAAAAAAAGATACCAAACATGGGTATAATAAACATTTCTTTATATAGTATATAAAGGCCAATTCAAAAGTACTCAAAAACAGACAAAAAAGGCTCAACTTCTAAGGGTTAATTTACTGATCATGTAGATGTTCACTCAAGTTCATATTAGAGTTAATCAGTCAGTCAATCAAATTTTATTTATATAGCGCCAATTCATAACAAAAGTTATATCACAACACTTCACAGATAGAGCTGGTCGAAATCAGACTCTCAAGCCAATTTCCAGAACCCAACAGAATCCTCCAGGAGTAAACACCTGTGACTGGTGACAGTGGTGAGGAAAAACTTCCCTTTAACAGGCGGAAACCTGGAGCAGACCCTGACTCCTGGAGGATGGTCATCTGCCTTAACCAGTTGGGGTTAAAGAGAGGTAAAGGAGGAGAAAAAGACAGAGTTAATGTTTATTATATCAGAAACAGAGAAAATTGAAGAAAAAGTGACTTTTTCAGCAAAATATAGCATTAATTGAACATAAAACAAGTGTCTCCATCCACTGTCACTGATCCAACTCCATGGGTTTTACTGGTGAATCAATGTTGTAGAAGATGACAGGGTTTCCACGGTAACTACAGAGCCTCTGAATGTCCAAATGGGTCATATCTGATGACCATGAAAAGATGATAAACTGCATTTTACACCAATTATTTACATGGATTGATAAGATTAGTGGATCGATAGGTATTAAACAGTTTACATCAGCAGATTGCTTTGGTCAAAGGCGGATGTTTGGGTCTTTATGGGTTAATATTATTTAAATAGTCATATTCCCTTAAGAGTATCCATTATGTGGTCAATTCTTGGTGACAAGCTTGGTGTTATATTTGCTTTCAGTTCACCTTGTCAAGTCATATTCAGCACTTACCAACCTGACTGGGTACCATCGGGGATAAAAATAAATAAATAACTACATAAAAACGGTATGTTCTCTTCATCACTTCAGTACAATATTTTAGGAAGCCCAACCCCTGCTATATTGAGTTTAATTTTAATCCTGTGGACACCAAACTGCATTTGTATTTTTGAAAGTTTACTAGCATGAAGGACAGTACATCAACTGAATGCCTTTCATAGTGGAGTGACGGCCAGCTCAGTATCTAATGGCCTCTCTCATATCGTACTTCAATAGGCCCATCCTTTGTCTGGCAGGAATCAAAATGCACAGGGGAGGAGTACAAGGGGAAACAATAGTGTGTCACCTCATGGCTCCGGAATAAAAAAGAGAGATGCTTTGTGTTGTTCTCTTTTTCAAACAGCACAGGTGTTCTGGCAAACAACTAAAAGTGTGTTCGTGTGGGTGTGCATGTGTGTACGCGTGTTTATCTGCTCACCTTTACCGTCCTCCTCTGAACTGCCCTTGATCACGGAAACGTACTGCGTCATCAAAAAACAGACACATCAAAACAGAGAGTGTTTGCAAAGTTGTGAGAAATGCTCTCGGGGGAACTGGTGACTTTTGTGCTGTTCAGGGTCCTGTGGAAAAAGGGGAAAGAGATGGCAGGAGTGTTCCACTGTCAGTCTAGAGGAGGTAAACGGAAGGGTTTATGGCAGGAATATGCTTCACCGTGGCTCCCTTTGTCAAAACAGCCTCAACTCAAGTCATATATTCTACAATGTCATATATTCTGCCCAGCCAAAAAACAGGATACTACCTTATTTAACTAATGTAACAGTCAGTATTACTGCTGTATTACAGTTGTAGTACTTTATATAGTGCCACCTTGTTTGTTATTGTACTGGGAGGTTATAGGTCACTTTATCCTTTTACTGGTACAGTGTCTTAGACATGCACCCAGTGGTGTAGTCGAGGGTATATGGTGGTATACTTAAGGCGGCCATTCACTGTGCGATTATTTCGATCATTGCACGCAGCTTCATCTCAAACTGTGCGAATCAATCGTAAAGTCAGATTCACAATTCATGTTCTCACACTGTACGGACCGATGCTCATACGCGACCTGACTGCTCACGCTGTACGACCATAGAGGACGCACCACACGTTCCAGTGTTGTATCCAGAAATACAATGTTAAAATACCAAGGAATCCGAAAGTGCATAGACGATTGTGTATTGGCGTGAGTCACGAAATGGTAGTGCTAAACAAAAACCAACGAACTGCTTTGGCAATATGTGCCATTATCTGCGGGGAATCAAAAAAGAAGAAAAGACGATGACGTGTTTGGTGCAGGAGTTGGTTTGCCAGACGTGGACAGTATGGGCTGTCAATCCTACAGCGGAACTGGAGGTAAGCTGCAACAGCTAAACTGCACTAGGCCAATAGCCAGCTACTGTAAGCTTAGAATTAGTTTACAGTAGCTGGCTATTATTGTATTTGCGCATGCACAGTGCGAGAATTTGAGGCACATCGGCTCGTGGCACTGCTTTGACAGTACGATACACTCACGAGAAGCGAGCAGGATTTCAAACAGCTCCGTTTTCCTTGCGAACACATGATTGCTAGTCGTGAGGTGGTCATGAGGTGCTAATCGCTTCTCTTTACCCCATGTACACTGTACGAAGCACGACACACGATTAGAGGCACATCGGGCCTGATCCCAGAAAGAGTCGCCCGAGTGAGAAATTGTCTCTAAACTCGCACAGTGTAAGGCCGCCTTTACTTATTTTTCAGTCAGTATTGCGTACACCCACTTCTAAATCCCCCTAATGTGCACCATTCAGTAGTATCTGAGCCAAATTGCCAACGATTTCCCCAAGTATGGTGAAGCCATGACCCGCCCTACTCTGCCTTTAATTGGCTAGTACTCATTGCCTTCGCTGATTAGATTGGTTAACTTTAGGCCTGAGGACTGATGAGCCAATCAGGAAAATATTGCTAACTTAGCATTAGCCATGTCTGGAACCTGACTGGACTCCTCCGGTTCCAATGCCACCCCGGTTGATTGACAGGTCACTGCCCTTCTCATTGAAAGATGTGTGATTATTGGAAATGCGAACAAGAAAGGCAGAATAAACATCTTTTAAATGAGTGACATATCGAGAGAACCTACTTTGACCCTTTTATGCATGAATTATGACAACCTTCATCAAGATTTTTTTCTTGAGTGTTTTCATTCCTCCTTAGGCATGAAAAAAACAATGTGATTGAGTTTTTTTTTTTTTTTTTTTTTTCATGAAGCTACATAATGTCCATGCATTTAATTTTTGAAGTAAAGAAACATTTTTAAAACCCAATATCAGAAAGTGAAATGAAAACAATGAAATAAAAACATTTTAATGCTGCTAATCTGATGTTTTCTCACATTTTAACATATTCTAATGCTAGTTATTACTCACTTCATGGAGATAATATGCAAAAAAAACCCCAACCTTTTTGTTTAACAAATAACAATTGATTTACACTCAAACATGTCACTGCAGATCAGGTTTATCAAGAACAGTAAAGTTACAGTCATGGTATGAATTGCAGTGTTTGTGATGATGCATAAGTGTCCACTGTGTTGGCTGATATGGAACTAAAATAACAAAACCCATTTATATACAAGAGAACAGCTGTAAAATAACTGTCCACTGTAGTGACCAGTATGCATGAAAGGGTTAATGGAATACATAATTCTAAGGTAAGTTTTAAGGTGGTTTCAGAACGAGTCACTGTTTTAAACTACTGGTCATATGACTGCACATTTAGAGGAGAGATTTTGTCACCAATGGTTAAACTGTGTGAGTAGGCTAACGTTAAGAAAGGCTAACGTTATCCTGTGTTTACCTCATCTTGAATACATTTAAATTAATGCAGCTGCTTGTGTGATCAGTAATACCCACCAACTGCTCCTGATCAAGTCATGATTATTTTATTATAATGAGTAAATAATACTAATGGATTTTTGGGTAAACTAAATAGAGTAGTCTTAGATATTACCACTGCTTCTAAAACGGTGTTTCTCTGGACTACTTAAAAAAAAAAATAATTCAGAGTATACCCACTTCTCCAGGGACCACTACACCACTGCATGCACCTCTGTACTCTACAACTAAAGTAATGTGTGGTACAGGTATTACATAATAATCTATATTCATGTATGATTTAGACTTAGTGCCATGGAGACTTGGCCTTGTATGGTTTCTAAATGTGAACTAAACTACATATCAATGGAAATCTGCAAGTCTTCGATCGTCTCTCAGCTATCCCAGAGCACATGTTAATAAGTATAGCTGGCACACTCTGCCAGACCACCACGGCATGTTACACTAAGCAAATAGGTAAGAGTCATCCATTGGATAATTACTGCAGAGATAAGTATGTTTTAGCTGCATTCAGTACTTAAAACCTAACCCTTAACATTTGGAGTCATGTTCATCTTACATTTCACTGGCTCAGATTTATCCTGTCACTTTAATTCTCACATCATTGTCTAATACCCATGATATTACCCATACCCATGTCTGTCTATCAATGCCCAACTCAAAGTCTATAGCATAATTCAACTGAAAACTTTACTTCTGGTAAGACTGTACTGGTGTTTTTCAACCTTGGGGTCAGGACCCCACATGGGGTCACTTGGAATTCAAATGGGGTCGCCTGAAATTTCTAGTAATTGATCAAAAAATGGTTCTTTAATTACTAATAAAACAAAAATATATGGTGAGCTGAGAGAGACAATCACAATATATAAAAGACATGACAAACTCTGAAGCTGAAACTGTAGCACTGTGGTACTGTTTATCTTTCAAATGTTCACTGTGGTCGGTTTCAGATGCTGCAGCTCTTTCATAATTCATAGTTTGAGTTCTTGTTTGTTCAGTATTAACTGTCAGCCTTGTAAATACAAGCTGAACTGACTGTACATATCCTGACCAAGGAAAATTAACTTCTCATTTTGTGCAGTAATCTCCACCTGGCTTTTCTGCCTCCATCCATAATAATATACATTATATAGACTAAATGTCGTCTGATGTCTAAATGTCATAAATTAACGTTTATTTGCAACATAGTATAGCAAACTATTACATGATCAAAAACAAATTAATTTTAGCAAAAACAAAAAAAAAGGTCTCTGTTTTGAATGTCTGAGGTCGCCAGAATTTTGTGATGTTAAACTGGGGTCATGTGTCTAAAATGGCTGGGAACCACTGGGCTATACCATATCTCCTTCTACTTTGATGGTAGTCTGCGTATGGATGCAGATTCTTGAACATTTTAAAGGAATCTGCACTAACAGGAGATAGGGCAGTTTTGTTTTTATTAATAAATACAGCTATTGCTCTGAAGAAAACCACTCCAATGCTGCATGACAATATCTCTCAACATAATCCATATTTTTGCCGTCACTATGATGTTGAACTAAAAGCTTTTCAAAAACACAGTTTGATGCCAACAGAAGAACACAATGCATTAGTCAAAATTCTGGGAGTATGGTGTAATGGCCAAGAGATTGGTTTGGAACAGAAACATTCTTCAGCATGGTTGATACAATCCTAGTGGATTCTTTTTACTACCAGACTTTGAGGTGTAGTATGCTATTAGGTCAAGGTTGAAATAATAATATATTACGTCCTGTAAAAATTTCACTACACTGTCTGTCCTTCAAACTCAGCCAGCAGAGCGTGCAGAGCTGAACAAGGGCTGTTCATCCTAATGAGTTTAATCATGTATGCTGGTGGGAGAACTGAGTCAGGGATTTCTGTCCATGTGTACGTTCTGCTTCTACAAAATGCATCTTTCAACATTTGGTTTGACAGAGGTTAAAAGCTGGGCTGCATATATTCAGGTAGTTTTGCTAAGCTGACCTGGTAGAAAGCTGAAGCTCGGCTGATGCCAATCCCAAAGGTCCAACACACATGATCAAATACGGCAACATCTTCTCCATTCCCTCTGATTAAGCCAACAGATTAGAAGCAAAATATTGAGGATCAATCCCCCTCTGTGAAATGCTCAAGGTGATGCAGGTGAGTGGAGTGAAACGTAGAGCCTGTGCACCTACGAATTAAACTGATATGTACTTTTCATTTTATAAAATAGGACTATAATTTTTCTTTAAAACTTTAAATCCTACAAACTTTGTCTTTTTAAAACTTTCTGAAAAATCATCTTCACAGTGCCACAAACAACAAGGCTTTAGGGATATCTCTGAAAACCACATTGAGCTAATGTAGTTACTTTCTTTGACAAGCAGTAAAAGAACATAAAGATTTAGACACTATTAATACTGATTACATTAGTGGGCTCTATAGCACAATATATCTAGTGTGACAAAAAATGGTTGGCAGACGTGGTGAGCTTTTTGTTATAATAAAATGCTAATAATAAGGCCCTGCTACACAGCTGACATTAAGAGAAATTGACTGAGATGGAATTTTGCATAGATTGCTATCATTTAGGATTAACAAATGTGGAAAAAAATTGTGGGTTATTACTGAGCATAAAAGGTAAAAGAGTTAATTCTAGGATCCACATTCCTCAAAGTGGAGAAAAATCATTCCAGATTTGTCTCTGTGTAAGTCTAAGTGTGGGTGTAATTCCATTTATATTAGTGTCAGACTGTTTTCCAACGTATTCAGCTCAGTTTGAACATGCAGATCTGTTTGGTCTATTGAGGAATCCATGTATTTATTTCACTTATAAATATGTTCAGTGAGACAACGATAGCCTCAGCTTGTAGCAATTTCAGAGAGATTTGAGGCACAACGCTGACAGATATCCTGCTGACAAAACAATCTTGACTTTAAGACGACAACCAGCAAATTTAAAGAGAAAACGAGAGTACCATGTGTCATCATGTGTGATATAAAAAACATTCTTTGTGTCCACATGGATTTGGATTTTGTGCTAAATAATTAGTTGGAAAAAAAAAAAAGTCCTTCTTTCTGCTTTTTGATGCTATGTCTTTAAGCTTTCCAACAGCAACCCCCACATCATTTGTCATTAGTTTATACATGCGTAAGCCTAAAGCTATGGTTACCATCTTGCAATTAACACACAAATATGCACACATACAGTACACGAACACACAGGTGGACTCATTACCTCCCGCTAGACCCTGCAGAACTTTTTAATGAGGTCCCTTGGATCACTTGTTTTCTAATACTTTTTGATAGGTTTTACAGATGATTATTACCACTGAACTGACAAAAATGTAAGAAAAACTAAGAAACTTGTAAAATAACAAGGAAATATGTAAACTGAAGTACAAAACATGTAATAAATGTCCCACAGAACTACACAGTCTGGCCGAAAAGATCATACGAGGAGCTTTTGAGGTAAAATCATGGTCCACAACTGGAATTACAGTTTTCTCACTGATTATAACATATAGTGAAGTTACAGCCAAACTATATCTATCACTCCTTTTCTTCCAGTGTTCTATGGTTTGTGAAGGATTAGGCTGTGTCAGGCCTTTATATCTGACTGCAAACCCAAATTATTTCAGTATTTTCACAATATCTGGATGCATTTAACAAACACTCTGGGGTGCCACTAGTAATTGTAGGCCCCCTGAAAGCTAAACGTTATGGGTCCTTGCTACAAGAAAATATCTGTCAGAGTTGGGGGAATATACATGGGGGTGCATTCCGTAACTGGCGTAAACTGAAAGTGAAACTTAACACGCTGTGGGCGCCCGACTCCCAGCTTCTATGCCTCCATGTATGCCAGAACTTACAAGAAATTTTCACAACTTCTAACCTATATCCACTGGGCCCCCTCCACTGCTCTATGGGCCCCCCGGGAATGCTAGGCCCCATGAATTTACCCCCTCCTTTATGGTGCCCCAGCAAACACTATCCACATTTTAGTATCTATACAGCTGTAGTGTTTCTATTAAATAGCCACATTGTGACGGTCTATTTCTCCACACTGGAGTTTTCTAATGAATGAAGAGCCTAACATTTTCACACTCGCATAACTCTTCAGGTGTGTAACTCAGACTCACAGCACACTGAAGTTCAGAACCTTGACCCACAGCTGACAGGCAGATGGTAATTCAGGCTAGCTCACTGTTTCCGTGGGGAAATTCAGTCTCTGTATTTTACCCACTGTAATACACACAGCAACTAGCATTAACGTTAGCAATTGGCATTAGCACTTAGCACATTAGGAGCAGTGAGCAGCCATTGAAGGTGCTTGGGGAACAACTAGAGTACCTCGGTTGGGAAACCAGAGGACTGTGAAGTGTGTAGAGACTTAAGGCAAACTCAATGCAGGAGGGCCCCTATTTGACTGGGAATTGAACACAGAACAGTGAAACAATCAGGGTTGCCAGGTCCAAGAAAAAAATCCAGCCCAATGACGTGTCAAAAACCACCATAAAGTATAAAAAGTAGCCCAATTCTTTTACGATCTCCAATCAAATCAGGCAACATTTATTTCTAAAATAATTTAATTAAATGTTGTCACAGTGCATTAAACAACATGTAAAAAAAGAAATGTCCTTACATATTTCTTGTTACTGCTGTTTCTTCTTCTACTGTGCACTAAAGGGCTACAGTGGTTGTGATTTTTACCCTGGATAAACACCCAAATGTGTCAAAATGTTTACAGATTTGCGGCCACGACACATTTCCAAATCAGCCCAAAAAAACCTGCAACCCTGTATTTTTTCACGCAACAACATTTTTACAATTGCCCAATAGGGTGGGAAAACTGCAGACCTGGCAACACTGGAAACAATATCCATGTTAATATGGATAGAAAGTAAAGTACTGCTTTAAACTGACTGAAATATACTGATTAACCTTGCAACCAGTGCCAACAACAGTAACTGTAAAACTAATCAGTAATTACACCAATAAACATGCCATTTAAAATTAATGCTAGCTGGATGGATAGATTGAAAGATGGATGGATGGATGGATGGACAAGTAGATTAAAGAAAATATGTGCTCATATTATATAAATATTAAATAACAGCTACTCCAAAACCAGCGATCAGTGTTTAACTGTAATCAGAAAGTAACTAATCAACAATAATTTCCAAATGTACTGCATATTAAAAATTGTGCTAAGAGTTCTCTCCTCCCACACTGTGGTACACTTCTACATTTCATTTATAAGACCAATTAGGGTCAGAGCAAGTTGTGGTTGACTTGACCCACTGACATCTAACATAACATAAGAGAAAGTTTTCTGCTTTGGATACTATCACTGACATTGCAAACTTAGGTCATCATCTCCTCTAGGAAATGCCCTTTTCACCTCTTCAACAAAATGTCCAACTACCATAGCCCTAAACTAATAGAGACACTGTGCACTGATTTACTATACACAGTACCTCTGCTTTTTAAAATTCATATGAGTGCAGAAATATTCTCAAAGCAGTATTCACCGTTCATCCATGGACTATATGTATGCATTGTGTATAAATCTGTCACAATACATCACTACACTATTGCTAGATTGAGCAGGACTGTGGTTGTAGAAAAAAAGCTTCCCTTAAGAGCATGCCATTAGAAAAATAACAGGGAAAATTGACATTTTTTTCATGGGAGCTCCATTTGCTGCATTTGTAACTACACTAGATTATATGGAAGACAGTGCACTGTATCAGACATTCTGATGATTCATTCACATTTGAGAAGAAAAAAATGAGTGAAATAAGCCAGGTAACCCCAAGCTGCCTGAGGCAACAGCATGCCTCAAGCACTATTTGACCTAGACCACTTAATGTTTGTCAGCCCACCAGCAGAAACACAGCAGCGACTGTAAATGTAACCACATAAAATAAAATTTAAAAAATATATTATAATCCATGTCCATCAATGCTCTCACTTTATAGAATAATAATTTTATATCTCTCCATAATTAGAATGGCAGGGAAAACATAAATTGATTCAAGTGTGATATGAGACAAGAAAATGACCTGTACATATTTATTAATAATCATGCATATGGAAATGATGATTTAAATTTCATTCTGTCAGTCATTTGTACCATTTTGTGAGAACTAAATTGATTATTTGTGCTCACAATATGTATAAGGTTTACTTTGCATAAAAAGGGAATACACTTTCTGCATGAATATATTCAACATTCTAACCACTGTTAGTGGAGCTTTGAAGCAAAACTAAAAAAAAAAAAAAAAAAAAATCTGAAGCTTTTGCTGTGAAGGTAAAGCCTTTTTCAGAGCTCCTGTAATTTCCATGTCAATAGCATGCCTCTTAGCAAGGTGAGCCATCATACAAAGTAAAAAGACCTGGAGAGCTTCAAGGTTGACGCTGTATCGGATCTTATATTGCAGTATTTTAAAAGTCACTTACATAAATGTTTCATCCATGGGGATGCTCTAAAAACGGCACAAGTTCATGTTCCTTAAAGCCAAAAGGCACTTTAGTGAGCTCCAGAATCATCAGTGCATCCATATCGGACAGAACCAGTGAGCCACTAATGTAAATCGATAGACTCCTTCTGTTCTTCTATCACATGACACAGCTATATCTGAGTTTAAACCATGACAGTGTGATTTTTAAAGGTATTGAATCAGTAAATATTAACCCTTTCATGCATGAATTATGATTACCTAAATCAAGATTTTTTTTTTTTTCCTGAATGTTTTTATGCCTTTTTAGGCATGAAAAAAAAAACCAATGTGATTGAATTTTTTTTTATGAATCTATTTTTCATGGAGTTACAAAAATCTCCACTCAGCTGGACACCATGTGTTTAATTTTTGAAGCAAAGAAACATGTATTTACAGTATGGCATACTGTGTGAAAACTATGAAAAAAAATAAATTTTTAATGCCGTGAATCTGATGTTTCCTCACATTTTAACATACTAAAATACTAGTTATTACTCACTCAGATAATATGCAACAACAAAAAAACTTTTTTGTTTTAAAAGAAGTTTAATTTACAGTCTAATAACAATTAGCAGTTGATTTAAACTCAAATATGTTACTGCAGATCAGGTTTATCAAGAACAGGAACAGTAGCGGTATGAATTGTAATGTATGGGGTGTTGCATAAGCGTCCACTATGTTGGTTGATATGGAACTAAAACAACAAAACCCATGAATATACCAGACAACAGCTGGAGAATAGCTGTCCACTGTAGTGACTAGTATGCATGAAAGGGTTAAAGGTTTATGAAGGGAAGAGTTTGAGGACATCTGGAAAAAAGAGGCAACACTCACTAAACCAGAAGCATCATTTATTATGTTATTTTATAGTAGTAGTGACTTCCTTTTTATTTAAAAATCTGGCATATCCATAGATGTGTTGTTTTAGAAAGAAAAATACATCAAATATAATGAGGTAGAAGGCAACAAATACTGGCCTCCAGAGATGGACTGACTGGTGTGAAATCAGTCTTAACTTCAGCAGTAACAAAACCCCCCAATTAGATCTGCACTTTAATGTCATGGGTGTGACGTCCATAATGTGTTTGTATCGCGGATATGACACGGACAGTGGGCACCTTTGATGAATTCATCACTGACTGTGACTGCCAACTGGTAAACAAATCCACTGAATAAAAGACAGAGTTCGTTCAAATAAAGCAGATTTTAAGCCTGGGTGAGAAATGACTATAAATAAGACATGACAATGTATGTGGTCATATTTTGAATTTATGAAGTAAAAGATGAGATAAAATGCTTTTTCTTTCTTTTCTTTTTGCTTCGTATTGACTTGTCTCTTTTTGCAGATTAGTGAAATTGAACCCCATCATCGCACTTATTCCACAAATTATTTAATGAATGTCTCTCTACTTTTGACATATTTCTGGGCACTGTTCCTGCTTGTATGATTATGTTGCATGTTGATGCAGTTTTGAAAATGATACAGCTTAACACCCAGAGAAATAGGTGTGATAAGCCATTAGTTCAAGAGATGCCAAACTGGCCTTTTCTGAAAATGATCTGGTCTCGGAGATGTTATGTTTGACCATATTGTGTGTATGTGTGTGGGCTTGTACAATATGTGTATAAATGTGTTAGCGTATAACTGATCTGATGATTTGGAGGGTAACCCATGCATACAGGGATGGCATTTGCTACATGGGGAGGGTGTACGTGTCTGTTAGCTACACTACTGTTTACACACACACATACATACATATATACATGGCTACACACAAAAAACAAACCACACACACACACATGCACACTACGCAAACTACACTGCCTGTGGCTCCTCAAACACCCCCGGGCTTTTCCTGTCCATCTGTGGTGACAGAATGACCACTCTGCCCCCCACAACTTGAGCAGAGCCGTGTAGAACCACACACATGCAAGAACGCCACACCAGAAGGTCTACAGAAACACTTCTCTCCCCTGCAGAAAACCAGCATGGATCTTGTTTGTCTAATTGACAGCATTCCAGCCAGTCACACAAACAAGCCTTGTTGTGGTGAACTCAGTGACACATTTAGCTCGCAACATCGATGCCCACCTGTGTGACTGTTCTTTCTGTGGCGCCGACATCGGGCTTTGATGTTCCTCCATTCATACTTTTCAGTGAAACATGCAACAGATGGACTTCTGCTAATTTTGTTTGTGATCTAGGTTTTGATGACAAAGAGGAAACAACTGTCAAATAAAATCACGATGAAGTGTTCTAGGAGTGATAGAAGTGGTGCCGCAAACGTTTTGTTCACAGACAATTTCAGCATTCAAAGGTGTGTTTGAAACTGAAATGAATGAAATGAGAGTGAATCATTTGTCACTTCAATAAACATCAGTCACCTCAGCAACACAGAAATGTTCCTGTTTTTATCACCAATTATCCTTGACTTAAGTTTATGGTTAATTGCCTCCTTTGTTTGCTTTTGTGGGGAAATAACCTTGAAACTAACCTTGTGAAAATAGGCCACAGCTAAAGCAGAGGGAGACTCCACTGACCCTCAACTTCATACTGAACGGGCTTTGTATAGAGATCAAGTTTGTTCATGCTTTCATACCCAGTAGTTACCTCCGCCAAGGAACGACGGAGGTTATGTTTTCACCAGGGTTTATCTGTCTGTTAGCAAGATAACTCAAAAAGTTATGGACGGATTTGGAAGAAATTTTCAGGAAATGTTGATACTGGCACAAGGAACAGATTATTAAATTTTGGTGGAGATTGGCGTGGGGGCACCGGTCGGCCTTGGCGGAGGTCTGTGCTCTCCAAGTGTTTTTATAGTTCTGAATGTTTTTGTACAGACTTAAAATCTCGACATACAGTCCTGGAAAAAATTATTAGACCATTAGCCCTTTCATTCATAGTGGTCACTACAGTGGACAGCCATTCTCCAGCTGTTCTCTTGTATATTCATGAATTTTGTTGTTTTAGTTCCATATCAGCCAACACAGTGGACACTTAAGCATCATCCCATACACTGACATTCATACCATTACTGTAACTTTGCTGTTCTAGATAAACCTGATCTGCAGTGACATGTTTGAGTGCAAATCAGTTGTTAATTGTTATTAGACTGTAATTAACAGTTTTCTTGAACAAAAAATTTGTTGTTTTTTTTTGCATATTATCTCCATGAAATTACTAACAACTAGTATTAGAGTATGTTAAAATGTGAGATAAAGGCATTAGCGGCATTAAAAATCTTTTTATTTCATATTTTTCACACAGTATATCACTTTCTGATGATGGGTTTTAAATACATGTTTGTTTGCTTCAAAAATTAAATACATGGTGTCCAACTGAGTGGATATTTTTGTAACTTTGTGAAAAAAAATTCAATTGCATAGTTTTTTTCATGCCTAAAAGAAGAAACAAACAAAATCACTCAAGAAAAAAAATACTGACTTAGGTTCTCATAATTCATGCATGAAAGGGTTAAAACTCATCAAAAACAATGGTTGTGCAATCAAGTATTAAGTCCTGTGTGTATCATGTGACTAAAACAGACAGAAAAGAAAACATGGAATGCCTAAAAGCACTGTTTTTGTCAGTACAATGTCATAGCTATTGATGTAAGAGCTGAAGTGATTTTGGTTATTATCAAGAAAACATGGAAAATGTCTAGATATCAGCTTTTAAATTAAACTCTTATGAGCTATTTTTGTTGTTATCATTATATTTGTTCCAAACAAATGTACCTTTAGTTGTACCAGGCATTAAAATGAACAACAAATTGAAGAAAACAAAGGGTGGTCTAATAATTTTTTCCACAACAGTAGTTGCTAAACTAAAATGTTGCCATTTTGCATTTCTGCAAATTATGGCTGTGTATAACGTCATTGTAATTTGTCATTGATTTCTACCCTTTCCCCCTCACTCTGAGTGGATATATATTGTTTATTGTCACCAATCCATGCATACAATTTTAATTCAATATTTGCATATGTTATACAGCAAAACAGTACTGGACATGTTTCCCTAATCGTAACCAGCTGAAATTTAAACATAAAAAGTTAATTACCTTAGAGGCTGTGTGATCACATTCATTGTCTGTCCCTCTGTCTCTGGAGGATGGCAGCAGGATTATACAAAAGCTACAGCAATGATTTCCATGTACTCTGATACAGAGGAAGGGTATTGTCTAAGGACAAACCCGAGATCTACAAAAAAGGATGGAGAGCCCGAGGCTAACGTAGAACTTAGAATGGTGACAGTTAAATAAATCACCAACAGACGAATTACAAATAAGACCTTTGTTACCAGAGTAAGTCAGTTCCAAGTGCAGGCACCAATGGACAAAAAGGACAAAGGTTAGAGTGGAGATTTGTGGAATGAGAATGAATGACTACTGGCTTTGATGGAGGTCTGCACTCTCAGTTCAACATTCAGAAAGCTTCTATTAACAACCAGTCAGCGCTGGAAATGGAGATGACAGTTCTATTAGCAGAAAACAAACAACATGGGTCTGAGAAGAATTTTCATTCATGTCACAATTAATATTTGTGTCACTGTACGAGAATAGGTTAATTAGCAACATTTAATTACTTTATTGAAATACAATATAGTACAGACATTATTATGTTTACAGCAAAACCAATTTGTAATTGCATATCAGTTGCATATATACACTGTTGGTCATAAAGTTGGAATAATTTCGTTTTCAGACACATTCCTCTTTTTATTTCTATATATACATGTCAGTAATCACCTTTTAACAGGTGCAGCAATTACACAGTCCCAGTTAAACTTTATCTATCAAGAATAAATCACATTATCAATCATTTCATGAGAGGAGGTAAAAATATTTTATTTGCCTTTATGGACAACAGTATAAATATATTGTGGTAGACACTTTTGTTCTTATAGTCTCATTCTATTCCCTGTGTGTGCCCTGGTTAAAACACACCTATTCAGTCTAGATGCGTTTGGCACTGCATCCATTCAGAATGATTTCCACAAACTCGACCAGTCATAACAAATGTGTGTCTGATTTGGGGCATGTCTGAAGTTGAGCATTGGCTTTTGTCTGTAAGCAGGAGGAACCCCTAAAATAAACATCGTGCTGTGTGTAACATGTAACATGTTCCAGCACCCGTGACAGGTGCATGTTTTCCACTCTAACGCTACACTTATCCTACTGTCTCTAAGTGTGAATGAGAAATAAAGCATGAGATATGGGAAGAACATGTACTACACCTCAGATGTGATCATGTGATTATAACTCTGCCTCCTACTGCTGAGAACAGGAGGTAGAATAAAATGGTCTAAGATAATGTACACTAGCATATTTAGCTACATTAGAGACTGTTACAGCAGACACATAGATATACAGTATACACTAGATGTTGCAATAGGAATGAATACATCAATGGAGCTGCCATCTTGGTATGGGGTAGCACTCCTTTTAAATGAATGAACATCAGTCAGGGCTTATTTATTTTTATTTGTTTATTTATTAATTTGCACATACAAATATAAAATAAGACAAATACATGTAGATATCTCCCTTGGTAGAGAGAAGGGTACGAAAATGCGCAGGTGAGGTCGGAAACCCGAAAGGCTTATAAAATGACCTCACCTTGACCTGGCTATATTTAAAACAAAATAAAAGAATGTCATTTGCATACCTTCCACGAAGTCAAGCTAAGGTGTATGCAAAATTAAATCATCATAGATCGGCAAATTTGAGAAGCGATGTTTAATGTCTTTGTTCGTTACAAAGGTCAGACCTGTATTTATGAATGAGCCGTGAGTAAAATGATAGAGAAAAGCATTTGTTTTTGTTTTTGTCAATATAGCCTACTTTATGTTGAAAATGTAATGTGCATATAGGCAGTTCTTCCATTCAAAATAAACTACACACCTACTAGGCTACATGCAAAAAATAGGCCAGTGATGTTAGCTACCATCAAAAGACCCTGACAATCTGTTAGTCGTCATCAGCCCCCTGATGTTACCACTGTCATACAAGCTATACATACATACATACATACACACACATGTTGAGAGGCTGAACACGGCATCTAGTGTATATATCTATGCTACAGACAGTGAAGCGCAGAACAACTGCAAAAGTCGTATCAGTATCCAGTCACACACACTTCATGCTCAGTGTGTTATTTTGTTTATTTTGTTGCAACAAGGAAAAACAGAGGTTCTCTGCTCTGTGTTGACTAACAGGGTGTGGGGATAAATCTGTGGTAATCACCTAGCTAATCACATTTAGTAACTAATAATAATAATGTTTATTAATTATGATAGTAGTCTGCTCTGTACAGAAGCAGAAAGGAAGACTGGCATGAATTTTTCTACTATAACTTTTTTTAGTGGGTATTTTCTGGTCCCTCAACATTGGACCAGACCTGCTTACCAAAGGCAGAGATTGTATTATTATGCTACATGAACACTAATGCTCCTAATAATAAAATTACATGACTTACTTTTACTTGGTTGTTAGTCTTTGGTTGTTAGTTAGGCTGGGAGAGGGTGTGAGCAGTGCAACACCAGAACCAACCCTAAGTTAAGTATCACTTATAACAAAGGGGCAGATAATTTAATACTTTTAGTTAAGTTTGTTTTTAACAGTAATAATGGATTAGATTTCTATAGCGCTTTTCAAGGCACTTTACATTATTGATCCATTATTCATTCACTCTCACATTCTGATGGTGGTAAACTACATTTGTAGCCCTGTGTGTGTGTGTGTGTGGGTGGGGGGGCTGACAAAAGCGTGGCTGCCAGCTCACGCCAAACAGTCCCTCTGAACACCACCAAGCATCCAGAGCGGGATTGGAACTGCCAACCCTCCAGTTATTGGACGACTCACTCTACCTTCTGAGCCATGGCCGCCCCATCATCATGCATGTCCTACTCTCATCATCATCTGCATGTGTCTGACATAAGCATGCCTCATTTTATTTATTTATTTTTTTTATTTAACCTTTGTTTAATCAAGAAAAAAAAAAAAGACTTGTTAAGATTAAAAATCTCTTTTGCAAGAGTGTCCTAGGCAAGACAGCAGCAGCAGAAGTTACAGACAATAGAGATTTCATCCATACATAAAACACATCATAAAACTCAGTTCTAAAGCCATTTTTAACTTAACTTCTCTCTTGTGTTTATTTTTCTTCTTTTTTTCCTTCTAGCAACAAAAGCCTTGTGTGGCCTACTGTGATTAGTCCCATAGCTCAAACAAGCCAAAAAAAAAAACGTTAACCCAGTAAATGATTTGCACCATTGTACAGTTTGATCTGGACTTGAGACCACCTCTTTGATCTGCACAGTGGTCTGGAGCAGGTTTCACATGTTCAGATTCAGTTATGGAACATCTAATCCAGGTAAATGTGGGACAACCTGCTTCAGTTGCAGTAGAACCTGAGCTATATAATTTTGTTTTTTTTTTTTTTGTACTGAAATATGTTCTTATGATTTTGTTACTTTTTTTAAATGAAAAAGGATGTTAAGTTTGACAGGAAAGTGAACTATATAGAACAACAAATCTGATCTGAAGAACATTATGAATCTACAGGGTGGGGAAGCAAAATTTACAATATTTTGAGGCAGGGATTGAAAGACAGTGTATGACCAATTAGTTTATTGAAAGTCATGAGAATTTATTTGCCACAAGAAAATTTACATAATAGAAAATGTTTTTATTCTATGTGTCCTCCTTCTTTCTCAATAACTGCCTTCACACGCTTCCTGAAACTTGCGCAAGTGTTCCTCAAATATTCGGGTGACAACTTCTCCCATTCTTCTATAATAGTATCTTCCAGACTTTCTCGTAATAGTTTTGCTCATAGTCATTCTCTTCTTTCCATTATAAACAGTCTTTATGGACACTCCAACTATTTTTGAAATCTCCTTTGGTGTGACAAGTGCATTCAGCAAATCACACACTCTTTGACGTTTGCTTTCCTGATTACTCATATGGGCAAAAGTTTCTGAAAAGGTATGGATTAATAGTGTTAGGTATGATTATGACATCAATATATGTTTGGTTTCAAAACAATCGACGTAGTGCCTGCTGAGAAAAAAACAACTAAATGTTCATTGTAAATTTTGCTTCCCCACCCTGTAGTACAACCTTGGTATAAAGTAAAAGGATAAATAACTTCACTTAAGGCTTTACTTGCAAGGGAGATGTGTTCCTATAGTATAGTGAGTTTACTTTACATCCCACGTCCAAGCACATTTTGAACTGCCGCTGGATATGAAAAATGAACTAAAAGATCTCAGACTAATCCTCGTTTGAGAAGCTAGTCTTGCAATGCAGGTATTTTTGGTTCAGAAACATTGATGTTATGTACGTCTCTGGAATGCAGGGACATACACTGCTGACGTTTTATTCAATTCATGAGAAAAACGTGGTAAAACAGGGAACATGCTGTATGTAAGAGCAGGAGATAAGAATGAGAGAAGTATTAAACTAAAAACCAAAGTTGCTGGAATTGTCTGTACAGTAAAACACAAAGAAAACATGATTCTGATTGTTGTCTACAAAATGGTATATGTCTCATTTTCCTTGTGCAGCGTTTCATCTGACCTTAGGAGATACCCACACAGAGTCACCAACGTTACACAAAGATCGAGTTAAAATAGAATTCCATTTAGGACAGACAGTTTGGCAAAGGCGTACATGTGTTCAGAATTGACTGATCAAGCTGAAATATAAAAACATGATTTGAAACACTGCAATATACATGAGAATGAATTATTTATGCTGCTGTACAGCTTCAATCAAGGAAATGAGATGAGCAAAGCCCTGATCATTAGGATGGCTTACATCAAAGCCTTGCAACGTGTGTGTGAGCGTGTGTGTGCCCATGTTCACACTCAGTGTTTGTACATGATTGACCTAGTGATTTCTATAAAGAAAATCATATGCTGGGACTGCTGTATGAGGATAGTGACAATAGAGGTGAAAATTGACTTATGTATGTGTCAGACTGAATAAGTGTGGGACTTGTTGTACAGTGTTAGTGTGTGCTGTTGGTGACTCATGAATGTAGGTGTTGTGAAGATAGTCCAGTCTACCATAACACAGGATTTAACCATGTTGAAGCTCTGACCTATAGTCATTTTATTTACATATAACCCATTAACCCTTAAGGGTCCACGCTCACAGCCCTGTGTTTGTATCAAATGACATTTTCAACATGTTGTAGCGTCGGAAGTCGGTCACGTAGACCACTGGGGACAATTGCATTTGAAAGGGCAGACTTGAAACATTCTCTCTCTTTTTATTTGATGTTAATAAGAGTAAATATAATCAGAGATATGACGCTTTGAACCTGGGGCAAACAAACGTGAATAAAAGTATGAAAATTAGGTGGGGCAGGCGTTATATTTCTGACCATATCTTTGTCATTTTTTTTGTGGTTTCAAAACTGAAAAAACTGGCAGAATCTGTGGATTCTAATCCACAGACTGCATTAGCATTACAGGTAAGAGTGAGAATGACCCCCACCTGAACCGGATGCAGAAACCGAGAGGACCGGGGATGAGAAAACTGGAAAAACGCCTATGTAATGATATGCTTTTATGTCAAATATTTGAGTATAGTTCTAATGTGTTACTATTTTAATTTTATATACCTAATATTTGGAACCAATATTCACTTTTAAAGTCTTTGAAAAGGTTCCTTAAGCATCTTTGTGTTATTTATGCAATAAATTAGATACATTTTTCAAATCGGATTTTACATGTTTTGTATGTTTTTTGGCCTTTTATGTTGATATAGTAGGTTAAAGTGAAAAAATAATAGACAGATGATATAGATGAAGTTGTGATGAAAAAAAAAGATATCAAACATGGGTATAGTAAATATTTCTTTATGTAGTATATAAAGGCAACATTAAAAGTACTTAAAAATGGCCAAAATAGGCTCAGACCCCTAACATTTATATACTTGTGTGCTACTACTAGGAATGTAACGATTACCGGTATAATGATAAACCGCAGTAAAATTCCTAAAGGTTAGTATTACCGTTTAAATTTTAATTATCATGATAACCGTGTTTGATTACCGCACTTTGAACACAAACTTGATATGGAAAATGGTCTAACAATGGTAATAAGGTGCCATCTTTAATGCACATTTGTGTGTTTGGCATGGCTTTCACTGTTTTAGACTCATGTTTGTTCAGGTTCCACATTTAGACCAGTATGAGCTAAAGTGGATCACAATCAGTCAAATAAGAACAGAATAAACTAGAAATAATGACAAATACAAACATTTCTCACACCATTACACTAAAAATACACTAAAGTATACAAAAATAAACTAAAAATATACTAAATTACACTAAAAATATGCAAAAATACACAAAAATATACAAAAAATATGGAAAAATACACTAAAAACATCCAAAAGTATACAATAAATAAGCAAAAATACACTAAAGTATACAAAAAAATATGCAAAAATACACTAAAAATATACTAAAGTATACAAAAAAATACACAAAAATATACTGAAAACATACTAAAGTAGACAAAAGATGTGCAAAAATACACATAAATACATACCTTTAATGCACATTTGTATTTTTGCTGTTTACATGTTAATATTTGAATGTTTCTGCAACAGAAAGTACATTGTGCCTATTATTTTATTTTGGTGTTTTTTTTTTTGTTTTTTTTTTCTAATTATTTCAGTGTGCGTATAACTATTTTTTGAACATTTTGACCACATTTCAACAATACCATGATAATAATGATAACCATGATAATTTTGGTCACAATAACCGTGATATGAAATTTTCATATCGTTACATCCCTAGCTACTACAAACACTTCTATGGTGATCAGCTTTTATTTTTTCAGTGACATATTTCATAAGCTGATAATTTAAAAAAAAAACTAAATTAAATGTAACAAAGTTTTTTCGATGCAACTCTCTGTAAAGTGTAAAAAAAAAAAAATCATGGGAAGGAATGCTTCAAGGACCCAAAAAAAAGAGTTTGTTTGAGGTGCTCTTTGGAAAAGGGATTCATAAAGTAGATAAACAGGAACAAAACTCCAAGGTACTCTCTTTAAGCATTAAAATGCCTTTATTTTCACAACACAGTCTACACATGCCCATGCTGTAAGAATAAACCATTTTAATGCTTAGAGAGAGTACCTTGGAGGTTTTCTTCCTGTTCATCTCTTTAAAGTGTTATGAGGAATGGAACATGTAACCTTCAGACTCCTGATCCCAGTCGTTTAAATTCAAGAGAGTTTCTAGCGATATTTGTTCATATTGACGGTACAGCAAACATGATACAGTGTTGTAAACTAACACCAACTGCCAATGTTTTCTTTTTGCTTTGACTGTTGTTGCAATAGAATTTTGCATGTAATGAGGATTGGAAATGTTGTCGTTCGTCATTTACCCTCATGTTAAACAAGCTGCGGCATCTAGTATCAGTTTAAAATATTTGAATCTCTTTTGACTGTAGCACAGGTCCGCAGTGGAATTTTTTTCATGCATACTTTGAATTCATGCCTTTAACTTCCATCCACTTTCACTGACAGCACCCTTTTCTTGAACATATCCTCCAGCTTTCGACCTTGCTATCCAACCAGGGCTGGACTGGGACAAAAATTCAGCCCTGGACTTTTTGGTCCACACAGGCCCACCACAACCCACACACAGGTGCTGTCCTGACTCACCCTGTTAATGTACATACACACACTGTAAGCCTGCAAGTTGTATTTACTAAAATGCTTTAATGACAATGTACTTAAATGATTTAAGTTTAATGACATTACTATAAAATGTTCAGTATATTCTACTAATTTGTAGACATAGTCGAAAGCACGAAAAAGTTTAAATTGAATGGATTTAAATCACTAAGTTTCAGTCATGACCACACCTTTTTATCTCTGCATTGCATTGTGGGTATTGGGCATGTTGTTGAAAATGTGTTCTTTTTCTGTGCAGGGCTTCAGCAGGGTTGTGGTGTTAGTGTTAATTTTGACTTAATGTGTGTATGTCAATGTTTATTGGCCTGTGACAAACAGCTGCTTGTCACTTAAGTATGAATACAGGCACCTTTTTTCACTTAAGCACTTTAAGTTGCACATGTAGTTTACAGCACAGCACTTTAAACAAACATATTTGCACAAACAGAATAATTGCACATGATTGGTTTTTAAAGTAGTTTATTGATTTTATTGTCTTTCCTTTTCAGTTTTACATCCAGTGGTACTTGTATTTTAATTGATGATTGCTTGGCCCTGGAGAAAAGGGAGACACAAATTAGATCACAAAAAGATGGAGTGCAATGTAACTGTGCAATATTTAAGTTTAGCTTTGTTTAGTGTCTGTGTGAGTGGATTTTAAAGTGTTTAGTGAATGGTGTGTTAGTGTGTTTGTACTTACCCTGTCCTTGTGTCCAGGTCCATCAACGAAAAGAGTCCCTGTAGGAACAACGGCGTTAAGAAGGTTCTGGCCTGGACCAAGGCAGGGAAATGTGTGGGGGAGCCAGGAGGTGTACTTTATTGGTTTATGGGTTTTTATTTATCTTTGGTGTCTAGATTTAGAGTTTTTAGGTATATAGCTTGGGTTTTAGATAGGTTATGGTTGTGGGTTTTAGTTATAGAGGTTTTAGATTAGTTTTAGCAATTAATGTAGATTTGTAACTCCCCTGTGGAGTTGTAGTGGTTTTATCCAGTTAGTAGAACAGTATAAAAGGCGCCCATTTTCATCATTTGAGGTTCTGCTGCTGGAGAAGACACTGCCACTCCAACCTCCATATGCACTTGCACTTTTTTTGGCATTTGCACTTTTTTAGCATTGGCACTTTGTTAGCACCTGCACTTTTGTCTGGAAAAAGGATTATTGAAAATATTTGTAAAAATTGTGGACCACACCATCTCCTGCCTCTGCCTCATCTCCTTCCTAGTTTCACTGACCTCCAACCACTAAACAGCCAGCCTACGTCACATGGCCTTTTTGTGTTTGTTTTTGTATTTTTGTAGAGCTGAACCATGCGTCAGAGCCATAGGAAGTACAATGGATATACTGTTCATTCAAGATTGTTTTTGTACAATGGAAATCTTAAGGCTTTGCCAAATTGTGAGCACTTCCTGTACTGACAAATGACATTGAGCTAACTTCTGTAACTTCCATCCATGCTACAAAATACTTAGCTGAAAAATCATACAAAGCACTTTATATTACAAAAGATATTAATTTAAATCAACTTGGAATTGAGTAAAATGAACTGATATTAAGTCTAATGATTATACAAAGCAATTGACATTGCAACAAATTTTAAGTTAAATTAACTTGGTATTTAGTGTGTTGTACTTAAAACAAGGTTATAATAGTTTTGGATTTTTAATTATAGTTTAGTTTTAATTAGTTTTGACTTTTTTTCTCTAATTCAGTTAGTTTTAATTTGTTTTTAGAGCATGTTTGCTAGTTTTTATTAGTTATTGTTTTTTTCTGAATGCTTAGTTTTAGTTTAGTTTAGTTTTAGTTTTAGTTATTTCATAAATTTTATCTTCCTCACCATCCTATTCAAAGAAATTAGTGAGGTGCGAATCAGTGGGTTACTCTGGAGACTTTATTTGGGGGTCGTGTTAGGGCGGCTCATTGACTGAGCAGAGACACAAACACATGTACATTATGATGTATAAATTCCCTGTAGCAGGTTGGGGGTGTGTGTGTGTGATCCATACACAACGTAACTTACATGAAAACAATGCAAAGATGTGCAAAGGAGGAGATGCACAAAGCAGCCAGCAGTAAACCAGACAGAAACACACATAACCCAGCTAACCAGCAGTTAAACCAGATAGAAACATATATAAACCAGCTAACCAGCAGTTTAACCAGATAGAAACATATATAAACCAGCTAACCAGCAGTTTAACCAGATAGAAACATATATAAACCAGCTAACCAGCAGTTTAACCAGATAGAAACTTATATGTACATGTATAACCCAGTCCATCATCAGTAAACCACACCTTAGCATTTACCTCATCTCTTAATTATCTCCAGTTCCATTATTAGCCAACTTTGCTTCAGTTCAGTTCAGCTAGCTGTAGCTAGTAACATCAAACGTTTTTTGTAACATTATAACAGGTTCCATACCTCTGTAATTGGATTAGTTTTCATCTTCCTCTTTTCTCCTCTTCTAAACTGTGCAGTTAAGGCCTTGGAAGGCCTTTTCATGGTGATAAACTCTCCAGTCTTTACCTGGATGCTAGCTCGACAGTGACGGTGTCACTTAGCTCTGCTCTGTTTCTGTCACTCACACACATGGTGCGCAAAAAAAAAACAAAAAAAAAAAACGACCCCACTCATCACTAAAGTCAATCCCAGACAGGACTGTGCTGCTTTATCCTAGCTTTAGTCTGTATGTTCCAGGTAGAGTGGGGACCAGAAGACGACTGGAAACCACCAGTGACCAGACATGGCAGACTGTGAAGTGCTGTATGGTGCTGCTAGCTCAAATTGCTAGAGCGAAATAAATCAATTTGATATCAATGCGACATTGACAAAGACGAAAACGAAGGGAATTTTATCCATAATTTTTATACGCTTTAGTTAGTTTTTTAAGTTCACAATACAGTTTCAGTTAGTTATCGTTTTGTTCTTTTAATTAATTTTTATTTATTTCAGTTAACGAAAATGTTTTTTCAATTTTAGTTTTCGTCATTTTGTTCGTTTTCGTTAACGATTATAACCTTGACTTAAAATTGCAATTCCATTCAAATCAAGCATTTAAGTTTAATACACTCAAGTTTTCATTACTCATTAGTTACATTTCTTAAGGCAACGAGTTACCTGAGATTTTTTAAGAAAACTCAACTATGCGGTCTTACAGCGCACAAGCCCTTAATACCACCATTTTTACTGAACAATATCCCTTTTTACTGTTACAATAATATTGTATCAGTAGTTAATCAGTGCTTGATTGATGTGAACTGTATCATGCGATAATGTTGAAAGTAAAGCGTACATGTGTGTTATTCATCTGACCACAACACCGCCTCCTTTACACAGAGTAACGTCTGCCTCAACATTTTCTACTTCACTCTCCGGCTGGTGTACCATGTCACTGGTGGTTTCACCGTCTCCATCTTCATCAGACTCACTGTCACACTCCCGCTGGCCCCAGACCACCTGCTGTTGCTGTGAGGGACTCAGTGAGGCAGCGGCCACCTTGCTACTAGCCCCGCCCCCTGCAGCAAACATCAGCACAATTTTTACTCGTTGCAGCCTCAGCTGCTAGAGCTTCTTTTCTTCTGTCTCAATTTTGTGGCACCACCTTTGCATTTTTTTTTTGTCACCTTCTCCATTTCATTAATTCTTTTTTTTTTTTTTTTTAACTTTTTACATTTTATTTCGATATTTTCATTTTTATACAAAAAAAAACATTCTCTGACATAGGACCTTAAGAATTAAAGTGCAAGTAAATGGAATACAATATGAATACCATAAAGCAGGGGTCTCAAACTCATTTTCTTTCAGGGGCCACATTAAGCCCAATACAATCTCCAGTGGGCCGGACCAGTAAAATGATAACATAATAACCTATAAATAATGACAACTCCAAATTTTTGTCTATGTTTTAGTGCAAAAAAAACTCCATTAAATTATGAAAATACTTACTTTTATAAACTTATCAAACAAAAAAATATGTGAATAGCCTGAAAAAAATGAAATTTCTTAACAAAAATAAGTGCAGTTTTAACAATATATTATGCCTCAACTTGTCATTTCTACATGTGCATTATGGAACTGAACTACAAAGACTCTAAACACTGAGTAAGAGGCAGAAAATCGTTAAAATTGTGCTTAATTTTCTTTTGATATTTCAGGTGGTTCATATTTGTTCAGATTATTCACATTTTATTGTTAAAGGATAGTTTGTAAATGTAAATATTTTCATAATTTAATGTTATTTTTTGCACTAAAACAAAGACAAAAATTAGAAGTTGTCATTATTTATAGACATAATGTCATTTTTTTCACATCAAACTGAGAAGAAAATACGGAGTCATTATTTTTTGTAGGTTATTATGTTATTATTTTACTGTAGATCATATTGGTCTGTATGTGGAACCTGAACTAAAATGAGTTCCACAGCCTTGACTGTGGAATTTTTACACTTCACAAATTCATCCCACGGGCTGCATTGGAAGCTTTGGCATGTTTGAGACCCCTGCCATAAAGGGAAATCACATGAAAAATAAATATTTGTTTTTACCAAGGAAAATTACAACAGTACAATATCAGTCATAGAGATACATAAGAATCTTATAATAGCTCCCATTCCTTCATCAGTCACCCAAACACAGAGTAATACAGTTCCATCTTTGTTCAAAAGTGTCCATCTTTAGTTGTAGACTTGCGGTCATTCGCTCCATAGTGTAGACCCTTTTCAGTCTCTGTACCTGTCATGGTGGCAACCCATGCCCTGTGAGTGGGTTGAACCCAGATCCTTTGTTCTCAGGCTCTGGGCCTGGTTCTGGGTTGGAGTGACAGGGGGAGCATGGGGTTAGGCCTGCTAGCTTAGCTGGTCTAGTTTTGTTTGTTTCTATTAATCATATTTTCATTTCATATTTATCATTTTTGCATCCTTAGAAATAGTTACATAATGGGCCCACAGATCAAAACACATTTTGCATAGCTTAGTCTGTTTCTTTTGTTCCTTTTGTTACCTAACTGTTTGATGCTCTCTCCATCTCATCACCAGATTCCAGGCCTGACAGACAAACAGGAAGAGGGAGGTTCCCAAACCTTTTATAGTAGAGGGCATCAGGAACTTACCAAGGGTGGCAGCCATCAGATAGGAGTTTTGTGAGTTGGCCAATAGTTAACCTTTAAAATGCTCTCAACTAGGTTTAAACTGTTAGAGACTTTTTGGGGAAGTATTAAATAAAAGTAGTGAAATGAGGTTTAGGTAAAGATATCAGTATTATTCCAGTAAATGTTAATTGAAAGGTAAATTGAGCATTTGTGATTGGTTTGTTCATGTGGGGGGGGCAACGGGTATAAAAAGCCTGGAGTAGAAGCTTGTCGAGGAGAAGTGTGGCTCTGCTTGAGTGAAGCAGGCCACTGAAGCTAGTTGCCCTTAGCCATGGGCTGAGCTTTATATTCTGTTGTTGAAGATTGATTTTCCTTATGTTTTGTCATGCTGTTTTTCCATCAGTTAGTTTAGTCTTTTTTTTTTTTTTTTTTTAGTTTTTTTTTCACTAACACAGCTCAATCGGCGATGTTACCTGGGCAAACACTGTAAATAAATCATACTGCGGTGAAGATTATTCCAGCTTCCTGGTGTGTTTCCTCCTCCACATGGTCAATCATCACAGTACCCACGCAGTTATAGTCGGTGGTTTTGGATCCTTCCAGTTGACCGTTATCATTTTCTTAGCGATCAATAAAAGCATCCGTAACATGTGTCTTTGATCTGAACTAAACGTCTCCTTAGGTATAGCTCACAGTAGGAATATCAGTGGGTCTAGTGGGGAGTTCACTTGTGAGATTTTGTCCGTTTCCTCCTCGACTCTCTTCCAGAATCCTTGGATTACTGGGCAGTCCCAAAAGATATGTAAATAATCTCCAATATTTCCACAATTTCTCCAGCACAGTTCTATTAATTCCTTTTTGGTAGTAAGATCTCTGATGACTCTCTCTCTCTCTACAACTTTTTTCATAAAGGTGACTGGATGAGGAGGTGCGACTCCTGGGCTGCTGACACCTCTTTCATTGGGTTACTAGGTCAGGTATTCTGAAACGGACAAGCCAGTGGACCAGCTGCCACCTCTATGCTGAGTCTGCAGTTCTGTGGGTCGGTGCTTCTCAAGGTCAAGGATTGACCGTTTAGATCAGGGTTCTCCAATCCTGGTCCTCGATCACCGGTATCCTGCATGTTTTAGATATTTCCCTCTTCCAGCACACCCAGCGGTCGTTATCAGGCTTCTGCAGAGCGTGATGATAGGCTTATCATTTGAATCAGGTGTGTTGGAAGAGGGATACATCTAAAACATGCAGGATAGTGGCCCTCAAGGACCAGGATTGGAGACCTCTGATTTAGATGAAAGACAAACCACTGGGCCAATTACATGTCTATCTCCCCGGGCCAGGAGGGTTATCGTAGTTAGAAAAAAAACAAAACAAATGTCTGTCCATTCGGCCCCAATATTGATCGGCCCACCGGGAAAATGACCGGTACTCCATATGGCCAGTCCTGCCCTGTATCCAACACGTGGTCTATATCTGCTCCACTGGTGCAAATCAAGGTTATAATAGTTTTGTATTTTTCATCATAGTTTAGTTTTATTTAGTTTTGACTTTTTTTTCTCTAATTCAGCTAGTTTTAATTAGTTTTTAGAGCAGGTTTACTAGTTTTTATTAGTTTTCGTTATTTTCTGAAATTTTATACCTTTTCTCTTCTTCACCATCGAATTCAAATAAATCTCATACAGGACTCTGCTGCTTTCTCCCAACTTTAGTCTCCATGTTTCCAGGTAGAGTTCGGACCAGAAGACGACTCTAAACGACAAGTGATGAGAAGTGACAGACTGTTAACTGTCATATGGTACCAGCAGCTAAAATTGCTTGAGGGAAATAAATTGATTTCCTATCAATCCGACATTGACAAAGATGAAAACGAAGGGAATTTTATCCATAATTTTTATCTGTATTAGTTAGTTTGGTAACACTTTATTTGAAGGTCTAGTTTATGATGCATTAAGCACACATTCATAAGACATTCTAATGCATTATAAAAGTCATTACAACAGTTTATGATCATGTACAACAACTTATACCAAGGTTAATAAAGTATTATAAGTGTGGGCATAATGTATGATAAATTCAGCTTTCATAATGTTTTATACCTCCATACCAAAGTGACAGTGTAATAAGTTACAGGAGGACTTTAAGAGCTTTTAGCAAAGTGATAATTGTAGCAATTAGCAATTGTATGATATTATAACACAAGTATGATGACGTATGAGCAGTATCTAGTGGCTCTAAGTAAAGTGTAAGTCAAAAATTATACATCAAAGTGTTCTTAACTCTTTATGTTGCAAAAACAAAACATTAAACGAACAGAGACAGTAAACAGAAGGGTTACATGTTGCTTTGTACATAAATATAAAATAATGAGGCAGCTCTAAATCTTTGTTAATTCAAACACACACATTTTTTTTTTTTTTTTTTAAATAAAAATTAAATCCCTAAAATAGATGGGTATAGAGACCAGTGACAAAACCTAATAAAATTTCCCCTCCTAAAAAACTAAATTCCTTCACACTGCTTCTGTGCCAGAATCCACATCTCCCAATGTTTATTCGAGAACTTTAAACTTAAAACCAAGCATGTGAAGAACTAAACAGTGCACTTTCAAGAACCAACCATAAGCTTAATTTACATTTAATGTGCAATGGTTAATTGTTATGATGGTTATAATGTGTTACGTAACCCAGGACTTGAGATTCTTCCTACAAACACTATTGTCACTTTGGTATGGAGGTATAAAACATTATGAAAGCTTAATTTATAATACATTATGCCTACACTTATAATACTTTATTAACCTTGGTATAAGTTGTTGTACATGGTCATAAACTGTTGTAATGACTTTTATAATGCATTATAATTGCATTATAATGTCTTATGAATGTGCACTTCATGCATTATAAACTAGACCTTCAAATAAAGTGTTACTGTTAGTTTTATAAGCACACAATACAGTTTCAGTTAGTTATCTTTTTTTTTTAATTATAGTTTTTATTTATTTGAGTTAAATGTTTTTACAATTCTAGTTTTCGTCATTTCGTTAGTTTTCGTTAATGATAATAACCTTGGTGCACATACAGATGAATATGAGCAGAAAGAGACACAGACTGATTTCCAAAAAAGAGCCATAGGTTGACTCCTTCCAAACATCAGCAGCACTTTTACAGGGATTTGGATCCTTTGGCAGATGAGAATAGATCTGTTATTGGGCTCCAGAGTCAGAGTCAGCTGTTTCCACCTGAGAGCTGCTAAATCTATCCTTTCTGCCTCCCACTGCCTCTTTCACTGGAAATAAGGTCATGCTCCTTTGAATCTCTTCCAGAATTTGCATTTTACTATTTGCAGGATCCCTGAGCTAATTGGAAGCATGTGAACGCTTCAAAAACCATTTCTGTTGCAATCACCGCTGTTGCGCGTTGTTAAGCAGTACGTGATGAGTTTGATTTCGGTGTTGATGTAACACCTCTTATGCACAAAATATTCATGCACACTATCGTGAACTTGTGATGAAACACAATTTTTCACATATAAAAAGAAGTGAGAACTAATCAAGAGAGAGCTGTTTATCAGTACACAGCTATTATTGTATTTACAAGTCGGATCTGTTTTAATGAAGTAGGCAGGCGAACCAAATGAAGATTTTCATTCTCCCCCTTTCACCTCCTCTTAGCTGCTTTCTACTCTACCACTCCCTCGTATCATCTCCATATAGCTCCCCAAACTGAATGAAGAGTCACATTAAATATAAATAAGACCCAAATGATGGCCAGAGAAATCTAATTGTTTAGACAGCATATTGAATTTTAGAGGTCTCTATTGAATTAATAGGCTATGATTTCATTGTTAAAAATTTATGATGAGACTGTGAGGATGTTGGTTTTAATTCTGTGAGAACCGACTACTCTGGTTGGTTCAGACACTAAGGGATAGGATAAAATACAGTCACGTTAAAAAAAAAAAAAAAAAAAAAAAAAAGTTTTAAAAAGGATTTCCGAGGGACAACTGAAATAAATTCTTGACTTGACAAATTTCTTGACTTTTTATTATTGCTTAATTTATCCTTACATTATTTATTGCAATACAGTTTGGGCGGCAACCTGTCCCACTTATCTCAATAAGATTGTCCCAATTCAAAAGAAATTTTTAAGAATGATCAGCTTTTCTAAGAGACTCGACTCATCTGCTCCTCTTTTCCAAAAATTTAAACTTCTCTCAGTTTTTGATGTGAACGTTTACCAGACCTGTGTCTTCATGTACAAATATGTTCACTTAACTCAAATTCTTCCCAAAGTGTTTCAAAAATTTTTTTATGTCGTCTTCTGTTATTCACAACTATTCTACACGATATTCAAGCAAATTTTACCGTCCGTACTGCTGAACTTCTGTCTGTCAGTATTCTCTGAAATATCGTGGACCAAATCTGTGGAATTATCTAAGACCTGAACTTTAATCAACATCTACTTTATCATTGTTTAAAAAGCATCTGAAAAGGACTTTAATTCATGAAAAAATGTAAGGCTGTACATCATTTGAATTGTATTTGATGATTTGTGATGTGGATTACATTTTTATTGTTTTTACTTTAGTTTATTAATTCACTTATATTGTATTTTTAATTCTTTTTTTTGTGTATTGTTCATTTCGGGGGAGATATTCATATAAGCCTTTTTTTTGGCTTCTAACCTCTCCTGCACAGTCTTGTTACTTGTTTGAATGTTGTTGTTTTTTCTTTTGCTGTTTTTATTATGTGCAAATAAATAAATAAAAAAACGGAAATAAATAACCAGTACGTGGCGTTATCCAGAAGAAGTAGCGGTACAGTCCAGTGTCACTCAAAAGCTCTAGTCTCATAGTTTTCAAAGATAAGCACCCTAACCTGCATAGAAGTTTGCGCGATCATATAGATTATTGTACAGCAAAGACGTTTCTACGAGTACACACAAACACACACAGACGAAGGGTAGACTTGTACCCTTTCTTCTATCCCTTTAGGAAGGGATTGCAGGCAGCAGTTCCTATTTATCAGACTGCCAGCCATCTGAAATCAAATTTCCCCTGAAGACACCATGAAATTACAGATATTTTCTCTCCCAGTCCACCTCCCCGCCAAAGCCCACAGGATAAATATCGCAACTCTAAGCCTTTCAAGCTGCTATAAGCTGGCACGCTGATGACATTTGACCAGGCCTGTGTTTCTCCCCAAAGCTTCACTCTAAGTCACACACACACAAACACACTATGTCCGGAGTTTCTCCCTTCTTTGTCTCCCTCTAGCCCCTCTCTTAGTGACAGGCTTAGCAGTGCAGTGATCCATGGTACTAGCCGCCTGTTTATCCAAGCTAAGTGCTCTTTGCTGTGCCACTCCACTTTTCTCTGTTGTCTTAGACCTGTTTGATTGATAAATATTGCAGCTGGCAGGCAGACGCAGCCTCTGACCTTAAGATAATGGAAATAGTTTGGGAAGTATAGGACAAAAGGCTAACCACTAAATTTTCCTCACTACCATGTTCTGTATGTTTGTGGAAAGCTGTGGCAGGTAAGATGGATGGAATTAAGGTAATACAGCCTTGAGCCCAGTCCATGCTGTGTGCTTATACAGGTTAAATGTCTGCACTAAAGTAATGGTGATTCACTGAACGACCAAGGTAATCTATTTTGTGTGTGTTTGTGTGAAGGTTAGTCCTATACCTGAAGAAATATTCACTTTAAGGATGTATATTTTTTTTTCCTAAATATAGATGAATTTTATTCTGTACAGAAATGAATGGAAAACAACTCAAAAGAACCATAAAAATACACAATAGAAAAGTACATTCATTATATCAGTGTTTTTCAACCTTGGAGTCGGGACCCCACGTTGGGTCGCCTGGGATTCAAATGGGGTCACCTGAAATTTCTAGTAATTTATAAAAAAAACAAAACAACGTACTAATAAAAAATATATGGTGAGTTGAGAGAGATAATCACATACATAAAAGACATGACAAACTAAAGCTTAAACTGAAGCACTGTGGTACTGTTTATCTTTCAAATGTTCAGTGTGGTCAGTTTCAGATGCTGCAGCTCTTTCATAATTCATACTTTGAGTTATTGTTTGTTACCTCCGCCAAGGAGGTTATGTTTTTGCCAGGGTTTGTTTGTCTGTCTGTCTGTTTGTTTGTTTGTCTGTCCGTTAGTGTGCAACATAACTCAAAAAGTTATGGACAGATTTTGATGAAATTTTCAGGGTTTGTTGGAAATGGGATAAGGAAGAAATGATTAAATTTTGGTGGTGATCGGGGGTGGGGGGGCCCACGGGGGGGGGGCAGACCAGAAAATTTCATCAAAATCTGTCCATAACTTTTTGAGTTATGTTGCACACTAACGGACAGACAAACAAACAAACAAACAAACAAACAAACAAACAGACAGACAGACAGACAGACAAACAAACCCTGGCAAAAACATAACCTCCTTGGCGTGGGGGGGTCCACGGGGGGGGCCACTGATCAGCCTTGGCGGAGGTCTGTGCTCTCCGAGTGCTTCTAGTTCAGTATTAATTTACAGCCTTGTAAATCCAAGCTGGACTGACTGTACATATCCTGACCAAGGAAAATCAAATTCTCACTTTGTGCAGTAATCTACACCTGGCTTTTCTGCCTCCGTCCATAATAATATACATTATATAGACTAAATGTCATCTAAAATTCATGTTTATTTGCAACATAGTATAGCAAACTATTACATAATCAAAAACAAATTAATTTTTAGCAAAAATAATGTCTCCGTTTTGAATGTCTGGGGTCACCAGAAATTTGTGATGTTAAAATGGGGTCATGAGCCAAAAAAGTTGGGAACCACTGTATTTGATACACTGGTAAAAGCTACATTTTTAAATTAAATATTAGAGCTGCAACCGATTAATCGATTATGTGCTTGAAGTCAATGCAAAAAGTCCCGATTCGATTAATCGACTCGAATTGATTGAAGGGAGATATTCTATTGCAGTTTTCCTGAATTGAAGCTTCTTTGTGCGTCACAATAAGCATCCGTGTGAAACAACAGTGGAATCAATGTTTAACAGCAGAGAAATGAAGGAAACAAAGTTTTTGATTCAGGAGAATTGTGGTTGAATGATTTTTTTGGATCACTTTGAGTCGATTAATTGGTTGCACCTTTATTAAATATCATTCATCTGTATCTTTTTCTTTTTTTCGGGGGAAGGGGGGCTGTTTTATTTTTTACTCTTATTTGAGATTTTTTTTTTTTTGTCTCACCTGTATCATTTATTGTACTTCAATCCCTAAATTAAATAAGTTAATAAACCACCACAAATTTTCGTACCCATATGGTAGAGAAGGATGAGGCAAGGGGTTATTAGTTGGTTGGTCTTTGCATTATTAACCCATAAAGACCCAGTGCTACTTTTGTGGCAGTTCCCAAATATGTTTTTCTCCACATTATTTTTTTCTTAAGTGATTTACCACCATTTATTGTATATTATGTTCTGTATTTGGCATTTTTCAGTGTAAATCATGTGTTTTCCTACATTTAATTCGCTGGTCATGTGGATGTTCATTAGAACTTAGAGTACATTCAAAGGATATTTTATCAGAAACAATGAAAACGGAAGAAATAGTGACTTTTTCACTAAAATATACCGTTAACAATATCAAAAAAGTGTCTCCATCCACTATTATTTAGCCAACTCCATGGGTTTTACTGCTGAATCAATGCTGTAGAAGATGACTGTGTTTCCACGGTAACTACGGAGCCTCTGAACGTCCAAATGGGTCATATCTGATGACCATGAACTGCATTTCATACCAATTATTTCAACGTGTTGATAGATTTAGCGGTTCTGATGTTATTAAACATTTCAGATCAGTAGATGGTTTGGTTGCCAGTGGCTGTTTGGGTCTTGATGGGTTAATGCTGTCAGTTATAGTGCTTCATTGTTGACAGGATGTTTTGTCATACAGGTCCACCAGCACTTGGTTTTTTAATTATTATTATACAGCATCATGTAGCTGCACTTTGGAATGTACTCTTGAACAAAGACGATGTGTCTAAAGTTGTTGATATCGTAATGGTACCATGAAGACCTCTGAGTGATATTCTATATGACCCTTTACTCATCATGTACACTGAGCACTCTGTGTTCAACCTTGACTCCTGTAGGTCTGTGAGATGGTCATAAATCCTTCTTAGACTTGACATACACATCACTCATGAAAACACTGTTGACAAGACGGATATATAAATAAGGAGGGGCGTTCTCTGTTGCTGTTCTCGGGCTAGTTACAAACCTTTATCATATATGTGCATGAAGGTAACTATAAGAAGGCTTTTCATTGAGACATTCTTTATCAGATCTTGGTGTTGCATTATCCTCAATATTGTGACCACAATATGTATTTATTTATTCTGGTTCCTGCTGGTCCATGCACTTTGACCTATGCTGCTCTGGTTCCTGCATTTCAATTGCACTGAAAGGCTGTCCATGGGATTTTGTTTCATTTGTGTATGTGTGTATATTTGATGTTTTTTTGTTAAATTCAGCGAGTGGTAGACTGTAAACTAAATTGCCTTATGGGGTAGGGCTGGGCGATATGGAAAAAAAATCATATCACAATCATTTTTTTCAGATCAGACGATATTGATATGTATCACGATATAAATCAAATCACTATTTTTAGTCAAGTTTAAATTATTCAAGTCACTCATAAGTTAGTGGTGAAGACAGAAAGAAAGAAATACATATGTCGCAGTACTTAAGGAGAAGCCCCTCCCTCCACTCTTAGAATTATCCCCCCCCCCCCGGCTCTTATGTATTATTCCCCCGCTTTATCTCCCCCCAGACCCCATCTTAAGACTTTTTGACCCCCGTCTTATAAGCGTCTTAAGTTTCAGTTATACGTCCATATGGTTTAAATGTATTAGTATTGCGGTAGGCATAGACTGCCCCCCCCAACACACACACACACACACACACACACAAACATACACACTTACTGAATATAATAAAAAGACATGTTTTATTTGCAAAAAAGGAAAGATAATATTCTTATCCATCTTGTGGTACGCGTGTTTTAGTATTACGGAAGGCACAGACCACCCCCACCCCCACCCCCACCTGTCGAGCTGTGAGTACCTCTGTGCCATAATTTGCGTAAACTGAAAGTGAAACAACATGCTTTGATCGTCCGACTCCTGGCTTTTATGCCTCTGTTGTACGCTGGAAACAAAAAGGTTCGGCTCTTACACCTGTACTGTGTGCGTGAACCTAACTTGACGTGGCTCTAGCATGATTGGTTTGGTGCGGCACTGCTTAATTATGATAGGTCGTCTTCTCTCTGTAGCACTTTCAGATTCTGCTGAATGAAAAGTGCTTTATAAATGCAATTTTTATTATTATTATTATTATTATTATTATTATTATTATTATTATTATTATTATTATTATTATTATTGGCTGTTCTCATGTCTGTCAAAACATGGAGAAATGAACTCTATCGAAATTGTACCAAGCATGTCTCGTATTTCTATCGAGGAAAAGTTACATCGCAATATCATGAGGGTTTTATCTCCCAGCCCTACTATGGGAATAAATAAAGTAGTTTGAATTGAATCCTTTACTAACATCTGTCCTCAAAGCTTTAATTAAAGGCTTTCTCTTGCAAACCTATGGGTTCTGGCCCTCTTTCATGCATCACATGACAACATTTTTTATAACTTCCTGTACGACTGGACAGTTCCCAGACAAATTTTAGCCCAGGTCAGATGAAATATTCACAACAAGACAAAACCGTTTCAAAACATTGCATGTAAAGGTTCAAGGTGTGAATCTCAGTTTCATCTCAGTGGAGATGGCATCAGCAGGGATTCAGTTTGACAAGTGGCCAGAGGCTGGATTTAGAACGTTGTGATATGTAGTGTATGTTTATTTATGGGCTGTAGCTCACTTGATACCACGAAGCACAGCATTATAATCAGCTATTGCCCTGGTAAACCCTGTCTTGGTAGTCTTGGTGTTTTCGCTGCTGATTAGCGGTGACAGCAGTTCCTTTACACTGCAGAACTGTTCCAGGAATAGAAGTGAGAAATTCTTGACCCTCTTGTTTTTATTAATTAATTTATTTACTGTTTGTTTTCATTGTTTCTTAAATAGCAGATATGCAGCTGGAGTGAAAATAAAACAAAACAAAAAAAAAACTTACCATCACTGTCCTCATTCATATTTTTAGATGCTACAAAGTGTATCCAGAGCATGAAGAGCTGACTTTTAGAACTGAGCAGTCATTACTATTGAGACAATACACCATGTCACTTGTTGCATTGGTCTAACTTGGCAAGAATTCAGAATATCGCAGACCATTGAAGTTTCAGTTACTCATCAAAAATCTTTGGTCTGGACTGGGCACAAGAGTTCTATAGACTTCCCATACTACAAGATACAGCTAATATAACTGTACATTAAAAGTTCAATATATGAGCATTATTAACTCCTGGCTATATTATACATATTTGGTAAGACATACAAAATGCCTCTAAGTACGCTTTAAGTTTTGTGAGTGAGATAACCAGAGAAAAACAAAGGGAATTCCAACTTAAGGGAGCACAGAGTGACACAGTAAGAATCTACTGTTAACACACTGAGTGATGGAAAGACGTTAGATGCTTCACAATTGTTTTTTTTTGTTTGTTTGTTTGTTTTTTTTTGTGTGTGTGTTTTTTTTTTCTGCCAGAGACCTTCCCTTTGCCAACTGAAGAATAAAGACTTAAGGAGCCCAGTGTAAATGACAATCCAAGAGATGAGAGGCAGTGCCTTAGGGGAGTGTCGGCTTGGTTGTAAGCGATGTAACTCAACTCTACAAAGATTCACGTGCAACATCAGAAAAAAAAAAATTAAAACAACATTTTGTCTTGCTTTGCTATTTATGCCAGCTTTCCTCAACATGATGTGCGAACAAAGATAAGGACATGTCAGAAACAGCAACAAATCTGTGTTCATTGTGTTATGGCACAATCAGAATACTATCAGTGGAAATATTATTGTTTTTGTGTATTTCTCTACCTCTCTTCCTGCATGGTGGGGGGCATTTTTGACCAAAATATATATTAACCCTTTCATGCATACTGGTCACTACAGTGGACCGTTATTCTCCAGCTGTTCTCTTGTATATTCATGGATTGTGTTGTTTTATTTGGATATCAGCCAACACAGTGGACACCTATGCATCATCCTAAACACTGATACATTGATACCATTATTGTAACTTTGCTGTTCTTGATAAACCTGATCTGCACTAACATGTTTTAGAGTCAATCAACTAAAAAAAATCAATCTTTTTTTTTTTTTTTTTGCATATTATCTCCATGAAGTGTGTAATAACTAGTATTAGAGTATGTTCAAATGTGAGAAAACATCAGATTAGCGGCATTAAAAATGTTTTTATATCATAGTTTTCACACAGTATATAACTTTATTATTGTTATTATTGCTTTTTTTGTCACTTTAGCCACTTTAACAAACTTGTTTATATTGTTTATATTTTTATCTCTTTATTTTTCTATTGTATTGACGCATACTGTCTTGCACTGCTGTACACACTTCAATTTCCCCCTTGGTGGATCAATAAAGTATATCTTATCTTATCTTACTTTCTGATGATGGGTTTTAAATACATGTTCCTTTCCTTCAAAAATTAAACACATGATGTCCAGCTGAGTGGACATTTTTGTAACACCATGAAAAAAACGTTCATTAAAAAAATAATAATAATTAAAATTCAATTGCATTGTTTTTTTTTCATGCCCAAAGAGGAATAAAATCACTGAAGAAAAAATATTGACTAAGGTTCTCATAATTCATGCATGAAAGGGTTAAAAAGTATATATTTGATGTGACATCTGGGGCACAGCTACCAATTGTGGACCCCATGGAAGGCTGATGTTGTGGGCCCTTCAGAAAAGACATTATCTGTAAATCTGTCATCGGAGCAGAGTGGGGGTTATGAACGTACTGTAACAACCGGGGGGATAGAGGTAGATTTAATAAGTGCCGCAACGGGTGTGAAAATGAAAGTAAACCTTAACTTTGAACGTCCGATTCCCGGCTTCTATGCCTCTCTTTTACTGCGTAGCTTACACAAAATTTTCACTACTTCTAACCTACATATGCAGTGGGCCCCCTGGAAAGGCTGGGCCCCATGAATTTGTCTTTTTTACCCCCCCAGTGTGACACAAAACATAAATGCATCCAATTGGAAAAAACAGCATAATTTAACTGGAGAAATTGCCAATATTACCAGAAACTGGAAATAGTTACTTTTTATTTCATAAATCACCAGTGCACATTTTTAAAAACATCACCAAATAATGCTACTTTTCAAGGGTGCCCATATTTTTGCATAATATGATGGTACATTTGATGCTGCACCATTCACAAGGGCAACATTTGGTCCACCTCACACTGACATACCTCACATACATAAAACAAGCCCAAAAATATAATAAATGCAAAAAATAAAAATATATATTCCATGCTAGCTCGCTGACCACGTTTCTACTTTAGGAAACTATTTCAGCACAGCCTCACCATATTAATAATGGATGAATGTCTTTTTGCGTATGTATTTTAGTCACTTGTTCCCAAGCCTTCAAAATAGCCATTGAAGTAAGTTGACCAAGTGAAGGTAGTGAGGTGAACATGTTCTATCACATTTCCCCACAGGAGAATGAGGGCTTACTCGGTTATATAGGACACATTTGATCTGCACTATCATCCCATAGTCTCCCATATAATATCTCTATGAAACACTCTAAGCTTCAGCTCAGTACCTCCTCTACTCTCCAGTCTTTTGTCCATTTATTTCACTGTCTCCTCTTTTCCAGCTGAGCCCACAGGGGCAGTGACCTCATCTAAACCCAAACTCTGTGACCACTGGGCTTCCTGTGTCTGAGAGGAGATGAGAGTGCCAGACACCTCTCTTATTAAACCTCTGTTTGGCTATCAAACCAAGGGGGGTACAAGGCAGAGACGGGTGGGCCGGTCCAAACCGAGCCTCTTTTGTCATCTCCAACATTACACTCTAATTGGCTCCCATAGGTGTACAGGCTGCAGAAATAAAGAATGTGCACACACATGCACATAAATACACGCATGCACACCATTACTGTATATGCACGCTGTTTGGAAGTCAGGATTTTTTTTTAACAAATGCTCCAATTTAGAAAAATTCTGTACTTTTTTTAAGACTCGTCTTCACATTTTATAGTGCATTTGTCAAAGGAAAAACTCCTCATAGTATTTTAAATGTATAAATTATAATAAAAAAAACCCACTAACTTTTGTTTCTTTCAGAGTACTTTTATTACTATTTCATTTATATAAAGCGATCATTAAAGTACAAAACATACCATATGACTTTTCCCCCTGGTTGTTGGTTACATTTGCATCTGTTTGCCTGAGAAACTACACAATAAATTTGGCTTATTTCTCCGTAATGTACTGATCTTGGGTTAATTTTATCATTGCATATCCCATATTTTCCCCAATGAAACTGTTTTTGATCATCAGATATTGGTAGTTTCATATTTGTATTCCTGCTTTATGAAAGACAATTTATTTTTGTTGACTTTTCAGGTACAACGCGTGTCTGTATTATTGGATTTTACGCATAGTGGAAAGTGTTTTTTATTGTTACATTCTCTAAAACTAATTTCTGAGTTAATAATCGAGTGAAGAAATGTATTAAATGTCTTATTTCAGATGACAGCTCATTTTTATCTTTTATTTTTGTCATAATCTATATACATTGAACATGTCTGATGACTACGAACACTCTATACACTGCATTTTAATATCAGTATTGTCAGTAATCAGTTCTATGTATATGTTTTGTGTAACAAAGTGATAAATGTGATCATTTCCTATTAAATTCACTTGTGTTTAGTTAATGTATTACAGCTCAGTCCAAGTCACAGTATGTAAATGTGATTATAGTATCAAAATTTTTTTTCATAACATAAGAAAGGTGAAATAACAATTATGATAATGGGAATGAAAATAAAGAAGTCACAGCAGGAATGTACAGTTTTAATATTTCAATCATAAAGTTAAGGCTTAAAAATGCTCATTGTTTCATGTGATTACTCAAATCACAGTAAAATAACTTGCTTGAAGGAGTGATAGTTTACTTTTTTAAAATGGAATTATGCATTTTAAAACATTTCCCTGTGGTCTACATAAACTGTAAATGCTATGCTTGGGTCTGAATTCTTCATTAATTAAACTCCACAGGTCCATCTTCAACCCAAAATATGACCCCTTTAAATTACTTACATCTATTAAAGGTAGGGTAGGACATGTTTTCCTAGAGCATTTTTTACTATATTGCTTAAAATCCCCTTCACATCTCAATTACAACCAATTATTTAAATGCTCTAACACAAAAATTTAAAAAACTTAGTCACCTGTGGAACGGACAGGACTGAAAAAACACCATCCAATCATTTTAACCAACCCATCGAAATGATTGAACAGTGGTATGTCTATCAAACTCAACTGCCATTTGTCCCTCCCCCCTCTGTGCGTACCCCTCTTCGTTTATGAATTGTACGTTCTCAGAGGCTTGGAGCGCTCGTACACGAAACAAAGCCAGAGCCAGAGCTTGGCTATATTAACTATATTAGGATGGAAAGTTCACCGGCAAACTGTTTTGTCATCAACATAAATCACTAGGAAATGTAACGTTAGTCAGATAGGTCTGAACTGGGGCTGTTCTGTAAGAGCGGGGGTGATGGAGGAGACTGAATGAGGTATGCATGGTGTGACCTGCATACCTCAAATTACATACCTACAAATTATGACCCTGGGTAATAATTTGGCTATTTATGTGTATATGTATATATCTTTTGTGTTTAGTGTGTGTGTTCTCCCCCGTCCTGTAGGTGTGCTGTGCCTTTTTGTGTCTGTCTTGTTTATGTAGGTGAAGCTGCTGATTGGTGGGGCAAGATAACCCGGCCCCTTTAAAAATGGCAGTGATCCTACAGTTCGTTTTCTCTCTTGGTCTGCTACCAGCTCCCAACCCTGATTCCTGTGTGTGTTCTGACCGTCAGTCATCGTGTGTTCGAGTGTGTTTGTTAGTTGTAAATAGAGTTTCTGTAATTCGATCCTTTTTCTGGTAGGGGAGGACGGCTCTTTTGTTTCATCGTTTTCTTCTGTTTTTTTTTTTTTTCATAGGGAGTTCAGGATAGTTTGCTGTATTTTATTTCTTGCATTTATTTTTGGTCAGGAAATTTAGTTTTGAACTTTGAAGAAGACTTTTATTTGTTGTTTTAGCTGCGCCCTCCCCTAACCCTTCTTTAGTTGTAAAAAAAATAAAAATTGTGAACTTTAGTTTTTGACTGACTTGTGTGCTTGGGAGCTGGGAGGGAACAAAGTAAGAGCAATATAATGTACGTCCTGGTAAACCCTAGGCTGGGACGTAACAACGGATCTGTGAACCGGGGCCGGGGTCAGTACCGGATGAATTGTTACTGTGCAGCGCTCGTGAACCTTCTGGAACAAGCATTGCGCATGCCAGTACTCTGGAGGCGTGGCTTCGGGAGGATATCTGAAGAAAGGAGTTTGGACTTTTGAATTGTGTATTTTCAAAATGTCGCTTGCTAGAACTGTTTTTTCCAAGATCTCCTACCCCACCTTTAATTGTCTGTGATGTGTGAAAATGCGGTCCTGCCTAAAACAAGATTAAAACAAGAATAAAAGACCTTGATGTTGGACTCAGACAATCAGAGACAGCTTTGTGTTTCCTCAGCTGTTGACTGATCATCAGCTGTGACTCACTGCTCATTCATGCTTCGTTTCTTACAATGTGGTTTATTCCAAACAAAGATTTAATTACGACAGCATTAATATTTTCGCCTCAGCGCAAGTCGCGTCCTGACTTGACACGACATCCCGCATCTGGCGCAAAAAAGAAACGCATTCCTACCCACAGCAGACGGTAAATTGAAACACAGATTCATATCAGAACAAAAGTGCAGAGACAGTGCATCGCCTGAAGTCATGACTGTGTGTCTTCGTTTTCTCTGTTCTTTGTGACTTTCTTTGTTCCATCAATATGACACACATCTCTGAAAAATGAATAAAGTGGCATCATTTAGGAGCCTTGCAAATTATACTCCATTTCTGCTCACCGTCGACAGAGTCCCCCAGGTTTTATATGACCAGCCTCGTCAGCTAAATCATCCTCTCTCCAACACAGCCTGCCATCAACCGTATCCTGATGGCACATTCACAGACTATAGATTAATTCACTTTCTAATATAACAATGTTTAATTACAGAGCCCTCAGAGCAGCACCATCACAGGCGGAGATTTATGTGTGTTTGTCTGCAGATATGAAGTCTATATAACTGTACGCTGTCATATTCATCATCCCAATAGATGAAACTGGGTTTAATTCCTCCCTCTGTTGGGATGTAATTACAGAGGTTTACTGAGATGGAGAAGAAATCTGACAGAATACGCAAACACGCACAACACTCAGGAAGACACGTACTACTCACACATACACACACCAGACATTTACACAGATGAAAATTTGCTCTCTCGCTCTCTCTCTCTTTTCATGTGCTTTTTTTTTTTCCCCCGCTAAAATTGTCTCCCCAAAATAAATGTCTTCCTCACTTGCGCATTCCTGTGGGAATACATTTCTGTAATTGTGATTCATGAAACGTAATTTTCTATCTGGCTAATTCTACTTACATCATTGCGAGTCTTTCTTTTTGGACTATTTTAGGCACTGATGTGTCATATAAGAGCAAATAAACAGCTAATATAAAAAGAGATTGTTCTGGAAGTCTCATAAAAAAAATAGCATCAGTAAAAAAACTATGGCTCTGATTTTTATTCTCATGTTGATGCCAATCTCTAATGGGCCTCTGAACTGTTATTGGTGTTTAAGCGCTCTCTGCTGCAGCTCCAGCTCTTTCTTTAGACTTGGCTAATTGGTGTAAGTGTTGTCATTGATTGCAGATGAGAGGCTGTTGTTTAGATCCAGATGCAGAGGAGAGGCTGGTCCGCTGAATTCGGTCAGGCAGAAGAAGTTTGAAAGCAGAAGAGAGGTGAGAGAAAATGTGCTCATTGAATATTTATCCAGAGAATTTTATAATTTCCAAAAATGTAAAATCCTTGCTCAATTTTAGTTTTTTGGAAGCTCAACAGTGTATAGCTGATCACGGACTGTTTCACAATGGGTGAAGGGAATCATTTTTTGGCTGAATCCCAATTCACCCCTTGGCCCCTCCCTCTCCGTTTTGCGCGTACACATGTAGGGGTAGTGTTGTCCCGATTCTCAATTAGACAGAGGGGAAGGGCTAAGGCGGAGGGCTGTTTGGCCCTCGAATTGGAGTAATTTCAGGACCACACTATGAACGGAGGGGTAGGAGAAATTTCCCATAATTCTGTTAGAATCATTGGCAAGATGGAGGTAAACACAGCTAAAAAAGTGCAGCAGTTTGATGAAAGAAACACACAAATGTAAGTGTTTACTTCATAAATAACTTTTTTGATTGACCGTTTAATGCAGTTTCAATGTGTTATAGATTGCATTTCTGCGGTTTATAGTTGATATAATGATGACCAAAGCCCATGGAACAGAGGTGGTTACAGCTACTGATGGCGTCATGAATATTTTCGAAAACAAAGTTGTTGCATCTGTTAATAACTGCATCAATGACTGCTGATGATGTAACAGGTCGCAAAGCATTGTCCCATTTCATAGAGGAATGTTTCAAGCCCTACTCCTTACAGCTCTGTTTCAAAGGGTAGTGTCAAGTGCAAGAGCCAGGGGGTAGGGGTAAGGGGTGTATTGGGATTGGGCCAAAATGTGCTCACTGAATATTTATCCAGAGAATTTTATAATTTCCAAAAATGTAAAATCCTTGCTAAATTTTAGTTTTTTGAAAGCTCAATGGTGTGTAGCTAAATCATGGACTGCTTCACAATGGGTGAAGGGAATCATTTTTTGGCTGAATCCCAATTCACTCCTTGGCCCTCCCCCTTACCCCTTACCCCTCCCTCTCTGTTTTGCACATACACGTGAAGGGGTAGAGCTGTCCTGATTCTCACTTAGTCGGAGGTGAAGGGCTAAGGCGGAGGTCTGTATAACCCCTGAAACAGGGATTTTCCAGGACCACACTACGAACGGAGGGGTAGGAGAAATTTCCCATAATTCTGTTCGAATCATTGGCAAGATGGAGGTAAACACAGCTAAAAAAGTGCAGCAGTTTGATGAAAGAAACACACAAATGTACATATTATCTTTGTAAAACATTTATTTGATCAACTGTTTAATGCCATTTCAATGTGTTATAGATCGCATTTCTGCGGTTTCTAGTTGATAGCAGTAAAAACCAAAGCCCATGGAACAGAGGTGGTTACAGCTGCTAACAGCATGATGAATACTTTTGGAAAACAAAGGTGTCGCATCTGTTAATAGCAGCATCGATTATTGCTGATGACATTACAGGTCGCGAAGGGTTGTCCCATTCCATAGGAGAATGTTTCAACCCCTACTCCTTACAGCTCCGTTTCAAAGGGTAGTGTCAAGTGAAAGAGCCAAGGGGTGGGGGTAAGGGGTGGATTGGGATTGGGCCAAAATGTGTTTATTGAATATTTATCCAGAGAATTTTATAATTTCCAAAAATGTAAAATTCTTGCTAAATATGTGTTATTTGAAAGCTAAACAGTGTATAGCTAGATCATGGAAAACTGACACCCTCAGTACTGCTTCACAATGGGTGATGGGAATAATTTTTTATCTTGCTCTGGAAAAGATAAGTTACACAACAAAGACTTGACAAGTTTTGGGAAATATGGACCCTTTCTACAATTTTCTGAGAGATAATAACATACCTGTTGATGTCTGGATGGACGGCATAAATTGATATATATATTCTTATTTATTCGTTTTTTTTTTTTCTGTAGTGTTATTATTTGGTTCTTTCTTGTGTGTGTATTTTGCATTTTTATTTACATATACACTTTCGATGTGCCTTGTTGTCTGTTTGTAACTTATATTGGTTAGAAGAAATAAATCTCAATACATGTTTTGTTTTGTTTTTTTTAAAAAGAAGAAAGGTGAGAGAATGCTTTGTATTTTTTTTATGTGTGTATTAATGTCTGTGAGTGCATGTGCGTTTACGTGCATTGTTTGTACGCGTTTGTGATGCACAGTCTTACCTAAAGGCTTTCAGATGGTAAGGTACACGGTGTCGTCTTCAGCTGTTTAGGATTCTTCTCTTGGTGTTTGTGTGTGCGGTGAGATGTTGAATTCAGGGATGCTGAACAGACATGTGTAAAATATAAAACTATACACTTTCAGATCCTCATCCCATTAAATCATATCCACCATGATGCGCAAAGAAAACATATAAATCAATTCCTTGACCCTTAAAACACTCAGAGTTTATATTCATGTTCCTATTGTCATTTGTTCCTTAGTTTGGAGTGGATGTGATGTGTGTCTATACTGTCAGACTATGAACACAGATTGTATAGTAAATAGTAATGATTACTAAATGTAAATGCTACTGTAGTTGGTTTAAAAGTAAGGACAGGAAAGGCTATCGAATACAACAGATGTACAAATGAAATGAAGATATGCTATCAGCTCTGGATCAGCTTTTAAATGAATTAATATTGCACACATTTAAAATATCATATTTGCACTTAAATATATATTCATGTACAAATATGTTCACTTAACTCATATTCTTCCTAAAGTTTTTCACAATTTCTTTATGTTCTCTTCTGTTATTCACAACTTTCCGACATGATTTTCAAGCAAATTTTATCTTCCGTACTGCCGAACTTCAGTCTGTCAGTATTCTCTGAAATATCGTGGACCAAATCTGTGGAATTATCTAAGACCTGAACTTCAATCAGCATCTACTTTATCATTGTTTAAAAAGCATCTGAAAAGGACTTTAATTCATGAAAAAATGCAGGGCTGTATATCAAATGATTTGTATTTGATGATTTGTAATGTGGATTACATTTTTATTGTTTTTACTTTAGTTTATTATTTCAGTTGTATTTTTAAAAATTTTTTTAATGTATTGTTCATTTCGGGGGAGGTATTCATATAAGCCTTCTTTTTTGGCTTCTAACCTCTCCTGCACAGTTTTGTTACTTGTTTGAATGTTGTTTTTTCCATTGCCGTTTTGATTTTGCGCAAATAAATAAATAAACAAATAAATAAATAAATTTAAAAATGTATACATAGTACAGTGCAAATTCTCCAGTCACCTCTAGTTTTATCCCTGTCATGATTTTAATAGATTTACATATTTACCTCTGTCTCTTTAAGAAAAAAAATAATGAAGTGCAGGAAATGTGTGCACAGTAGTGAAACACACACACCAAAAAAATGTACACTGTAAAAAAATGACTGTAGAATTAACACCAAAAAGTTGTACAATTGTAATATAAAAAAAGGTGAAAATACAATGCAAAGTTGATTTTTGTGCTAATGATTAAATCAAATATAGATGTAGATTTTACAAGAAGAGTATGTTAAAACCAAACTTGTATGCAGAAATTATGTATTTCTATTGTTTTGAGAAAAAAACTGTTAATTGAAAAACAATATGGTGCCATTTAAAGTGCAAGACCATAATGTCGAAATAACAGCCTATTCTCATACTTGTTTTTAAAATAAAGTAATTAAAAAGTAAATTTAACATTTTAAACATGTAAAGATTACTGAAATCCAATGTTCAATATACATGTTTAAAATGTTGAATCTACATGTTACTCCATAAATATGTTTACGGTTTGATGTGTTTTTTACAGTATTGTCGTGATAACCAGAACTGCCAGTTTTCTTCATGTTTTTTTTTGTTTTTGTTTGTTTGTTTGTTACAGTTGATGTAATATAAATGGCTTCTACAGTTAGTGACAGTATTAAGTGTGACCCTGTTTGGATTTAGTACATCATGAACTGTCATGGATTGACTTTGGATAATTTCCATAATCATCTTGTGGTATTTAAATCGAGCTTCCTTTAAAATGTCTCAAAGTTTTTCCCCAAACACAACACAACACAACACAACATAAACATAACATAAATATAACATAAACATAACATATTTTACAAATGAAATTAAGTTCAGCAGATTAGAAATAAATCATGCTGTATATAAATGAAATACGAGTTAATGCAATTTTTAATGATACTGTTTTCTTTTTTAATTACAATTTTCCAAAACTACATTGTACATTTAAATCTATTCAGTTTTTTGGGGCTATAAGACAATTTATATAAATGTTATCTTTTGTTTTAGTAAAATATACAATTCCTTTTTTGAGTAAAATGTATATATTTCTATTATTTAAGTCTGTTCAGGTGCAGAATTATCTAGTAAGCTACATACAGCCATTTTCCTGTTCTTTATTGGAAAATGATGCTTTGAATGAAACATATATGAGGGCCTTGCAGTTCATATATGTTTATGAAAACATTTGCACATGGTCTCATCTGAACTCTCACACCACAGCACTGCAGGATATTGCACCGGCTTTTGTGTAGGTGTGTGTATGTGTGTGCAGGTCAGCTGGGAGGTGAGAGAATAGACAGAGCCATGCAGTACTTCTGACGTTTTGTGAACTGACTAGCTACACCCCACCACACACACTCCTCCACCAACACCAAGCTGTCAAAGCTATCAGCTACATTTTTTATGCCTATCAATCATTGGTTCCGCACATGCCAATCACTCCACATGTCTCCTGATGTCTGTCAATCCATCACTTTTTCCCCCCATTTTCCTTTCTAATACCCTCTCTTTTCCCACAAAATTCTATGGTGGATGATTGTCTGTACCTATCATATCCTCAGACCGGTCCTTTAAACACAGCACAAGCAAGAAAATTATTATCATCATTCAGAGACATCATTCCTCATGTAGCTCATGTCTACGTGACCTTATTCCATAATTACAAATATTTTAGTTGAGGTAAAAATAGTCCTGGGTAATGGATTTCTTTTCTACTCTGTCAGACTCCAGTTAATGTTATAATAAGGTCAAATTTCTGATTGAATGTCCTTTCTGTTTTAACTGGTTCCACAAACAACTTAGTGTGAAATCCTGCGTCTGGATCCAACAATCATCAATGAACGGTCGCTGCACTGTAAAAAATGACCGCAGAATTAACACCAAAAAGTTGTAAAATTGCAACATAAAAAAACTGTTAGTGACAATACAATGCAAAGTTGTTTATCTGAAAAGATTTTTTGTGTCAATGATTAAATCAAATATAGCTGTAGTTTTTACAGGAAGAGTATGTGAGCAAAACCGGATTTGTATGTAGAAATGTTGTATTTCTATTGTTTTAAGAAAATAAAACTGTAAATTGAAAAACACTGTGGTGCCGTTTAAATTGCAAGACCATAATATTGAAATAATGGCATATTTTCTTTTTTTTTTCTCTTTTTAAAAAAAATAAAGTTAAATAAAAAAGCAAACATTTGACAATTTAACATTTTAAACTTGTAAATTAATGGGTTAGTAGAGTTGGTAGAACGACTCGTCCAATAACCAAAGGGTTAGTGGTTCGAATCCTGGTTCCGACTGTCCATATGTCCAAGTATTCATGGAAGACACTGAACCCTAAATTGCTCCCAGTTGGACCTGGTGGTTTTGGAAAGTGCTTTGAACTCCATGAGGTTGTAGAAAATGCGCTAAATAAGTGCAGTCCATTTACCATTTAAAACCAATGTTGAATCTACATGTTTAAAACGTTAAATCTATATGTTTAAAATGTTAAATCTATATGTTTAAAATGTTAAACCTACATGTTTATAATGTTAAATCTATATGTTTAAAATGTTAAATCTACGTACATGTTTAAAATGTTAAATCTATATGTTACTCTGTAAATATGTTTACAGTTGGATGTGTTTTGTACAGTATTGTTCTGGAAACCACAGCTGCCAGTTTTTTTCTGTAAAAACAACAGGATTTTTTTTTTTTACAGTGTGTTTATCCACAGACCTGAACCTCCACTGGACTAGAGCCCTTGTTTCCCTTCTCTTGGAACTGCAGCTGGCTCAGCTCTCTTTCCTCAGGACTAAACACTCTTCTTAACAGCAGTGAGATTAACAGTGAACAAGTTTACCGACAAGTTTAGTGCCAGTAGTGACAACACAAATTCAGCTGTCTCACTGTAAAAGCAACAAGAGCCACAATTTAACCTTTTCCACCAAATTAGTTCCTGCTCTTGACCAGTTCCATTCAGACTTTTTGGAACCTTTAAGTGGAAACTTTCTGATCAAGGACTAATGGAAGACAGTGTGAAGAAAAAGAATACAGGATTGTAAAATGGTAATGTCAACCCTTTTTGACAGCTTTTTTTTTTTTACTTTATTATTTGTCATTACAGTCTTTTTCTACACCATTTTTCAAGCTACTCACTGTCTGTCCCTGAACTCAGCAGCAGTAAAATCACCATGAAGTACTGGGGTTGTCATCCATTACACATTATTTTCTGTTAAGTTTCTTAGATTTCTAACATTGTTCTTGAAACCTCCATTGTCTACAACCAGTAGACTATGACAAAGATTTTCACTTTAGGTTAAAGAAAATCTTTTTCCAACACTCCAGATTGCGAAGCATTTTGGATTTGGTCAAAATACTCAAAATGTTTGCTAAAAATTAGGCTTGCAAACCAGAACTGCACCAGTTCCATATTATTGGTCAACAGCTATAGGAGGAAGATGGATTCTAAATGGGATCTAGACCACTGTTTCCCAACCTTTCTGTGTCGTGGCATGTATTTTACATTAAAAAAATCACAAGGCACACCACCAAACCAAAATGTCACAAAAAGTATATTTATTGAAATATAATGCAAATCTAGTCCCAATTTACTTAGTGTGAAAGCTGGGCCTGTTTAATTGAACAAAAAGCTGATATTTTTGCAGAAATTGAAGAAAAATGGGGGGCATTTGAAACAAGAAAGCTGAGAGGGGTGCATCAGCAACCCCTCGGACGGACCCCGGCTTACGGCTTGAGAACCATATAACAGAGGCATACCCCCCACCCCAACCCGAACTGCAGGTCCCACAGGTAACCCGCTGATCCACACATCACTAGTGAGGGGGGCTTTATCAACAGAACGCACCGGTTCACTTTCATTTTCACTTTGTAAAGGGAAACTGTAGTCGTAGAGTGGATCATTGGCACGTGCAGTCGTACCTATCTATATCACACCACTCGCTTAGATTATCGATCAGGTGAAATTGGATAATCTTCCACGGCACAGCTGATGATTTCTCACTGCACACTTACGAGCCGCAGCACAGTGGTTGGGAAACACTGATCTAGACAACAGAAACGTCACTCCATCAGTTGGCATTAACTGGACCTTAGATGGCACAACAGAGCTATGCCAATGTACATGTGCTAATTTGTTTGGTTTTTGTTGGTTTTAAATTCAACCAACATATATTTGAATCTGGTAGGAGTACACTAAACTGGCCTTAAAGATACTGAATACAAACAGAGTGAACTCATCACAACCTAAGAGGATGGTGTCAACATGTTGACTTTAAATACGTATTGTGAGATTCCTGTTCAACACAAATAGAGGAGCTGCTATTCAGATAATGGCCTTTATCCACTCTAATTCACTGCAACCAACATCAGTCAAGAATTAATAAATGGCATGTGCTTCCTGTCATTTATTAATTCTTAGGTTCAGCAGACTGTTTACTGGTCTACAGTTGAATGTCATGAGGTGACGGATGTTGATGAATGTGGCTCGCAGCGTTTCCCAAATGCAGACGAAAAAGATTACGCCTTCAGGAAGCATTTTCAGGAAATCACTACATGAGTCCCTACTATATCATTACATCCATGGGAAGTTTCTTTAAATTCTAAGTGAGTAGTATGTGAAAACAGTTTCACCAAAGTTTTAAAATTGGGCAAATGATCTTCCTCAGTTTTCAGCAGCATCTAAACTGAACAGGAGGAACTCACACTTTGATAAAATTAGCTACAGAGTTCACAGTGTTCCTGAAAAAAAGAGGAGGAAAAGTACAGCAGAAAAAGTGTAACCCCTGTCAGGATTAATAGGTCCTTACAAATCTGTATGTGCTACATTGTAGTGTAATTATAGGCACATTTCACAAAAAGTATCCAATCACTTCCTGTGTCATGACAGTAGTGTGTTCCTGCTAAACAACAAAACCTGGAGGCACTAGTAACTCCTCACCTGAAAAAATATGTCGGGTAAAACTTTGTGCCTTCTGTATAATTCAGTAAAAAAAAAAAAAAAAAGACTGACATCATCTAATACTTAAGCATGTCTGTTAAGCAGTTTATTCTGCCATTCTTTGGAAATTAAATGTTTCTCATTGCCTTCCTTTTCCTTTTTATCTGCAGTTGGCTGACATTTACCCTATTCTGCTGAGCTCCTGCATCTCCACTAGCAGCTGGCACAGTAGGCATGATGTCAGAGGTGACCGCCTTACTGTCAACACTTAAAGTCTCATGGGCTTGGATTCAGTCAGTGACACACAAAGAATCTGAATTAGCCACTGTGTATATATAGAATCTGTTTAACATCAACATTCAACTTGCAATCACATTTTAATTAAAAGGAAATGCCTCCAGTTTTAAATATTGAGTATTTTGTTTCAGACTACAATGAAGTGGTTTTTTTTTTTTTTTTTTTTAGAGCCTGACTTTACTTACACCATTCTCTTTACATAACTTCCAGACATGGTCAAAGGAAGACTTCCTTGCACTGAAATAGAAACTTGGCAGAGTTGGTAGAGATTGCTGTCTTTACCTCATTCTGCCAGCTGGAGAGACTCACCAGCTGCAAATGTCGCAGCTTTCACAAGAACCATTTAATTGATTTGTACTGCAAAGGACCTACGTAGTGTCTGTCCAAAAGGGCAGGGTGATGTATATTGTATGTGTATAACTGAATGAGTGAATCATGTAAAGACCAAGCCTTATTATTTCTTTTTATCTCCATCCACCCCACATTATATGCTGCGGGCCATTTCCCTTTTAAAGGTACAGTGTGTAAGATTTTTCTAGTGTTCTTTCCAATAATCACTCTAATAGAGGGTATGCACGTGACGTCACCGCTAGCGGACATCACCACAGTTATGCCCACTGAGTGTCAGAAAGAGGGAGATGAGTGGCAGCGTTGGCTTCAACACCGTCTAAACTTGAGAACAATTATCAGTAAAAATGGGGAAGAGCTGTTGTGCGATTGATTGTATGAACAGGTTTGAAAAACAGTCGGAGCTATCGTTTTACAGACACCAGAAGACAAAGAAAAGAGAAGTAGATGGATCCACAAATCCAGGAAACCAAACCTAGATCTGTGGATCCCATTTCATGTCAGGTAACATTAATTTATGCTGTATTTTTGGGTAAAATCAGACCTTAAATTACGTACAGTTTTGGCTAACGTTACTTCTTCGTAAAGCTCTTGGTTTCATGATCAGATCTTTCATGGTTTTTGTCTTCATTTTGGGTTTATGAACCTTGTGCTCCTACATGATTTGTAAACTAACTTAAACTGAGGCTAACCCAATTTTTCAAATACAGGGGGTATTGGAGAATAAAGCTATGACAGCGTATTAGGGCCACATGAGAAAATAAAAACGCTTGTCACTACGAGAATAAAGTCATAAAATATCAATATAAAACCTTTAATTTTATGATAAAGTCGAATACAAAAAGAATCACAATGTTATGAGAATAAAGTCATAGTTATAAAAAAAAAAAACAACTCATAATTTAACAAAAATGTCATTCGTTTATGAGATTAAAGTCGTCATATTCCAACAATAAAGCCATAATATTACAAGAATAAAGTCCCTGCTTGTCCCCAGCAGTAGTATCTGTGTTGTATAAAGTACTTGATATGAACTAGATGTAAATCTCCTCAGTACCAGTAGATCATGCATATATTCACTGGGGTCAGTTCACGGTCTACTGTAAATGGACTTTGGATCAGTTGGTTCTGTGCCTACTTTTAGCCCCTGGTCATCAGTGATGATAAAACCATGTATATTTCTTTCAGGTAAAAATAGTGATGATCCCCTACACCCTGGATGTCAGGATATGTGATTTTGGGCCAAATGTCAATGTTTGTGGACCACTTGTTCTTTGGTAGCTCGTACAGATCCATGTCCAGTCCAATTGTCCTTAATTTAATTTCATATTTTACATTTTCCCATTCTCGCTGTGTTTACTGCTATACTCCGTCATGTTGAGCAGGTTGGTTTTTGCCACTCAGTCTGACGTAGAGGGGCATGGCCCGGGGGGGAAGTAACGTATATGAATACCCTCTATAAGTAATTATAATAGAATAAAATAGTGCTTCATCAGTCAAAAAAAGCAATTTGTTGGATTACATTTAACCTAGAAAAACCTGTTTAAATGTACATAGCGTGGGCACTGCTTACTGGCCGCTGCCATTTTTAATGCCATTTTTGTCCCTACATGAGCCTCCAGAGGACAAAAATCGAAGTAGCCACCTGCAGAACAGGGCGGGCTTCTCCATATTTTTAATTTTTTCAATGTTCAATTCATGAATGTTTTAATTTTTTTACATTTACCTCGTCATTTGATGGAAGTGATGACAAAGAAGTTGAGGTGCTCACCATTTTGGTAGGTTGTGGAAACAAAGTATTCGAAAATCGCAAAATCCAGCCAAGGCTTTTTGTCCCAAAGTGCCAGCCGTTAGGTAAGCACAGCACCGAAACAGAGAAATTACACGGTCTTTGCTTTGATTCAGGTGTTTGCTGCCACCTAGGGTATGGGAGTTACACACCGTACCTTTAAAGCTTTATACTCCTCGATCAAAGGTTGTTTGTTTGCCTGGTAAATTATTAATTACTAGCTTGGCAGGAGAAGCATTCTTCTTTGAAGATAAGCTGTCCAGCCTTGCAGATTCATCATATTATCAGAGCCCCTGGACCCATACAAGTCCTTCAATGGAATTATTTTTAACTCAACCAAGCTCATACTATTTGTGCTATATTTGAAAATATAACAGATATTAAAACTAGGAGAGATGACCATCTTTTTGAAGAGAAAGTGGGTGCTCACAGTCTTTCATCTAGCATATCCAGCTGATCCATTTAGCTCAGTGCAATTCACTGGTTAGCCTCTCTTTGAATAATAGAAGAGAAGCCCTTGGATGGAGGCAGCTCAACACATAACTTTTCTGTGGAGGTCAATATCCTTCCATATTCCATCTTTCAAAGCAAGGATAAGTGTTGTTTGGTCTTGCAGGGATGTTTAGCATGTGCAAACCTGCATACTGAGCTGAAAGACTGATGAATAAGAAAACTGCACTTAGACAATTTTCCTCGAGATATTAAATTAGATCTAGCTCTGGTGGAAAGAGACAAGGTTTGATAAATGTAACATTATCATTATTATTATTATTATTATTATTATTATTATTATTATTATTATTATTATTAGAGTTTACCATTAACTTTGAGTCAAACAAAAGTGTCCATATTCTTAGCTAATGTATTAACTATCTACTCTGTAAGATGGGTTGAGGTCCAGTTTGGGCATATGAACCCAGCAGGAGGCCCGTCTGATGGTAGATTGAGCAGTGTGTATCAAAGCCAAACTCACACCCTGGAACTGAAGAAGTCACACCGTGCAGACCTGTGCTAGACAAGAGACAACAGAAGGTGGATAGGTTGAAGTGAGGACAAAATGAGGTCCTAACATTGTAAACAGTAGGGCAGGAAATCTGAAGGAGAGAAGCTCCAGGGATGGGCCTGTTTGTGTCCGAGTATGCATGAATGCATATGTGCACTGATAGAGAACCTTGTCTACCATCTGGGCACTAAGTAGCTCCAAAAGTGAACACCAGGACACCAGGTGGGAACTCTGGGGTCCTTCCCCAGGACAGAGTAGGTGTAGGTGTATGAGCCATGTGCAAGAAATGACCTATGAATTGTGTTACAGACACTCACAGTGTGATGACGGAAAACAGACGGAAACTCTCAATGGTTTCTTCCTAACAACCTGCATGTGTTGTATAACCAGACACACAGGTCTGCACGCGCACACACACACACACACACACACACACACACACACACACACACACACACACACACACACACACACACACACACACACTTGGGTTCATGGCTTCCATTTGGGAGTCTACTAGAGCAGATTTACTAACCGCAATGCTAAAAAAAAAACATATTCTGATACTGCACACCTCTTTGCACCCTCTAGCTAAAAACACCTGAAGGGTTCCAACAACAAGGTAGAAAACAGCTCGAGGTGGAACCCCCGTGACGGTTCTACCCTTTAGGTGGAAAAAGAGTTCCAGTTTGACTGGAACTGCCACAGATTCAAATAAAAGTAATCACATCTAAAAACAAACAAACATTTTCCCAGCATAGTTTCCCACAGAGGATTATTATAATTTTGTTGAACATTTTTATTGAAGGTGAACATTCACCATCAAAGTGTAAAGCTGTGGTATTCTTTCGTTTATAGCAATTGTTAAAGAGTTGTTAAAGACCAATATTAACCCTTTAGACAATGGAGGGTTTTGTTTTTTTTTTCCAAAAATATTCAATTTTGATATCAAGATTTCAAAAAGCTGTCAGATATATTGCTTTTCGCAATATTGCAACTTTGGCACTTAAAGGGTTAATTCACTCAATAAATTAAAATTAAGCACACTTGTAGTATTTCATGGTTTTGTATGTTTGCGTAACACTTGCTGGGTTTGTTTTTCATTCCGCGCATGTAATTTGCAGGTTGGATATTGTGATGACCTTTTTTGCACAACAGATGACTTATTCTATGTCCAAAATTCATAAAGTGGTTTGAGTAGAGTTTTAGGATTTTGCCAAGTTTTTCCATTTGACATTTTTCATGAATTCTCAGCAAGAACTCTTGCCGAGGTGAAATAGTTTGGGTATGTGCTAACCACCTCATAAAATCTAAAGTAAATTCATATGAAGTCTTCTGGGGAAAGAGTGTGTAGTGTGGTCATTCATGTCTATGTACCTTCTGCAGGGAGTTGATCTTGTCAGCAGGCTGGTTCAAAAATCAGTGGAGACCAGAGAGCCTCTTGAGTGTGCATGGTGAACTGAGCTGGAGTGGAGCTGTGAGGGGATGCCACAGAGGAAAAAAAAAAACATAAAATCCTCCAATTGGAGCATAACCTAAATTTCTGATGGTACAACATGAAAAGTACATTTTTTAAAAATAAAATGTAAAGTAGTAAATAATCGATTCAAAAGATTATGAAATACATAAAATAGCATTGAAGTACATTGGGTTTCCATTGTGATTTGCGTCATCTGAACATTTCTCACAGCAAAGTAATTATGGCAGTTTTATCATCAGGTATAATACATTATCAGTAATAATACTAATAATATAACCTGAGATCAATGCACATTTTTAAACTTTACTTTGCCAGACAAGTCAACATTGGCCATGAAGGCAGTACAATTCCCATCAAGCAGACATTTCATCCCAAAAAGCAACACTAATTTACCAAAGTATTATATTTTTGCAGTAATGTGGCTCAGGAGACACCTAATCATTTTACTGTGACTTGAGGCAGCCAAAATCCTCCACAAGACTCTGCTCACAGGCTAGCACCTCTGTGTTTTCCTATCGGCTTAGTCCGATCTTTGCCTTAGTGCCTCTACTACTGATCAGATTAAAGGTAAAGGGAGGGCCCAGACATGCACAGGAATGTATGAAACAAAACCAAACTTACATGTAAACCAGCCCCTCCAACAGGAAATACAAAAATACAAAAAACAGAGGTAAACTCTGATGGGGGGGGTTGTCTATGAAGATGAACTTCTACTGAGACTAGAGGCACAGGTGAGACGCAGGAAGGCTGATGCATAAACAAGTCACAGGTGAGACTAATGAGTGGGGTAAGGACATGAATACAGGAAGTAACATTACAAGGACACACAAGGAGGCACGTTACAAAATAAAACAGGAAATAAACTGAAAACCATGACAGCAATGGAGATGCAACTGCAAGGGGACCCGCAAACCATATACGACAAGCACCATCCATCCATCCATCTTAATCTGATGATGCTTCACTTTAATATCAACTCAAACTAGAACTACTAGAACTAAGTAAAACCAATGGAGTTGGATTAATGACAGTGGATGGAGACACTTGGTTTATTTTCAGTTAGTGATATACAGTATTTTACTGAAAAAGTCACTTCTTCTTCACTTTTCTCTGTTTCTGATGTAATAACCCTCAACTCAAATCAGAATTTTTATGAATGTCTGCTAGGGATGGGAATCGAGAACCGGTTCTTTTTGAGAACCGGATCCCAGTAGCTTGACTCCTTGGAATCGTTTGCCTTCCTGCTTAACGATTCTGCTTATGGATTCCGCCTTCGTTGCGCATGCGCGATGACGTCATGCGTACGCTGCATTGTTTTGGTCAAAACGTAGCCAACATGGTGTTGAGGCAGAAACGGTCTAAAAAGACAACACCAGGTCCACTTACTTGTAACACATGCAAAGCTTCCATTTTTTCAAAAGGGTGGAATCCCTCCAATATACTCAAACATTTGTCCACAGCATGTGATTCATTCACAGGAATGTCATGTCATGTCATGAATGTCATGCAGCTAGGCTTCTCACTGGTTTTAACAGGCGACATCACATAACCCCTATCCTGGCATCCCTCCATTGGCTCCCTGTGTGTTTTAGAATTGATTTTAAGATTTTACTGATTACTTTTAAAGCCGAATGGGTCTGGCCCCAAGCTATATAGATGACATGTTAGCTACCTACAAGCCAGCACGTAGCCTTAGATCCTCAGGCAGAGGGCTCCTGGCTGTTCCAAAGTCGAGGCTTAAATGTAAGGGTGACCGGGCCTTTTCCATCAGGGCCCCTCGACTTTGGAACGGCCTGCCCGAGGAGATAAGGCTTGCGGAATCAGTGGCATCTTTTAAGTCACTTCTTAAAACACACTTTTGTAGACTTGCTTTCATGTGATGTTTGTCCCTTTTAATTTTTAATTTTTTAATTTTTTAATTTGAATCTTATCCTGTTTGATTGTTGGTTTATATTCTCATACATGATGTTGCTTTATCTCATGCCTCTACTTCTGCATTGATTTAACAGCATCATGTTACATTACCCCTGCCCTCCTTATTCCGATTCATTTAATCTATTTGAAGTGTCTTGTTTCTGCATTGTTGTACACATCTCTCCTATTATGTTGCTTCTATTTTAGTGTTTTTAGTGTTTTTATTTACATCTTGTATCCTGCTGTTGTGCCCTTTATTTGTTTGTCAAAGCACTTTGTAAACTTTGTTTTAAAAGGTGCTATATAAATAAAGTTATTATTATTATTATGTATTTGATACTCTACTTAGCGACGCTTGTGAATGTAGCGACAGAGTGGGGCCCAGTTCTGGTGCGGGCAACAAACGTCATACCCAAATACAAGTTTCCAAAGGTAGGGGAAAGGAAATGAGGTGTACAACAACGGGACACAAGTCGAGTCAAGTCGAGTCAAACTGGTTCGACGTAGTGGACATGCGGCAATAGAGGAATTAGTAAAGCATCTTAAGTTTCACTTTCACTGCACGCCGCTGACCCCCCCTTCCCCCCGAGCCGGGCCCAGCTTCATCTGTTATTATTATTGTTTGTACATACTGTATATGTTATATTTTCTGTGGAGATGGAAATATAAAAGACAGTTAATGCAAACACACCTGTTTGTACTCCTTTATTCCCTCACCCAATGAGAATCGATAAGAGAATCGATAAGCAATCGGTTCGATAAGCAAAATCAATAATGGAATCGGAATCGTTAAATTTTTAACGATTCCCATACCTAAATGTAAATTAAATATAGGAAAATATTTGATTATCACTGGAAAAAAATCAAAATACAGAGGAGAATATTGTAATAAGTGATGATAAATCACTTAAGAAAGATTAAGGAGAGAAAAAAATTCATTTGGGAACTGTCACAAACGTAGCACTGGGTCTTTATGGGTTCAAGGAGGTAAAGGGCATTCAGTAGCTTATCGTTACAAACAATAATATTAGTTCACAAATTAGCTTTGACAGCTGTAGACCAACAGCCAGGTAATATAGCTGGGTTTTTTTGTAAAAAAAAAAAAGTTGTATTTCTACCAAAGGAAATTCACAAATAATAAAAAAAACATGGTTGCAATTCTGAATCTAGGTATAATAAAGTGAAAATTGCTCCATCATTCATCAGTATCTGCTGTGAGAATCCAGCCTCAAACTGGTTAAAAGGAGTCTTCTGTGATAAAAAGTGAACACAGTTAAAGGTTGAAAATGACTTCAGGAACAGAGTTAAACATAAATTTAAACAAAATGAAAATGCTGATAAAGAATTTTTCTCCACACAGTGCAAAAAAAAAAAAAAACCAAAACAAAACACGGTCACAGATTCGTCATGGGTTTCACTCTGACTGCTGCCTGTGGGTGTGTCGTACCTGTTGCTCCACATTCACTTTTCAGTATCTGATGATGTAGCTCCATTACAAAAGACTGGACAACCATTGAAGTGTTTTCACGCACCTCATAGCATCGCCGTGTGTGGAGAAAGATTGCTCCTCCTGGTGTATATGGTCTCCTATGAAACTTTACTGAGCATATACATACACAAAAACGGAAGCATCACACTAATGGAGAGGGGGAAGTGGAAAAAGCCTACCAGTTTCTTTTTAAAGTCCCTGCTATCATCCCACTGACCAAAATGGTGCACTGTGAGGGACAGAGCCACTATTTGCTATAAAATAAATCAGAGGACCCCATACAGTTTCTTGTGGAATCCCCATGAGAAAGAATGAGATATATATGGGTCTATGAAAAGAGGTGATGACACGCACATCCAGTCACTGAAAGGTGTGCAGGATCCCAAAAAAAACAGTGGATGAAAGAATCAGATAAGGTCTGCACAACCTGTGAGCTCCCAAATAATTTTATTCACCACAAGTAGTGATGTTTCAGACCACAGCCCTTCATCAGACAAGGGACAGATCATGACACACAGCTGTTTATATAGGGTACTAACTGCATTATCACATGACAGGTGATGCAAGTCATTTCATGTTATCAGTAACTTTTAAATAATGATAAGTGTCTTTAAATACATAATAATTCATACAAGTACCATAATCAAATTTCTTCAAATTAATATAAATACAGACACAGTGGTGCAGTGGTTAGCACTCGTGCCTCACAGCAAGAAGGTCCTGGGTTCAATTCCAACACCAGTCGACGGGGGGTGGGACCTTTCTGTGCGGAGTTTGCATGTTCTCCCCGTGTCTGCATGGGTTCTCTGCAGGTACTCCGGCTTCCTCCAACCAACCAAAGACATGCTCTAATAGGTTAATTGGTTAATCTAAATTGCCCATAGGTGTGAATGTGAGAGTGATTGTTTGTCTCTATATGTTCAGCCCTGCGATGAACTGGCGACTTGTCCAGGGTGTACCCCGCCTTCGCCCCTATGTAGCTGGGATAGGCTCCAAGCGACCCCCGTGACCCTAGTGAGGATAAAGTGGGTTCAGAAAATGAATGAATGAATGGATAATATAAATACAGTGAGTTCATGCAAACGCACACAAACACACTGATCAAATTACTCCAAATTCATGCAAGCTCATAAACACAGCAATCAAGCCATGCTAAATCAAAGCAAATTCATAGTAATACAATGATCAAGTTAGTTTAAATGCATATAGATGCATATGGGTCTGATCAAGCGGTAACACGTGAACACATTTCATGTTCAACAGTCTCTGTCATGTAAGCAGAGTAACTTATATGCATGTATTCTACATATTTAAGTAGGTATTTATAAGCACTTTAACATTATGTATAACAACATTTGGGGAGATAAAATTTTTAGGTGAAAAATGTCAAATTACTGCTTGGTAAGATGTGGACTTGAAACAGACATACATTTTTTAAGCTTTACGTAAACATTCAAAACATGCAGTTCTTGACAGAAATTGATATGAAGTAGGACAAAACCTTTTAGATATTATGTTCAACTATGCTGAAAATAAGTTTTGGAGTAAAATACTGAAAAGTCTGTTATATTGACATGAGAATGTGATAATACGTGAATGACTCTTTACCATTGTATGCATCACCCAAAATGTATCCAAAGATCATTACTTTCTGAAAGTTTCACTCAAATATCTGAATTATAAGTAACTTGAAAATTAAATTTTTAATTTTTTTTGTGGTAACATGTGGACAGGGCCTTTTAAGCAACTCACAAACTTATAAATATAAATAACATTCGCAAAATAATGAAAATCTAGTACTTGAAACTTAACAATCAAGTATATAATCAACAGACTGAATAAATTTTAACATTTTTTAGATATAATTTTTCAAATTCAAGCTATGGCTATAGCGTAAAAAGTCCAATCGATAAAATTGGTTGTAACTTTTTTTTCTATTTTAAAAAGGATAACAGTTCCAAAAACTAGAGATCTTTAGCTAAAAAAATGAGCCCATTTGATAAATGATTTGTGCAAATGTACTTTTTCACATTGATGTTCACTTTCGCTTGATCAGACCCACATGCAAACCCTTGAAAGATAAAATTTTCTTTCTTTCTTTCTTTCTTTCTTTCTTTCTTTCTTTCTTTCTTTCTTTCTTTCTTTCTTTCATATTAATTCCATTTGTGGTATTGATATTGCCATTGTAGACTTAAAAAACATGGAAATGTAACAACTACATGAAATGTCTGTATCTTCTATAAATTAGATGAATACCATATTCATGCTTAGACGTTTTTTCTCCACATCATACATCACAATGAAGTAAGACTGCATGAAACATTTAACAACTAACGCCAACGTGACATGCTTGTCAATGTGTGCAAGTCATGATTTCATATCAGGAAATTGCTGCTGAAATTATCAATTGCAGACAGAGAAAAGCCTTGATGGCTTAAATGCAATAATTTATGAGGGTATTCACTTGGATGATACGGTTATTTGTGTAACAATAATGAGCATAATTATCATCGTCAGAGAAAATGATTTTATCTTGAATTTATGTTAATGAATCATTTGGTTGTGGTGAAAGAGGCTAAATGGCGTTATCAATGACTCCCCACTCTCACTAACACAAAATGATTATTTGCAGTATTGACTATAAGCTTTAGAATACAGTTCTCAGTCAGCAAATGATTGCCTCTGGACCAAGAAAAGATTTGACATATTTTTAGGGGTTTGAGATGAAGTAAAAACGTGGTAGAAACAAACCTGACCTCTAATATGTCTTTCAAAGAATTATTCCTCCAGAGAGTAATGCTTTGAAAGTCAGAAAAAGTGCTGATGTGCCTTTTATAGTGAGTACAAGTACATTAAATAGATGAGTGACAAAACCCCTGAGTTAAAGGACAAAGCCTATTTAATAAAATATCATGCTCTATAACTCTTCGGTTGGCATTTCATTGAAAATGCTACATTTTTGGAAACTACCTTTGAAGAATCAAATCTTTTGGAGAACAAGCTCGACACTGCAGTAGCTTAAAAGTGATGTTCCAATTTAAAGTAATGTTGTTTTCAATTGTATAATGATTATATAAAAATAGCAATTATCGTAGAATGGGCTGATTTAGGATGCAGGTCAACTTAATATTTTTACACGATCCCAGAATGGGCTTTTTTTTTTCTGCTTACGGTAGGTGATAGCGTTAAAGTGCAATAAGTGTCACATATTATGATGGAATGTGGACCACAACAAATAAACCAAACAGTGGCGATAGAGAAATCTATTTTTAGTATGTGGTCGTGTGCTTTGAGGAGTGTTAACCCCACAAACGTAATAAAAATTGTAATAACTTTTCCACAAATGTAATAACAGTCTCCTACCAGAAACATAATACCTCATTTTCCCACAGTGTGCACTTACCCTCTCCATTGTTATCATAATCTTATCCAGACATTTTATTTACATGGTTCAAACACAAAATTCTATTAAACTTAATGAGAATAAATAATATCCAGTTCTTACTGAAGCTTTTGTCATAAAACCTTTACAACATTTTTGCCCATTCTGTTTGGTTCCTCCACTTGTATTTGTAATTAAAAACCTATTAATCTGCAATTAGTACCATGTGGTGTAACTGCAACATTTGATCACTCTAAAAAGGCAAGTATCCAATGGACAAGAATAAATAGGAAGAAAAAGAAAACAGTATGATTCATGCATCCATTACTTAAATGTATGTGAGGTACTAATTTAATACATTTGTGGGAAGTAATTACAATTTTGGAAACTCAAGATTTTTAGAGTCCCACCAACGTAATAAATATTATGTTTGTAGGAAATGGGGTATTACGTTTGTAGTAGGCAACTATTATTATGTTTGTGGGAAAGTTATTACATCTGTGGGATTATTATGTTAAAAGCTGCACATTTTTTATTACGTTTGTGGGGTTAACAAGTGGTATTCACTCTGCAACCTTTAACGCTAGATGCCACTAAATGATGATGATGATGATTAAAGCATTTCCACAACTATTTGGACCTTTATTAACTCATAAAGACCCAGTGCTACTTTTATGGCACTTCCCAAATTAATTTTTCTCCTTACTTAATCTTTAAGTGATTTGTCACTACTTATCATAATATTATCCTCTGTATTTTGCTTTTTTTCCCAGTGAAAATGATGTATTTTCCTATATTTAATGTACTGCTCATGTAGACATTTATAAAAAGCTCAGTTTAAAGTTGAGGTTTATTAAACCAAAAACAGAGAAAACTGATGAAAAAGTGACTTTTTCAGCAAAGATATCAATAACTGAATGTAAATAAAAGTGACTCTATCCACTGTTATTTATCAAACTCCACAGGTTTTATTGGTGAATCAATGTTGTAGAAGATGACAATGTTTCCATGTTCACTACGAAGCCTCTGAACGTCCAAATGGGTCATATCTCATGACCATGAAAAGATGATAAACTGCATTTTACACCAATGATTTACGTGTATTAATAGGTTTAATGGCTCAGAACTTATTAAACATTTTAGATCAGTAGATGATTTTGTTTGCCAGTGGCTGTCTTTATGGAGTAACAACAGAAAGTTTGGAGGGGACTGCTTCATATGTGCAGCAATCCAACAAATAATGAAACAAAAAAGTTAAATAAATGAGAAAGTAAGTAAATTTCCCCTGAGAGACAGTTACAGCCTTTCTGACATAATCTCCAAATCAACACTTGCTTCACAAAGGAAATGCCAGTAGAAGCTGAAGACACACATACATACAAAAGTGCAAATACACAGCTGCAGCTCTTCCAAACACATCTTTCAACCTGAATTAAACCAAACCATGAACCAAATCACCCTTTCATCTGGGTTGTTAACACCAGAGTGTGAAAGAGGTGTTTGTCCATAGAGGCACAGAACAATGAAGGAGATTGAAATGTAAAAGAGAAACTGACTGAAATAAACCAAATCCCACTATCAGTGTTATTTAGCCCCCTCCCCCCCTTGAAAAAAAAAAACAAAAAAAACATATTATGGAAATTCTGCTGAAAATGTTTCAACAGCAGCCCCTGCAGGGTGTATGTCACCCCTCTTTGGACCGACAGGTTTCCAATTTATCCCCATTTATCCTCATCCACAAACCAGACGTTGAGACAAGTTGTTTTTATGAAATCTTGTAAGCCATTGTTTTAATTTTTCACTGAACATAAGAGTAGGGATGAGCAGCTAAATAGTGTGAAATAACATGATGCCATGGGCTGGTTTTCATCCAGGCCTCCCCACTTTTTTTCTGTCTTACCATTGTCACTATTGTTAACCCTTTATCAGACAAGTATCAATTCTTGGTCATTTTCGAATATATGACAAGACAGTGTCAGTGAAAGTTACAGTGAGGATATTGAGTCAGCAATCTCAGGTCCAATGTGGTCTACAGGCTCTGTAAGGTCCGCCTCTGCATGAACAGTGAGTGTACCTGCTTTGTTAGGTACCATGAAGTAATGGTACTAATGTAAGAAATGATGTTCAGAAGGATAATGTGGATGTGGACAGGGGTCTGGATCAGCACTTATGTTCTTGCAATGTTCTAAAAGTGATGTTCTAATGTTCTAAAATACATGTTCTTTTCACCTTGCATGTCTTTTTCTTGTATTTTTACCCCACCCTCCAAAGGGGAGGCAAGGGGTATCGTTTTTGGTTTGGTTTGTTACCTCCACCAAGGAGGTTATGTTTTTGCCGACGTTGGTTTCTCTGTTTGTCTGTCTGTATGCAAGATAACTCAAAAAGTTATGGACGGATTTGGATGACAATTTTGGGAAATGTTGATACTGGTACAAGGAACAAATGATTCAATTTTGGTGGTGACTGGGGGTGGGGTGGGAGGGCCACGGGGGCCCACTGATCTGTCTTGGCAGAGGTCTGTGCTCTCCAAGTGCTTTTCTAGTTTGTTTCTTTGTTTGTGGTTAACACTCTAGCAGCAAAACTATTGGTTGAATTCATGCCAAATTGGGTTTATGGATTGCCAGTGACCCAGAATAGATCTGCTTACATTTTGGGAACAGTAGGTCAAAGTAAAAAAATTTTATGAATTAAAAAAAAATGTTTTCCCTATTTACGTATATGGGCCAAATTTCAAATGTCTGTAGCAGCAAAACTATTGGTTGAATTCATACTAAATTGGGTTTATAGATTGCTAATGACCCAAGATAGATGTGGCCAGATTTTGGGAAAATAGGTCAAAGATAAACTTTTTTGATGAAATTTTTAAATCTTTTTTTTTTTTTTAATTTAATATAATGGGCGAAATTTCAAATGTCTGTAAAAACATAAATTTTGCTTCAATTTACTTCAAACTTGGCACATGTATAGAGGCAACTGATATGCTGACATCAGCACACACATAGATATGACGACATCAGCTGGATCGATGCCAAAATAAGCTACAATACGTGTTGCTTGTTGTGCCTGGCACCACTTGTTTGTATTTACTTCTTGGATTTTTTTTTTTTGCTTCCTTATGGGTAAGAAACCAAACATGTTAATTTCACTGACTTTGATTTTCAACATAAAAAAAGGAAAAATTTCACAGAAGTAATAAAGTCTCGTTAATTCCTCCAATTACACACTAACGTTGGAATTTTGAATTTTAGAGTATTTCTATGCGTGTCCTATAAAGGGTTAAGGTTTACTTAGATTTACACGTGAAAACAAAATAATGGGGAAGGTTGGGGAACACATAATGCTGATGCTGTTATGTTATGAGGAATAAAAATATACAGGGTGGGGAAGCAAAATTTACAATGAACATTTAGTTGTTTTTTCTCAGCAGGTACTACGTCAGTTGTTTTGAAACCAAACATATATTGATGTCATAATCATACCTAACACTATTATCCATACCTTTTCAGAAACTTTTGCCCATATGAGTAATCAGGAAAGCAAACGTCAAAGAGTGTGTGATTTGCTGAATGCACTCGTCACACCAAAGGAGATTTCAAAAATAGTTGGAGTGTCCATAAAGACTGTTTATAATGGAAAGAAGAGAATGACTATGAGCAAAACTATTACGAGAAAGTCTGGAAGATACTATTAAAGAAGAATGGGAGAAGTTGTCACCCGAATATTTGAGGAACACTTGCGCAAGTTTCAGGAAGTGTGTGAAGGCAGTTATTGAGAAAGAAGGAGGACACAGAATAAAAACATTTTCTATTATGTACATTTTTTGTGGCAAATAAATTCTCATGACTTTCAATAAACTAATTGGTCATACACTGTCTTTCAATCCCTGCCTCAAAATATTGTAAATTTTGCTTCCCCACCCTGTATATATTTTGTTGAGGTTACAGAACCACCCTTTGTTGCCTTTCATAATCAACATGTTCCTGTTGTAAATTAGAGACAAGCAGAAGTCTCCTGTGTAGAAATCCACCATTTTGTTAACCTAACCACTGAGGCAGATTTTTGTGGTTGTATGTAACATTATAATATAACAGATCCTTTTACATTGCTTAGACAGTCTGTTACATGAGTATGTTCTGTCCGTACAGAATAGTCTGGTCTATTCCTCCTCCAGGACTGAGACCACTTTTTTTTTATGATGAATCTTACTCTTGACCTGGAATTAAATTAGATGGCAGATCAATGTGCAGGAGGCAGTAAGGCTGTGCACAGGATAAAATGTCACCTATGCCTTGAAACCATGATGTACCTGTGGCCTGTTAGTATTATGGATAATGAAAAATATTCCTCTATATAGAACAGGTTTTTGCCATTTCCGCAGACCTTCAGTACGATTCACAATATAAACACATTTACCCATGGGATCTACTCATCACACCAGTAGTTAGAAGGAGCTGGAGGTAATGTTCAAGACCATCTCAGTAGTTCACGAGATATTGAAGAATGAAGGAGTGTGTTAGGCCTTCAGGCAGAGTTTCTGCACCAACAACGTCCATTCTCCTTCAAAGCTCGAAGCTCCAACACAGCAAGTGGGCAATTTAATGCATAAAAAGTCAGTAAATGTTCAGTCCAGACAAATATACAACTTTGTACTATTTTGCAATTCACAGCACTGTTCTATTTTGTAGTTTACACTGGTGAGTAAGATCGTACCTTCAAAGTTGGGGAATTTAATCATATGACTTGACTTGAGCCAGAGATGCGTTAGAATTTTTAGAACTTCAGACTTTACTTGATTTGCATTGATGAAAAACTTGACTTGACATAGACCTGTGAGAGAGGACAATATTTAGTGTTGCTAAAACCACTGTGATAGGTTGATACATTTTTATGTTTGCATGTGTTGTAAAGGCAGCAGTGGTGGAGGGAGAATTAGAGGGACTAACACAAAACGTGCTCCACCATGGGAAGAAATGCTGTGTTTCCAAACCTATTTAAAGGAGTTTTATCTTGCTTTTTTTTTTTTTTTTTTTTTTTTTTTTAAATGGAATTATGCATTTTAAAACATTTCCCTGTGGTCTACATAAACTGTAAATGCTTTGCTTGGGTCTGAATTCTTCATTAATTCACCTCCACGGGTCCATCTTCAACCCTATTTCTGAGTAATGACACCAGAAAGGTCGTTTTGAGCGCTGGTCCTCTTGAGCCACATTATGTAATAAATTTCTATTATGTAATAAAAGTTCAAAATGTAATAAGAATGTCATGTCATCTTGTAATAAAGCCGCATTATGTAATAAACTGACGCATTTTGTAATAAACTACGTCAACGCATTATATAGTAAATTTTTTCACATTATGTAGTAAGTTATTACAATTTGAGAAATTTATTACAAAATGCACTTGACACATTTTTATTAAAAAAAAAAAAAAATAATAACACAGTTCTTTATGTAATAACAATCCAAATTAATATAATTTCAGAGCAATTTAGAAGCAATTAGTCACAGGAGCTACAGGTAATGTAATCAGAACTTTAACCACACAGTTTAAAGATTAATTTACCACATTGTTATTATATTGCCGTGTCAGTTGTGTCTGATACAGTATCATATGATCTTGGAAAAATGTTCCTTGACACCCTCAGATTGAACAGCAAACATTTATTGTGTGTTTTATCAATTTATATCACAGAGATAAGCTCCAGTCCACACGTCAACAGTCTTCCCCGTCTCTCTGCGCCTTCCAAAAATTTCCTACATAATGCAGGTAGGTAGTTATTACAAAATGTGTCAGTTTATTACATAATGCGGCTTTATTACAAGATGACGTGACATTCTAATTACATTTTGAACTTTTATTGCATAATGGGAATTTATTACATAATGCAGCTCAACAGGCCCTTTAAATGCAAATGAGCCACCTCACGCCCCGCCCCCTCCAGGTTGTTGATTGTGCTGCTCTGTCCCGTTCAGCCACTTGTGTTTGTTAATACAACCAACAACTGAACATTTTAGGTAATCGGCTCAAAGTTCGGACACATTTTCAGTATGGACTACAACCACTGCTGCTGAAAAAACAATTACCGTACTTTCCGGACTATTGGCCGCACCTGACGATAAGCCACACCCACACTTCATGCTGCCATCTCCAACATCTTACCATCAGTTCATTGATGCCAAGCTTCCATGCAGCAGCTCTATTGCCTTCTTTGACAACCAGATTGATCATTAGCCTGTGAAACATAAATTAGTCGCATCATTATTTGGGCCGTGGGTTCACAGCAAGGTTATAATAGTTTTGGATTTTTAATTATAGTTTAGTTTTAATTAGTTTTGATTGTTTTTTTTCTCTAATTCAGTTAGTTTTAATTAGTTTTTAGAGCAGGTTTGCTAGTTTTTATTAGTTATCGTTTTTTTCTGAATGCTTAGTTTTAGTTTAGTTTAGTTTAGTTTTAGTTTTAGTTATTTCATATATTTTATCTTCCTCACCATGCTATTCAAAGAAATTAATGAGGTGTGGATATGGGTTACCCTGGACACTTTATTTGGGGGTCGGGTTAGGGCAGCTCACTGACTGAGCAGAGACACAAACACATGTACAGTACAATGTATAAATTCCCTATAGCAGGTTGGGGGGGGTTGTGTGTGTGATCCATACACAACATCACTTACGTGAAAACAATGCGAAGATGTCAAAAGCATGAGAGGAGATGCACAAAGCAGCCAGCAGTAAACCTCACTTGACTTTCTTGCCTAGGGCACCCAGATATCTTGAAACGGCCCTGCTTGTGCATGTGTGCCCCACATTTGGTACGTAGAAATCAGCTGTTGGTCAGAAGCTGTAACTGATGAAAGTTACACAATATTCACAGAGACACAAACTATGAGTAGCAGGAAGAGGGGTTTTTGTTAGACATGCAGAGAATGACACAGACTGTTTTTTTTGTTTTTGTTTTTTTTTTAAATTTGCATTAAAACCAAACAACAAAAGGAGTATGTAAAAGAAAGTCCAACATTAATAAAGGAGCGGGATGAAGTTGAATTTATTATAATCTCCCACCCACTTACCCCATCCTTTATCCTACCCTAAATTCCGACACAAAACATTAAATTGCTGCACATATCAAGGATAGATAGTCCATTTTTGACTGTTACCAAAATAGTAAACTAACACCCAAATGATAAACATAATGATTAATGACTATCCGCAAATACAGACTGCTGTACATGGTATTTATTTATTTGTATCTATCATTAATTCAATTTTTTGCTATACTTGTGCTGTATTCTGTATAAATGCAGTTTTTAACGTGAGTCTGTCTGTAAAGGCACTGGAACCCTATAGAACTTTCAGTGTCATTTAGGGTCTTATGCTCTTTGTTCAAGCTTGTTTGTGCTGCTGCAGGGTGTGCATCCACCTGTGAATATGATGCTGTGTCATTCTTTCATTTTCCAACTGCTGTCGACTTGGTGCTGGATGGTGCTTTTTCTTTTTCGTTCTGGAGTAATCTGCTAAAACTCTTGCATGTGCCGTATTAATTTCCAATAAGACCAGTTAAATCATTTTGAAGGATTTAGCAAAACTGCACCTCCACTTCAGCCTCATGCTACGTTGATTACCACTAATAAGGTACGGTATACATTACATGAACCTGACATTGGTGCATTTTCCCAATTTGTAAATCTTTCTAAATGTTTGATGTTGTTAATTTAACTCTTCAGAGTGTTGCTATTGTTACTATAGTTAGTTTATGCAGAAGGGTCTTCCTGCTGCCAGGTCAGAAAATAAAAATGTATCAGAATCTTACAATAACAAGAAAAGTTCCATGTTATAATTTGATAAGTTATAAAGTTCCCTTTTTTTTTTAACTTTATTTATAGAATTTTTCAACATATATAGAACTTTTATTTAACAAGTATAAGATTTATAATTTCAAGAAATGTTTTCATGATACAGAGATTACCACCAGACATGATAAACCAGGGGTGCCAAACTCATTTTCTTTCCACATTCAGTCCAATTTTACCAGAAGTGGGCTGGACCGGAAAATAATAGCATAATAACCAATAAATAATGACAACTCCAAAGTGTTTTAGTGCAAAAAATAACATTCAATTATGCCAATATTTCCATTTACAAACTATCCAAACAAAAAGGATGTAAATAACCTGAAAAAAATGAAATTTGTTATGAAATATAAGTACAGTTTTATCAATATTATGCCTCGACTTATCATTTATACATGTGCATTACATGAGATCTATAAAGGCACAAAACTTTTAGTAACAGGCAGAATATTGTTAAAATTACACTTCATTTTCTTTAGACATTTCAGGTTGTTCATATTTCTTCAAGTTATTAACATTTCATTGTTAAAGGATAGTTTCTTAATGTAAATATTTTCATAACTTAATGTTTTTTGCACTGAATCAAAGTGAAAAAAATGGTGTTGTCATTTATAGGTTATTATGATGTTATTTTTGAGTTTGATGCCCTAACTTGCATTTTGCAAATTCATTCCGCGGGCCAGATTGGAACCTTTGGCGGGCCGGTTTTGGCCCCCAGGCCTCATGTTTGACACCTGTGGGATAAACAAACAGAACCCAAGGAAAAAATAAAAGTAAAAAAGGCAATGCAAACAAGACACGCATAAAGACAGTCAAGACAGTGCATTCTAGTACCGTAAAAGAAAGAAATTAAATAAATAAACAAAACAGGTCAATAACAATATAAACACCTAAAATGTATATAAAGTTCCAGGCCAGGCAACATATTCACGCAGTGTAAAAGAGGCTCCCACATTTTGTAAAATTTATTGATAGAGTTATTTAGGGTGCACCTAATTTTTTCTAACTTTATGTTAAGCATGATGTCTCTGATCCATTGATCATGTGTTGGAGGTGATGAGTCCTTCCATTTAAAGAGAATGGTACGCCTAGCTAGTAAGGATACACCCATTTTTTTTTTTTTTTTTTTTTTAAATTTGTAAAACCCGAGTGATTGCGACTTTGAAGATGACTCCATCATAAACACAGTCCACTTGTTTACATAACAAACCAAAATGTCACTTGGGCCTTTTCGGAAATTTTGTCGCATTGCAGGAATGGGAATTGCATGCAACAGAAATCTCGCTGTCTCTTGGTAAATGTTGAACCCAAATGTCGCCTTTACCTCCATCCACTGACGATACTCATTCTTTAAAACAACCCTGGTGGACAGTATAGTTTTACGTTGTAGCGTCTGTCTTTTTTTTTCTTAACAGAATCTGTGAGAAACTGCTTTTGTATGGTCGCTGCTTGAAATTCCCATTCCCACAATGCACTTCGCGACAAAATTTCCAAAAAGGCCCAAGTGACGTTTCGGTTTTTTATGTAAACAAGTGGCCTGTGTTTATGATGGAGTCATCTTTGAAGCTGAAGGAAGTGATTCAGGCGTGTAATCACAGAAAGACTAATGGATTAGTGATAATTAGGCTATCACTGGAGTTTTACAAATATGAAAAATAATGTGTTGAAAGTCATACGCTGCTTTAACATTCACATTTAGCATGTGGTTTTAACAAATCCTCATATATAATGTGATAGTGCTCAGTTTGTATTTATCACACCTGGCAGCAATACATCTCCATAAGTGTAACAAATAAAAATGTAGTCTGCCATGGTTTTACAGTCTTGACAAATGATCTAAACAGCAAAATAAGATGTTTTTGATCCAGACTTTCTCGCTGTTTAAAATCTTTACTTCCACTCAGATTCTTATGGATGCTCAATGAGACAATCTGAGGTCATTTTTACTGTTTCAGACCAAATTTCTAGAGGTTTTACATTTAAATTACTGCATAAACCGCCCCCCCCCCACACACACACACCACCACAACTCCTGCCCCTGAACTAGATGATTCAGTTGAGCACATATTGTAAGTAATTATTAGGGTAGCAAAGAATAATGTAATGTAGAATAGAGTAAATCTCTACTGCCAAGACAACATGGCATTTAAAGTTATTCATGAGGGACTCTGGCCAGATAAAGAGGATCAGACCACAGCCAGAGCTATTCTCATTATGCCCTTATTTCAAGGTTTGGGAGTGCAAAATTAGGCACACGCACCAGTAATATTACTCTATTTGGTTTCTCCTTTCTAATTCCTGGAAGCCTTTAAGCTTGGCCAATCATGTGTTTCACTGTCTTAGCCATACCATTAAATCCCAATAAGCCCATATTGGAAGGCAAACCAAATTGCTAATCTGTCATTTTATGTTTGCATTTATGTACGGTTGAGCCTTTTCTACTAGTATTTAAAAAGTCGTGATCTCACAAATGCAATTCTTTCAGCTTTTAAAAACTGTAAGGGGTATATTATGAGAAAGCAAAAGTATAATCTTCCTTGAGGTGTATGGATGGATGCTGGTGAGCCTACAGGGGTTAATAAATATTAAACAGGGTTTGGGTTTTTAAATCACCGAGGTGGTTTTCTTCTCACACTCCTGTCTTCATTGCTCTTTTTGTGTGTGAATAGGACTGCAGCAGGAGGATATTTGTGTGCGTGAATGGTGTTCATGTGTGTGCATATAGCCATGCATGTGGGTTGTTGAGCACAAAACTGGAGTACTAATTATGCAAAAGTCTTGCTCTCCACATCAAGTATAAGAGGTGGCTATAATCTCAGATCCTTCCACTCCTCCTGAACAACACTTCAGAGGCCAAGATGGTATGATAACAACTATCTTAACTGAAACCGTTGCGAGACTTTGTCCTTCCCCTTTAAAGCCCCTGTATTATATCGTATGAATATTATCACTCGGCTCTCCTTCACCTCAGCCATTTCAACAGCTCCTTCACTGTGTGTGTGTATGTGCAAATGTTTGTAAAACAGTCCTGAATGAAGTATATAACTATGCAGGAGTGGAACCCAGATACATTATCATTCCCTGACTGTTGCTCAAGAGTGGAATATTGCAGTCACCTTCCACACTCTCAGGACAAGAGAAGTGTGCAAACAGAGACGTAATGAAGCTACAAAAAGAAGACAGAAACATCTATATAATTAGTGAATACTTTGAGCCAATAATAACTCTGCTGGAGGAAATTGTCAGAATAAAGAGTGCTGTAAATATGCCATACCAATGGGACACTGTCAAGAACATTTGCCTGGAAACAACCACCAAACGTGCTAAGCTACAGATTGAAAAAAAAAAAAAAAAAAACATGCACCGCACAGCTTTGCGCTAAACTGGCTGCCATTGTTGTGGTGAGGAGGCAGCATAGGCATAAGCAAAGGCAATGAAGAGACCAAATCTTTTCTGAAAAAATAAGAAAAAATAATAATTGAGACATATCACCTACCCAGCAGTGCCACTTTAGAACTTCTAGATCAGGGGTCACCAGTCCAGGTCCAAGGGCCGGTATCCTGCATGTTTTAGACGTATCCCTCTTTATCTCTGATTTAAATGATAAGTCTATCATCTAACTCCGCAGAAGCCTAATAATAACCGTCAGGTATGTTTGAAGATGAACACATCAAAAACATGCAGGATACCGGCCCACGAAGACCAGGACTGGTGACCCCTGTTCTAGATGAACTAGGGCAGGGGTTCCCAAAGTGGGGTACGTGTACCCCCAGGGGTACGTGGAAGACACCCAGGGGATACTTGGAATTTTTTTTGGAGAAAATACATTAAACAAGTCTTTATTTACTGAATACAAAAAAAATAATGAGAATTAATGCTGAAATATAAAACACAATAAATACATTCATATAATAGTTTTATTGTCAGTCATCTTGTTTATGTATCAGAATAATAACATCAGGCTGCATTTGAAAACAAGAATCTGTTCTTAATTTGCTTGCCTGGGTAAATAAAGGTTAAATAAAAATAAAAAATAAAAATAAATTAAGCATTGGTGACATTTTAAGAAGATTTCTGTTTTATATTATTCAAAATTAGTTCATTCGAGTAGCTATGTAATTTTTTTTTTTTTTTGTTGATGAAAGGTTCATTTCTTAATTAATTACCAGTTTATTTATTTTTTCTTATCAATGAAAGAGGGTATTTTTCAGTTTACATTTTGCACACAAAATTTATTTTAAAATCATTTTTTATTTTTTATATATTACAGTTAAAAATATATTGTTTGTTTGCCAAGTTTTGAAAATATAAACAGACACCTTTGACACAGGAACAAATGTTTCCTCATTTCTTTCAATCGAAAATGCTGAAGGGAGAGTTGGGGGTACTTGGCTAAAAAAGTTATGCTGTTACACCAGGACTGTCAGAAAGCAACGGAAAAGCATTGTGGTGTCAAAAGGATGGCAAGAAATGATGATGCAGATTCACCATAAAAATGTAGGATTCATAAAACGTTGTGTGAAATAAATGAACTCTACTTCATCTTACCCATGTTAATGTAGTGAATGAATCCTACCAGTTACTGATACCAGTTCACTTTAATAATACTGACACAGAATAATGTGTACCTGTACTTTTGTTACCCATCCAGCATTCTACTGTGTACAGCAGAGTCAGAGACAACATAGATGCTGTATCGATTTGTGGTATTGTCTGTAATTGTCAGAGGGACTGTCTACTGACCGTGGGTTTAGGCTTCATTCCTTTTTTTTTTTTTCTTCCTCTTCTTTTTTTTCCCCAGACGCTGGTATAAATCTTTATTTACAGAGATGTGGAGATCACATCTAACCCTATTTTAGACCCACTTCCAGACCATTACACAGCAGTCTTACATTACCTGCAAACATATTTACAGCAGTCTACACAACCACAACCATTTTTTCGAGATAAAAAAAAAAAAAGTTGAATCAATAAAAATGATAAAGCTGCTTTTTTATGTACAGCCACATTCAGTAAGGAAGTCACATATTAAAGCAATTACTGATACTAATGATGTTGTGTTGATCATATAATTCATCAGTGTAAGTATCCATAATTTTGACAAGCACTTTCACATGTATCTGTTCTTTATCTACGCGGCGATCCTGGATAATCTTTTATGCTAAACTGACATTCACACCGGCAGTTTATTGGCTTGTGATTCTTAACATTTTCCTAACACACTCCTTCATTATACAAACTGTTACACAATCACAACTGCCAAATTTGCAATGCAAATCATCCTAAATGAAACCCAGCCAAAGTGCTTCATATCTGTAAATAACACTTATTAATGTGCAGTATTTTAATGCTATCGAAGCCACATTTATCATTATCATGCAACATTTCAATTCACATCCTTCCTTTGGAATGTGACTGTGTGTTCAGGAGGAATATGAAAAAAAACATGTTTATTTACTAGAGTTGTGTTTCTGCACCTCTGCCTTCTTTTGACTTGCTTGTTTTGCATTTAGGACACTATAAAAAGGGCCAAAACTTACAGTCAGTGCCACATCAGTTGAATTTCTTTCTTTGTAAATTGAAGTTGAATATATACAGCAAATAAATTTTAAAGAATAAAAAAAACAAAATTCATATTGAATTATTGTGCCTTTAATTTAGAGTCAAAACATGGTTAATATTGTAATTTTTATTCATTTTTCTTTATGTAAACAGGAGTGTGGTTGAGTCATATATTTTAGGTTGATTATAATCTCAGTAAAGGAAACAATTCTGAAAATCACACATCTTTACACAAAGGAAAAATGTCTGAAATCAGAAAACAGCAGCAGTCTTCAGTCTAACATGTCAACCTCTGCTGTGTGTAAATGTGTCGTGTACTGGTGAATTTACTGCAAGAACAGCTATGATTGTTTTTCAAAACCCCACAACATGAAGAACAAGAACTAATCAGTGTAATGACTTGGAGCCTTTTGCAACTGATCACATCATTTGTTGACTTGCCAAGTCGTGTGTGTGTCTGTGTGTAGAACAAAGATGAGATGGATGCAAGAATTTAATCCAAAATTGATCTCAATTCACTGGTCTCTATCGAAAGTGGATGATTAATTTATCAAATAGAAATCAAAACAAAACGAATTGTCAAAATAATGTAATGAAGCTGAGGAAAAATGCCAGAAATGAAGCTTGATCACATGATTCGGGTACATTTTTCCTGAAAAAACAAAAAAAAACAAAAAAAAAAACAACAACAACAAAAGTCTAAAGAGGACACAACACTTTATCTGCCAACATTTAGCACTAATAAAATGCCATTGTATCTCCTTTGTAAACTCAGAGTTTGGTGTGCTGCAAAAAAATAAAAAATAAATAAATAAATAAAATAAAAATAAAAATTGAAGTCATTAGAGAGGAGTGTTTTTAATTGGCAGGGGTGAATCTACAGGGATCCTCCCCACCCCTGGACACATTAATGTGCATCAAGAATACAAGTGTTTTGTATTGGGGATCATTTGACAATAATTGATGATGATAAGAGAATTTAATTGCAAAGTATTTTTTGGATCTGTAGCTGAAAAATTTACATCCGAGATTAACATTTAGGCGTTTTACTACCTCTGTAATTAAATCTATTTTCTGCATTTTACTTATGTCATTTTACCTTCTCTAGCATTAGCATTAGCACATGTTAGGGAGCCCAGATCTTCCTCAGTTCCATGGTGAGAGGCACTGGCAGGAGGATTAACCAGGTATGACTGTTTTTACTGGTGGGGGAAACCAGACGACCAGGAGGAAACCCATGTTGGTCAACTAAACACAGAAAGGCTCTGGTCTGAGAATCAAACCCAGAACCTTCTAGTTAAGAAGCACAAGTGCTGCTAACCACCATGCCACTGCACCACTCTAAGGTGCAAAATGTTCTAGCTCCACCCATGGTCAGATATGATGACCACTTCCATGTAACATCTCAAACTACCTTTGATTCCTCTTATTTGATGCATTTTGTGTCAGTTTGTTGAAATTAGAGTATATACAGTATGGACCAAACAAGTGTAAAAGAAAAGAACATTGAAGAACATGACAGTTTGTAAGCAAGACAGAGAGAAAATAAGTGGTGTCAGGCACAACAAAGCCCGCCCCTCGCACATATTGTAGATTATTTTGGCATCGATCCAGCTGATGTCATCATGTCTATGCATGTGGTGATGTCAGCATATCAACTGCCTCTATATATGTGCCAAGTTTGAAGTAAATTGAAACAAAATTGATCTTTTTATAGACATTTGAAATTTAGCCCATTAAGTAAATAGGGATTTTTTTTTTTTAAATTCATTAAAAATTGGAACTTTGGCCTATGTTTCCCAAAATGTTATGACATCTATTCTGGGTCACTGGCAATCTATAAACCCAATTTGGTATGAATTCAACCAATAGTTTTGCTGCTACAGACATTTGAAATTTTGCCCATTATAAGCAAATGGGGGAAAAAAAGATTTGAAAAATTCATAAAAAATTTGAACTTTGACCTACTTTTCCCAAAATGTAATCAGATCTATTCTTGGTCTTTGGCAATCTATAAACCCAATTTGGTATATATTCAACTAATAGTTTTGCTGCTCGAGTGTTAACAAACAAACAGACAAAAAACAAACAAACCAAACCAAAACAGGGGTAATGAACTGAAAATGCACAGTATTTAGGATGTCTGATGCAGATGAGGCACATTTGCTGAGAAAAAAAACAGCATCTTCATGCTGTTTGATGATTTTTTTTGGTATATTGTACCAGTTACAGGATTTGACTCATGATTTTAATTATTTTGAAGTTGACAGGGACATTTTAGGCTTTATACACCATATACTGAAATCTTCATTAACATTTGCTTGTGGAGCTTCAGACAATTTGCCAGCACCAACATCAAACCTGTACAATTTTAGTCACCATCAGACAGAAACAGAGGCACTGCTAAATTGTTCCTAGGCTTGAGTTATATTGCAGCATCAGTGTGGAGCAGAGTGATAAGGAAAATAGACCCTGCATGGACAACAAAACCTTTTCTTCATTAAATAAATGTGAAACAAGCACAAATGTGGAGTAATCAGTTCTAACTGCAACTGTTTGGCTTTATGAAACTGAATACAGCAGGATAATATATCAAGTCCAGTGTTATTAAACCAGTGGAAATTACCCATTGTCTTGCAACCTATGCTGAGCTGCACTGGTTTTTTAGAAATGTATTTTTAAAAAAAATCTCTGAGCATGTGTGTGTATGTGTGTGTGTGTGTGTGTGTCTTTTTCATCTTAAAAGTGCAACTCACCTTTTATTATAAAACTTAAATACCAACAAGAAAAGCACTCAGAGATAACTCAAAAAGTTCCGGACAGATTTTCATGAAATTTTCAGGAAATGTTGATACTGGCACAAGAAAGAAATGATACAATTTTGGTGGTGATTGAGGGTGGGGGGGTGCACTGATCTGCCTTGGCGGAGGTCTGTGCTCTACGAGTGCTTTTCCAGAAAAGCACACTAATAAATATTCAATAAGCACATTTTGACCCAATCCCAATTCACCCCTTAGCCCCCCCCCCTTACCCCTACCCCTTGGCACTTGCATTTGGCACTACCCTTTGAAACAGAGCTGTAAGGATTGGGGGTTGAAACATTCTCCTATGGAATGGGACAACCCTTCGCGACCTGTTGCGTCATCAGCAATAATCGATGCTGCTATTAACAGATGCGACAACTTTGTTACCTCTCCCAAGGAGGTTATTTTTGTTGGCATTGGTTTGTCTGTCTGTCTGTCTGTTTGTGTGCAAGATAACTCAAAAAGTTACGGACGGATTTGGATGAAAATTTCAGGAAATGTTGATACTGGCACAAGGAACAAATGGTTAAATTTTGGTGGTGGTCGGGGAGTGGGGGGGGGCACTGATCTGCCTTGGCGGAGGTCTGCGCTCTACTTATGCTTTTCTAGAAAAGACAGTGCAGACCTCTGCCAAGGCAGATCAATGCCCCCCCCCCCAGTCCCCCCACCACCACCAAAATTTAATCATTTCTTCCTTGTGCCAGTATCAACATTTCCTGAAAATTTCATAAAAATCCGTCCATAACTTTTTGAGTTATCTTGCTAACAAACAAACAAACAAACAAACACGCACACAAAGCAAAGTAATCACAATACCTCCTGGTGGAGGTAAAATAAATATATAGTGAAAAAAAAAGTGCAACTCAAAAATAACTGTATTGCTATAAGCCTTGAAGACAGTAGGCATGGTCAGTTTTTACACCAACCACTGAAATGTTACGACGGTGAGACATAAAGTGTCCAGATGGGGCATGTTGTTGTAGGCTGATGACAGAGATGATATGGCCGTTAACTCCTGGAAGCAGCTTTGTACTGACCTTTCCACAGCGCTGAGTGGAAATATATTCAACACAAAATTAATGCAGAACAGTCATGCTTTACAAAAAAATGAATTTTCTCCAAAGTGTTTCACTATTAATATTAATTACTACTTAATATATTATTTGGATACAGTACTTGAAGTCACCTCTGCAACTTTTTAATAACTTCTTTTTTTCCCACACAGACTTAGAAAAATGCGAGGCCTCTGAGATAATTGGTAAACATCGGTGTTTGCAAATGTGGTACTCAGAGCAATGAAAATTGACATTTAAAATGGAAGGAAATGCCCTTTCAGAAATCATTCTATATTTGGGTATTTCACTAGACAATTCATAACAAACTGAAAAAAAAAACAAAAAACAATTCTTAACATGACCAAACAAAATTAATTATGCGGGTTATATGATTATAATAATAAGCCATAACGCAACTTAAGTTCCCTTGGTGTATCTTTGCTTGTAGTCTGGATGCTGTGCAGTTCTAGCTGTGTCAAGTGAACAGTTTTGTAGGCACTTCTGACCTTTCAATTTCACCTACGGCTGCATACTCTGCCGACCAGGACCATGAATTAAAGCACCATTTCTTGAACGCTGCTGAGATAAAAAACCTTGGGACAGCCACCCCACATCCCAGTTCAGACAGAGGATGACAGACTAAAGGTCACCATGATGAAAATAGGTCCCATTGCACATTCAAAGCATACAGAGCTGACAGGAAATACTGGGAGCGGTGGTGTTTTGATTGGCTGAAAAATCCCTTTGTCGGCTAAAATTTGTTTAGAGGTCTTATTTATGTTTTTGTGCATAAGAAGCCAATATAAGTGAATCCCCAAAGGAACTTTGTGTTGGTAAATGCAAGTTCTGCAAATGTACAGGATTTCAGTTCTGTTGCAACATGTTGATGGTCATATGAACTATATTTTCAGGTCACAAATGTCCAATTTCATCACAATGAATGCTATATTTTCATGTCACAAATAGCCAAGTTATATTTTAACTGAATTTACCTGAAAAACAAATATTCTATTCTTTCAGATTCCCCTTTTTTTTTTTTTTTTTTTTTACAAGATTATATACTACATATCAAATGTTTTATTTTTACAGGTTGCAAGATGGAGTATGGTGCTGATCCATCCTGCTTATGTTACGCAAATACACGTCACTTTTAAATCAACAGTTTTCTAATAATAAGCATTTTTATAAAGAAATAACAATTCTATATTCTTATTTCCTCTTTAGTATGATGATCAACTATACAATAAATAATTATGATCCTAGTTTTTGCACAGGGATCATTTGTGGAAACGGTGACATGGCTGCCGAGCATCAGTATGATGGGATCCATAACAACCATGTCACATCCACTGCCACATTTTGTGTTTTTGTTCAGCTGTTATTGTTTTAGATCCACAATACTAGCATTTATGAATAAGAGGATAATCAGCAATAGTAAGTATATAAGTTTATTACTAATAAAGTACTGGTACTGACCAGATCATCATGGGTAATGTCACGTCTGTCCACCAGCAAAAGTTTTCACATACACGTGCTATTCAAAATCCAATAATTCTGAAAATATAGCTTCCACTGTCAAATAATATCAGTCGTCTGTGCACAAATGGATTAGCATTATTTCAACACAGTTCTATGCATTTTTTTTTTGACAAAAATGGCCACTCGTTTGACCCTCAAAGTAAATTTTAGCCGTTGTCTGAAGCGTGGATACTGTACATCATTAAATAAAACATGTCAAAAGTTAAATGAAACACACACGTGGGTGAAATTAATTTTCAAACTCCAAGGTGATTGAATGTTTTCTCTTAAAAGTCACTCCTTTCTGATCAGGAGGACGAGGTAAGATGGTCAGTAAAGGTTTTAATGTGTTTTATAGTAACTCTGAAAAACACAAATGCCACCTTGGTCTCATATTTTTCATTTCTTTTACTTTCTCATTTCTGCTTCAACCGTGTCACCACTTCTTTCACACGGAGGCTTTGCCTTGCCATTTTTATTGCCCTTGACCCTGTCTTGCTGCATGAATAATATCCCATTAAATCTGCAGTGACAGATGAACTAAATCATAGCCAAGCTTTAAGGAAGCCATTGACAAGGAAGAGAGCTAAGTCCCTACAATTTTCTGGGGGCAGATGGGGGCTGATGGAGTGTGAAGCACTTAAGAAGCTAAACATGGTCCCCTTTTACCTTTTACAGTAATTTAAAGGGATCTGTTTGAAATCCTTTCACACATACTCGACCACTCTTTCATCTGTTACAGAATAGAAAAATGACAGTTTAAATGCAGAATTTTAAATGACGACTTTCTGTACTTTCTTTTACACTCCTAAGTCAAATAAAGGTGAAGCAGCTTTATTATGAGACCACATCGCAAGGTCGTTCATTTCTATATACTGTCCTTTCTTTGGTCACTGCATGTGAAGCCTTGGTAAAGAGATTAAAAATGACATTCAATAGCCCACATAAGTGCATTCTAGTGTCTTTGTGTATTTTAGAATTCCCTATGCAATCTGATGCTGGTATATTTTACTTTGTTTAATGTTTAACTGTTTTATATTCGTATACCTGCCTTTTGCACCTGCTTTTACTCTGTTTTTAATATGTCTGTTTCTGTTTTTATCTGCTGCATGTAAAGCACAGGTGTCAAACATGCGGCCCGGGGGCCAAATCCAGCCCGCCAAAGGGTCCAATCTGGCCCATAGGATGAATTTGTGAAATGCAAAAATTACACTGAAGATATTAACAATCAATAGTGTAAAAATCATTTTACATACACATATAAACCAATTAGATCTCAATTGTGTCAGACCAGAAAATACTGTCATAATAACCTATAAATGATGACAACTGCAGATTTTCTCTTTGTTTTAGTGTAAAAAAAAAAAAAAAAAAGCAAAATTACATGAAAATGTTTACATGAACAGACTATCCTTTTACAAAAAATGTGAATAACCTGAAGAAATATGAACATGAAATGTCTTGAGAAAAGTAAATGTCATTTTATCAACATTATATGTATTTGTAATTGTAATGTAAATTGTAATGCACATGTGTTAATGATAAACTGATAAACTGATGCAGAATATTGTTAAAACTGCACTTGTTTTTCTTAAGACATTTCAAGTTGTTCCTGTTATTCAGATTTTTAAGGAAACAATGTAGATATAAACTTTATCATAATGTAATTTGACTTTTTTCACAGTATTTTTTACTGGTTCAGCCCACTTGAGATCATATTGGGGTGAATGTGGCCCCTGAACTAAAATGAGCTTGACACCCCTGATGTAAAGTGTCTGTGAGTTATATGAAAAGTGCTATACAAATAAAATGTATTATTATTATTATTATTATTATTATTTTTTTTTTTTTAAATATATGTATGTATGTATGTACAGGGTGGGGAAGCAAAATTTACACTATTTTGAGGCAGGGATTGAAAGACAGTGTATGACCAATTAGTTTATTGAAAGTCATGAGAATTTATTTGCCACAAGAAAATTTACATAATAGAAAATGTTTTTATTCTATGTGTCCTCCTTCTTTCTCAATAACTGCGTTCACACACTTCCTGAAACTTGCGCAAGTGTTCCTCAAATATTCGGGTGACAACTTCTCCCATTCTTCTTTAATAGTATCTTCCAGACTTTCTCGTAATAGTTTTGCTCATAGTCATTCTCTTCTTTACATTATAAACAGTCTTTATGGACACTCCAACTATTTTTGAAATCTCCTTTGGTGTGACGAGTGCATTCAGCAAATCACACACTCTTTGACGTTTGCTTTCCTGATTACTCATATGGGCAAAAGTTTCTGAAAAGGTATGGATAATAGTGTTAGGTATGATTATGACATCAATATATGTTTGGTTTCAAAACAACTGACGTAGTGCCTGCTGAGAAAAAACAACTAAATGTTCATTGTAAATTTTGCTTCCCCACCCTGTATGTATGTATGTATGTATGTATGTATGTATGTATGTATGTACAGGGGTTGGACAAAATAATGGAAACACCTTCACCTCAAGATGATAATGCCCCAATCCATACAGCTAGAATTGTTAAAGAATGGCATGAGGAACATTCTAATGAAGTTGAGCATCTCGTATGGCCGGCACAGTCCCCAGACCTCAACATTATTGAGCATTTATGGTCAGTTTTAGAGATTCAAGTAAGACGTCGATTTCCACCGCCATCGTCTCTAAACGAGTTGGAGGGTATTCTAACTGAAGAATGGCTTAAAATTCCTTTGGAAACAATTCACAAGTTGTATGAATCAATACCTCAGAGAATTGAGGCTGTAATTGCCGCAAAAGGCGGACCTACACCATATTAAATTATATTTTGTTGATTTTTTAAGGTGTTTCCATTATTTTGTCCAACCCCTGTATGTATGTATGTATGCATATATTTTCTACAGTGATCAGAACAACAAATAAAATGCTTTCAGACTGATGGGAGGAAAAACAAATACTGTTGGCTCCACTGAGGGCAGCCAATAGTTTTCCAGAAGTTGGAAACTCAACTCTTGCAGCGCTCACTGCTGTCACTTCAGTATACGCTTAGCAAAATCCACAAGACAGGTTAGACTGTAAAAAATTCAGGGACCTCAGAGCTGGAACAGTCACCCAAGATATGCCAGAGGTTAAAGATAATTATTTCTCAAAACCCAGAGTTCATTTTTATCTGGGGACCTGGTATCCTAACAGAGTCTCTGCCTCTGGGTTGAAGAGTAGTTTCACACCAATCACCTGATATTACATAAAGAAGGATCTTTATAGTCTTTTTGTTATTCACGTTTTGTTTCTTGTGTGTTCCACTCTCCAGGCAATCTAGGGAAAAAATGGTCTAGTGCTAACACACACACACACACACACACACACACACACACACACACACACACACACTCAAGTACAGAAACCACATAGAGAGTATGAGCTCTTCCACCCACTTTACATCTTTAACCCTTTAAACCTTAAGCCTAAAATGACCCACCTGTTTTTTTTGGGTTTTTTTTAAACTAACTAAACTAAAAGGTCAGAAAATATGTTGTGAGTAGGGCATCTGGAAACTGACTGAATTGATCTCCTTGAATGCTTTTAAATCCAAACTCACAGTGCTAGACTAACTCACTGACTTGCACCTGTTTTTCATAGTTTGACTTGTCCTGTAAATTATTGTATGTTATTACTGTGTGTTGTATTTCGTGCTGCCTCTTGGCCTGGGCTCCCTTGGAAAAGAGGTTCTTAATCTCAATGGGATCTTGTTTCCTGGTTAAATAAAGATTAAAAAAAAAAAAAAAATACTGACTTCAGATTTTTTCAGATCGACTTATTTGTCAATAAAGTCGAAGTCGAGTCGACTAGTCGTATGATGACGTCATCACATCGACAGCAGAGGAACAACACAGACACACAGCCGTTCAACATTGAGCAACTTGTATTAACGTTCATTGTAACATTAACAATGTACAGTAAAGAGCAGAATAAAAAACTTACAAAACACAAGCATCAACAGTCCTTCTCAGACATTTTAAACAAACTAAACCTAGGCTAACACCTGGAATTTTCTTTTAAATTTAAGTGAACAATATAAAGTGGAAAAAGGTTAAGACAGCAGCAGCCAAGACGTTCAGCATGTTAAACAAAAGAGCCCATTGTTTTCATGAAATAAATGAACAGAATAATCCAAACACACTCACTGTCCAAATTATTATTCAGTATTGGTCATGCGTACATGGTTCACAGAACATTACTTAGAAGATAGTTTTTCTAGATGTCGTCGTCGTCTGTCGTCGTCGTCTGTCGTCGTCGTCTGTCGTCCAGCTCAAAACTTTCAATCGTCTTCTCCGAAACTACAATTCCGATTGACTTTAAACTTGGTGTACAACTTCTTTATGATGATGTCAACAAAAGTTAGTGAAATTATTTGGATCCGGATCTGATTCTGGATTTGGTGCGACTTTTAAATATTTCCCCGTTATAAGAGATAGGAAGTGGATCAATGCAATAACTCAGTAAATATAAATGATATCCAGTGTAAATTTCTACAGTCCAGCCCTGATGGGGAGATGACCAAAACATAATGTCCACATGCTGATCAGGATCTTCTTCTGGATCCGGGAACTTATGGAAAATTTAACATGGGCTCTTATGGGGAAAAAATTTCAATTGTCTTCTTCTCCCAAACTACAGTTCTGATTGACTTCAAACTTGGTATACAGCTTCTGTATGATGATGTCAACACAAGGTATTGACATTATTTTGATCCGGATCTGATTCTGGATTTGGTGTGACTTTGAAAAATTTCCCCATTATAACAGATAGGAAGTGGATTGATCCAATAAATCAGTATCAATGATATCAAGTTGGAATTTGAATTTTTTACAGATCTGATTGGACTATTTCTGTAATATAATAAATACACATAACTGGGTGATAATAAATGGCATCTGGATACATTTCCCAAAGCTTTTCATTTGGCCAGTAAGCTACAGAGCCATTGGTCCTATTTTTCTCGATCACAGTCAGTTTAGTAATCCTACTCTGAGTTGTCTTCTTCCTTCAGTCTTGGCCTTGCAGTAGTGATTTTTTATTTTTTTTTAACCTGCTTTTGTGGAATTATTTGCCCCGCCTTGCAAGTAAAGTGACATATGTTGGACAAACACCAACCTGACCCGGGTCTGCTGATCCGCACATCACTACTTTGCACTCCATGTTTTCATGTAGAAAGATGAGAGTATTGACATGTGCTGAATGAAGGCTCGCAAGCTGTCAGGTGATGGAAGGGAGAGAATAACACACGACTATGACTAAGTAACGTCGACTTGTGCCACAGATATTAACGCGTCGACAAACCAGCTTTTCTGTTAATGCTCTAGTTGTGAGTGAGTCTGTTTACCCATTTTTCCAGAGCATCTTTTTTTCCCCCAGATCTTTAAAAATCTAGTGATCATTTCCAATTTTCCGCATATTATAATATTGCTAAAATGGTGTCTTCTCCAGCTTCTAGTACAGGCATGAGTGAAATTACTATCATATCTAAATAAACCCTATAAAATGCAATGTCTCAGTTTAAGAAACTGTTAGAATTTTTCCAGTTGCACAAACAGTGAGAGTTACAGCCATCCAAACTGCATATGCACAAGGTGTGTCAGCAATGATATGTCAGGCTTTAACCCCTTTAACTCCTGATTCCAGGTAAAGGTTAACATATTAACCCTTTAACTCCTGATTCCAGATAAAGGTGCTGCTGTGAATTGTCGTCTGTTTCAGGTTCATTAAAGCTGCTGTTGTATGTGGTTGTCTTCCTTTTCTTCAGTGGTTTTTGTTTTACTGTGTGTTTTAGGGTCAAAACAGGGTGGAATAACAGAAAAAAGACAAAGAGAGGGGTTGAAGTTTGACAGGTTTGGACTAAATAAGGCACTCAAAGTGTACATCAATAAGAGATTTAGGATGCTGAACACTGACTGTGAACTGGAGCACACTGAACAACAACAAGGATTTGAATTTGGGCTCAGTAGTTTTAGTTTTGGGCTTTTTTATAAATCAGTCCAGTTGCTTTTTGACACCTGGTTGAACCCCATAAAGCAGTTCCAAACTCAGTAAAAATACAGTAAAAAAAAAAAAAAAGTTGAATCACCACAAAACTGGAAACAACAGGGAAAACAAGAAACCACGAGGAAAACAGTGTGAAAAAAAAAAAAAATAGCCCAAACTATTTATTTTTATAGTGAGCCGGTCTCGCTCGCTGCTCTGTTTTACCCCCCATTCCACAGGTGGTGGTGGTGGTGGGGTGAACTGAGCATGCTCAGATGTCAATGGAAAGAACAAGGTCTATTCTATCAGCACGTTTGGAAATTTTTCCTCTTGAGCAAATGATTGAATTTTTAGGAATATTTAAAATAAATCATACATTCAATCACACAGACACAGATATGCCAGGGGTTCATTAAACATATCTTCTACCTTTACACAAAGAATAAATGTATTATTTGACATGTGTTAAATGAAGACTAGGAGGAGGATCACAGTCACGTTATACATGCAAATTCAGAGTCAACAATGTATATAGTTTCAATAATGTCCACATAAGAAATGTATTTAACTATTCATATTATTCTCTTATACTGGAATTGGAAACACAGAAAAGCTTTTAATATCACTTTAATTATCTTGTGCAAGTGAAGCTATTTATAGAAATTAATTTAATATACATACATTCTTTTATTTAATTTTTCACTGTGTATATTCAGTCCTATTTCTTTCTATTTCTATTTCTCGGTTGTTCTGTGACTTACAGTTGACTGGAATAAAACAATAAAAGAAAGGTACATTTATATGGAGAGTGAGCACTAGAGGTTGTGTTTTTGTGTGTGAGAGTGTACAGTAAGTGTGTGTGGTAAGATGAAAGAGAAAAGGCTAGTTGGAGATGTTTGTAGAGACTGCACTCCCCCTCAAACACAGCAGGAGGCCCGTGGCTTCAACTCCACCTTAATAAGGAGAACAGCGCTCACAGACCTGCTCTAAATGCGCAGCAGGCGAGTTTTTATCTGCGCGTATACACATTTCTGCATGAATGTATGTACGTTTGGTATGTGTTTTCGCTTTTAATTGAAAAGATACAGCAATTTCTGTCTTTATATCTATCTTCTATATACTACACTGCATATACACTGAAAAAATGCCTATATTTTCAGTCACGTCATCAAGCAGAGTCTTGTGTATAAAATCATTCTTGTAAAAGTGATAATTCAACAATACACAATGAGGCTCTTACACAGCAGATATACACTTATAGAGTAGATTAGGTTCTGGAGCACCTAGCAGCATAAATTTGCATTTTCATGAGGAAAAATTGCGTGACATTTGGCGGCTCAAGTGCCTCTTGTTTGGAGTAGCGCTGATGTTGGGAGGGAGTTATCTGAAATTTCATTGTATATTAGCTTATTTTTTGTTCTTTTGCAAACTGATAATATGAATATGTTTTTAAAGCACTGAAAACCTGCAGTGGAGTGAGTGCAGAGGAAACACCAGTTACCTAAGTTAAGGATTTTCACTGAGGATTATTAAATATAATGTGAAGTACAGTTTTGTTGAATGTGTCTAATGAAGTAGCTGCTGTGTCCTCAGGCTGGGGGCTGACTGGAATACACACACACACACACACACACACACACACACACACACACACACACACACACACACACACACCTAAAGAAGTAGTTTGTCTTAATTTTGATCATTTCTTAATATATCTTTTATTGCCTGTAATGCAATGGTGCAAATGTTGTTGTTATATTTGTACTTCATCTTCAGTTCCAATAATTCCTGATTACGATCATTAGGGTATTCTGGGGACTTTCCAGCATTTGATGCATGATGTGTATAACGGTACAGACTGTTCTTCTAACAGGGATGACAAGAATGGGATGTAATGTATAAGTCTCCATCTGGATTTAACTCAGTAAATAGTTCAGATCCTTCCACTGGATCATTATTGCAGTGACTGATATGTTTCAGTTGCCAGTGTTCTTTAATCCTAAATGATACAATGAGTAGCTTCTCATTTAGTGTTAAAGGGACATGTATAGCATAATTATGTGTGATGAAGACAGGGACATATGTAATAGTGATTAAGATAAATGTGCAATATTATTATCTGCAATTGTTGCAATGGGAAATGTGCAATACAATTATGTGTAAATGTGTCAGAGGGACATATGTAATAATGACAGATGTATGTGCAGTATAACAGTGTGCAATAATGATAGAGGGGTATGTGTAGCAACAGTGAGATATCTGCAATATAATCATGTGCAAACCTTAATCAATTCATGCTTGGTGGATTGTCTTAGTCCCTCAGCTTCTGTCTGTTTGTGGGCACTAAGTGTTGCTTGTTTTTCTTTTTGCATGTCTTAGTTAAGTTATGGTTTTGTGTTATCTGTAAGTAGTTTTAAGTAAGTAGTTGTTAAAGGGAAGTTTTTCCTCGCCACTGTCACCAGTCACAAGTGTTTGTTCCTGGAGGATTCTGTTGGGTTTCTGTAAACTGGCTTAGAGTCTGGTTCAAACCAACTCAATATGTAAAGCGTCATGAGATAACTTTTGTTATGATTTGGCGCTAAATAAATAAAATTTGAGTGATTGATTGAGTTTTTTTTTTTTTTTCTACCAATGTGAGCTGAGATGGAAATTAGCCCTATGGCTATAATCCAGTGTTCTAGAATCTTGGGGTCGGGACCCCATGTGGGGTCACCTGGAATTCAAATGGGGTCGCCTGAAATTTCTAGTAATTGATGAAAAAAAAAAAAAAAAAAAAAAACAACTTTCTAATAAAAAAATATATGGTGAGTTGAGAGAGACAATCCCAATACATAAAAGACATGACAAACTCTGAAGCTGAAACTGAAGCACTGTGGTACTGTTTATCTTTAAATGTTCATTGTGGTCGGTTTCAGATGCTGCAGCTCTTTCATAATTCATAGTTTGACTTATTGTTTGCTCAGTATTAATTGTCAGCTGTGTAAATCCAAACTGGACTGACTGTACATATCCTGACCAAGGAAAATAACATTCTCACTTTGTGCAGTAATCTACACCTGGCTTTTCTGCCTCCGTCCATAATAATATACATTATATAGACTAAATGTTGTCTAAAATTAACAGTTATTTGCAACATTTTATAGCATTGTATATATGTAAAAAACAATTAATTTTAGTAAAAAAAAAAAAAAGTCTCTGTTTTCAATGTCTGGGGTCGCCAGAAATTTTTGATGTTAAAATGGAGTCATGAGCCAAAAAAGGTTGGGAACCACTGCTATAATCTCTCATATTTATGTATAAATGTTCATTAATACAGACTATCCCAATTTAAAAATCAATCAATCAATCAATCATTTCTTCTTTCAAGCAGTATTCAATGTAAAAAGGTCATGTGGTCTGATGAGTCCAGATGGAGCCTGTTCCAGAGTGATGGTAAATGGACTATATAGCACATTTTCTACACCTTCATGGTGCCCAAAGTGCTTTACAATTCCTCACATTCACCCATTCATATACCTGCTGCCATGCAAGGCGCTGCCTGGCCCTACTGGGAGCAATTCAGGGTTCAGCGTCTTGCCCAAGGACACTTCAACATGTGGACAGTCGGAGCCAGGATTCGAACCGCCGATCCTTTGGTCACTGGACGTCCCGCTCTACCAACTGAGCTACAGCCACCCAGAGTGATGGGTGCATTAAGGTGCGATGACAGGCAGATGAAGTGATTACCCATCATGCCTTGTGCCCAGAGTAGAAGCCTGCAGGGGCAGCATTATGATCTGCTACGTTATACCTCCAAAAAATGATGGAAATAAATGTCCAAACAATACCACAGGAAATGCATGTCGTAATCGAGCCTAAAGGTGGTCCAATAATAAAATACGCTGTTCATAAAGTTTGAATAAATTTCTTTTCAGACACATTCCTCTTTTTATTTCTCTTTATACGCATCAGTAATCACCTGTAATCAGGTGCAATGATAACATACTGAGTCCTAGTTACACTTTCTATCAAGAATAAGTCACATTGCGACAATCATTTCATGAGAAGAGGTACAAATATTTTATTTTTCCAGCTTTATAGGCAACAATGCATTAGTATGCTGTTTTTAGTCTAAATGCGTATAATGATATGAAATACAGTATAATGTGATAGAATGTTGTCCGGCTTTTATTTCATATGAATCAGCTTTACTGGGATGAGCACTATACAGTTTTACAAAAACTTAAAATTAGGGTATTTTCCCCTTTAACAAGTAATATCTTATTTTTCAGGGTCATGTAACGCTGTGAATTTTGAAATTAGTTATTATTTCTTTTTAATAATTCACATTTTAAAGTGTTTGTGCATCTCTGTCTGATCCTCACATGTTATGAAGTGTCCACAGAGTCTGTATTTGCAGTCAGTTAATATGGTTGAGGGCTTAATAATATTTACAATTATAATAATAATAGTGAAGTTTGTTTTGAGTTTAAATAAGACTTTAAATAAGAAGTGATAATTTGGTTTCATCACATCAGTAGTGAGAAGGTCATGCCTTTGTTCTCTTGTGCATCTTATGGCTTTAAACTGAGATGGAACTACAATGTAAAAGTACAGTGTTGATTTTCTGCCACCGAGAGTCTCTAATTAAAACTACTGACAATTTCAGTCACTGTTCATTGCAGATCTGACACTTCTGTTTGTACCTTTAACAATAAAAGCTCTCAGCTCCAGGCGTGTATTTAGTCATTTACAGCACATCAGTAAAATAGCATATTCTCATCTTTACTCACATCATGCGTTGGGACATACATTGATGTTAATTTGTTTTTATTTTAGTGAAATAGCCACAAGTGGTTTTCCTTATTATTCCGTATTGCCTGGGGACTACAGATGGAAATTAGCATGGTTGCTACAATCTGGCATATTTACAGCTGCGATTGTAGATGTTCATTAAAGTGCACACAAATAAATAAATAAAAATAAAAAATAGTAATAGTAATTATCTTATTTTAACAGAAGGGATTCATCAGGTGACCAAATTAAACATATGTAATCTTTAATGTGCTGTATTTCTCCAAATCAAATATAAAGTGCAGTAGTTAAGGAAATGTATAACACAGACCTGTTTTAATTGTTACATATTCTAATTTGTAAGTACTAAAAACTGTAGGTTTAAGTCTTTTTTTAAATGTTAATAATCAGTGCATAATGGCTTTATTCTGCTCTGCATGCACACATACAACATTTTCAGGTACTGTGTGAAAGCGGATTCCTGACTCCTTAAGTTTATGTAATTTAAGTAATTTTTAGGCTTTTCTGTATTAAATTACACCTTGTTTTATTGTCCCTAATGTCTAAACCAAGTCCTGATAATTGTACTAACTTTAAGATAAGATAAGATATACTTTATTAATCCCCTAAGGGGGAAATTCAAGTGTGAACAGCAGTGCAAGACAGTATGTGTCAATACAAAAATAAATAAATAAATAAATAAATAAATAAAGAGATAAAAATATAAACAAGTTTGTTCAAGTGGCTAAAGTGACAAAAAAATAGCAATAATAATAATGATGAAGTAGCAAGTGTGCAGTTGGTGACTTTTTACTGTGACAAATGATATTGTACTTACATTCAGAATTAAGAAGAAAAAAAGAAGAATTAAGAAGAAAAAAATAATAAATTAATTTTAATCAACAATATTGTAACTGTCAGAGAGACAGATTTTTGGTGTTGGAATTAATTTTATGTGCTTCTCATAATTCTTTTTTAATTTATATAGTCATATAAATTGATTAAAAGTGTCATAAATTGTATCATGAAAAGTAGCAAAATTGTTAGAAAAGTGAGTCAAAATATACCTGGAAAACAACGTTTGGTTTGGAAATCATGCTTTTTGCATTAAATTAATTCTATGTCTGGATCACATGACCAGAGCAGAAGTGAGCACAACAGAAGTGTGCTTAATGGGTAAAAAGCCAAAACAGACACAGTCAGGGACACAACAGCTCTGAGCCAATGTTAACTGCACATGTTCCAAGAAGTGCAAAATGAGACATGATGTTTATTGTTAGTGCTGTATTTATTATTTTTATGTGCTTACTTGGACAGTGTGATGTGTTTCAGACTCTATATGGGACATTTATTGAATGCATCTGCTGTTAAATTTGGCATGTTGGGTACTGTCTATTGCCTGGCATTAGTCTAAGAGACTTTCAAAGACTATAAGATGCATTTCTTACATCGTATTTCTCCTTAGTTTTCATAGTGTCTTTCCAAGGGTGCTTCAAGACAGAGAGAAATGACATCAGTATAAAATGTGTCCTATGCTCAGTTGGACCTGTGCAGCTACACACACATGACATTTTTTTTTATTTAAACAGAAAAAAAATTAATAAAACTAATTTTACTGTTGCAGTATAGTTTTGTGTGAATTTCATTCCTGAGAGACAGGTTTGGAAAAAAAATTAATTTATTAAAAAAAGAAATACTTGGCTCTTATGGCAAGGCTTTTGATTGAAGTAAATGAATTATAATGTGGCTTGTAATTGGGGTTAGACAAAGGTTTTGACATAAATGGTCTTGTCACAGCCTTAATATATTCACGTCATGGATGATTATTAATAGGTGGTTGTAATTTAGGCCAGACACATACTACCTGGTTCCCTTTCACTGCTTTGGAACAGATTATAAGATAATGTTGTGCTGTATTCGAGGCTTTTTGCTGCATATACTAGGGCTTGCACATCACAGGTCTTAGTTTTGTTAATGCTTCTGTTCTGCGTTCATGTTAGTTAACGCTGATGGAGGGGAGATCTTATGATGTGGATGTATGGCTGTAGCATGTGCATGTGGTGAAAAAGCAAGGAAGAAAGAGACAGCGAGAGTATGTGCACATGCATGTGATTTCCAGCTTGTTGAGAGTCAGCACCTAAAGCCATCCAGTGACAAGATAGCAAAGAGGAGACTGAGAGAGAAAGCAGAGAGAGAGAGAGGATTGAGATGAGGAGAAGAGAGAGAGAGGAGAGAGAGAGAGAGAGAGAGGGAGAGAGTCAGAGAAGGAAGAGGGAGGAGAGAGAGTTTGTGTGTTTTAGTCACGCATGTCAGCACAAGTCTACCTTACCTGCCATCGGGGAGCTGATGCTATGCTTTCTTCAGTATTACCTGAATGTGGTCCCTCATGAATGTGAAATTTATGTATTTCTTACTTTTAAAGAAACTTCTCCACAGCCAAACAAGCCATATACACTACATCATAAGTCCCTAAAACTATTTAGAAATGAAAGGTGGAGTGGAAATATAATGCTTTTAAGCTCATTTACGCCCACAATTATTTGCTTGCAGGCTCTGTTTCTTACCATGCCTTTGTTTTGTTTTTTTGTTTGTTTTTGCCTTTTTTTTATATTAACACACACACGAGTAGAGGCTTGTGTTCACACAAACACAAAGTCCACATCTGCTCGCCTTCATTTTTCTCATTTCTTCCTTCTTTTCTGCTCCACCTTCCTCTAAATCATGATTTGTTGACAGATATGACAAAAATAACACCCAATTATTAGCAGATAAAAGACACCAAGACAATAACTGTCTGCTGCTTTTTCCTCAGCTTATCAAAACGGATCTGTATTAACACCTGTTATTGATGGAGACATAACTAAGAGCGTGACATTTCTACTCTGATAAAATCTTCCGCCATGTGTCTCATTTGAGGACGCAAACATGTCAGCTCTCTGTTGTCTTGTCCCTTGCCCTAACAACCCTGTCAAGGTATCTTAGCAACATGTCAATCCTTATTCCTAACAGCGGGTAATTTGTAGGCGGGATTGAACGGCGAGCAGACAGGAGACCGAAATGATTGTCAGGTTTTCTAAGTGCCTTTTAGCCGGTGCTGTGGTTAATATTTTGAACTGTTTTAGAATTAAAATTTCATGTTTTCCTTTCTAGTGGAAAGGGGGTGAATTAATTGTGCATGGCTGGGTATAGCATTTAAAAGCTCACTTTGTCCCAGATGTGACTGACAAGAGGAGCGGTGCAGCAGAATCCCAAGCAGAAGGACATATGGAGGTAAACGGCAGCAGAGTCAGCCCAGTTCACTCTCCTCTTGCAGTGTGGGATGATGTCGAATGAATGCAGAAGCAGTCACTTCCTAACAGTGTGATGACTCTTATTCCACCTCTACCCCACAGCAGTCTTACATTAAATTCAGCCGCCATCTATTTCCTGAATCCATTATCAGTTTTAGTCTATTCATCTTCCACACACCCCGTGGTTATGGGTTGAAGCAGTTCCTTATATGAACTCTGGTGGGTGCTCTGAAACCTTGGATCTTTAGAGCTCTTCCAGTTTAAAGGTGCGTACTGTCAGTGCCATCATCCCCTGCCAGGTCCTCTGGTTTTTAATCATCTTGGGCACCTGATGCTTTTGTCCGTACGTCTGTCTGTTTGTGTGTTTGCATGTTCGTGTGAGGATTTTATAATAGGTTGTTTCTGTGGATTTGTGTTACTGCTTTCCAGTGTTCTGTGCAATTTGTTTCTCCTGTCACACGCCACACACTGGCAGTAAATTAGGACGGTTAGCTTTAGACTGAACATTAAGCTAGAGGTACATTTTTTGTCTTTTCAGTGTGAAAACTAGGAACAGAGTATGAAACACCTGATCCTCCTAGTGGGATGTTTCTAACAGAATCAATAGTCGCTTTTCCATTGACCCTCAAATTGCGTAAATATAACTTGCGCATAAAAATTGACCTAATGGAAAAACGACAATTTCGTCAAAAGTCTCATTTTTCCATTAAAAGTTTTTGCACTGGCAAGAGGTGGTTTTTCGGGCGTAGCGCAGATGGTATATCACGCAAAACTGCAAAGGAAAGACCTTTTTTTCGCAACTAGAGTCAGGCGCATTAAAAAAAAACGGATGTTGACGTACATTTCAACAGGCGAAGAAGAAACATGTCGCGGTATGTGTGGACGCACCAGGAAACCCAATCATTTTTTAATTTAGTATGAGATTTTTCAGGCATAGCGCAGATGGTATATCACGCAAAACTGCAAAGGAAAGACCTTTTTTTTCGCAACTAGAGTCAGGCGAATTAAAAAAACGGATGTTGATGTACGTTGCAACAGGCGAAGAAGAAGAAGAAATATGTCACGGTATGTGTGGACACACCAGGAAACCCAATCATTTTTTCATTTAGTATGAGATTTTTCGGGCGTAGCGCAGATGTTATATCATGCAAAACTGCAAAGGAAAGACCTTTTTTCGCAACTAGAGTCAGGCGAATGAAAAAAAACTGATGTTGACGTACGTTGCAACAGGCGAAGAAGAAGAAGAAACATGTCGCGGTATGTGTGGACGCACCAGGAAACCCAATCATTTTTTCATTTAGTATGAGATTTTTCGGGCGTAGCGCAGATGTTATATCATGCAAAACTGCAAAGGAAAGACCTTTTTTCGCAACTAGAGTCAGGCGAATTAAAAAAACGGATGTTGACGTACGTTGCAACAGGCGAAGAAGAAGAAGAAACATGTTGCGGTATGTGTGGACGCACCAGGAAACCCAATCATTTTTTCATTTAGTATGAGATTTTTCGGGCGTAGCGCAGATGGTATATCACGCAAAACTGCAATGGAAAGACCTTTTTTTTGCAACTAGAGTCAGGCGAATGAAAAAAAAACGCATGTTGACGTACGTTGTAACAGGCGAAAAAGAAGAAGAAACATGTCACGGTATGTGTGGACGCACCAGGAAACCCAATCATTTTTTCATTTAGTATGAGATTTTTCGGGCGTAGCGCAGATGGTATATCACGCAAAACTGCAAAGGAAAGACCTTTTTTTTCGCAACTAGAGTCAGGCGAATTAAGAAAACAGATGTTGATGTACGTTGCAACAGGCGAAGAAGAAGAAACATGTCACGGTATGTGTGGACACACCAGGAAACCCAATCATTTTTTAATTTAGTACAAGATAGAGGGGTAATATATAATAATAATGAATATATCTGTAAATCAACACCATATTTACATTTGTTGCCATGTTTATGGAATGACTTCTCGTGTCATCTCCTGATAATAAATAAACAAATCATCGCATTTGTGATTTAATGGAAAAACCGACATTACGCACTTCTGTTTATTCGACATTTAGTAAATATCGGTAAAGTTTTGCGCAGATGTCCAATGGAAAAGCGACTATTATCAATTCCACTAATTGGAAAGATGATCTTTTTTTTAGGTACTGACTGATTTTCTCATTTTGCTAAACCACTGATGCAGGAAAAATAAGCAGTGGAGTGAGGTATAATAAACTGAGAATAACAATAAATATCACCAAATAGATCCAGCGTACATATTGGTGAAAATTGCTGGATGTTTCAGATGCCTTCAGTGTCGTCTCGCTCCATCTTCGAGGCCCTCTTTTGTATTCCCCTCCTAAGACTGTGTTTTTGATAAGGTACATTGCTATTCAGGGGTCCTGTCTCAGGGGCTTGTTTCGACACACAACTTTAATGGGTTGGAGGAAAAAAAACAACGTAATGATATTTAGAATATGAATTTGAATAAGATGGAACAAGCCAATTAAAGATGTGGTGTGTCTCAGTAGGCATGCAAAAGTGGCTGTGACTGAATGGAAAAGAAAAAAAAAAAAAAAAAATCCAGCTTTCTCTGCCTTAGTTTTTATTTAAGGCTTAAAATCCACAGCCATTCCTTGTCTCTCTGTTCAATGTGTGTCTGCATTATACAGTTTCATGGCAGGTTAAAATATGAAACTCAATAGACCGATAACAACTGATTAAAACAACACTTAACACATTTACATGTTTACTCAGTTTATTCTGATTAGATAGTCCATCACTTTAGTAGTGTTTGTCAGAGCTTTAACTGTTATAGTATTGAAGTCCTGTTTTACTCACGCAAAAATGGAAATCAGATCAAGTCACAAAAGACAAATATGTTATTTGCATTGCTTGGTTTCTTCTTTCTGATGTCATTATACTGTATATGTGGTCTGGTATTTTTATATAACAGTTTTTAAATGAGCAAAACCACCTTAAAATTAGTATTTTGTTGTGTGCAGGATAATGTGCAGTAAGCTGATCATTACTGTCAAATAAACAGCCCAAGGGTTATTCATATTTGTGTGTGGGTTTATTTTGCAATACTGACTATTTTGTTGTACATGATCTCATACTTAACCCTAGAAGACCTAGAATTCTTTTTGTGGCAACTTCCATATGAATTATTCTCTACATTTACACTTTCCTAAATGATTTATTAGTATTTATGATAATATTATTCTCTGCATTTTGCATTTTTTAGAGGAAATCCGGTATTTTTAATAACAATAATAATAATAATAATAATAATAATAATAATAATAATAATAATAATAATAATGGATTAGATTTCTATAGTGCTTTTCAAGGCACCTAAAGCACTTAACATTATTATCCAGTATTTTTCTATATTTTATGTATTAACCCTTTCATGCATTAATTGTGAGAACCTTAGCCGAGATTTTTTTCTTCGGTGTTTTTATTCCTCCTTAGGCATGAAAAAAACAATGCGATCGAGTTTTTTTTTTTTTTCTAAGAAGTTCCTAAAATATCCATGCATTTAATTTTTGAAGTAAAGAAACGTGTTTAAAACCCAATATCAGAAAGTGATTTGAAAACAATGAAATAAAAACATTTTTAAGGCTGCTAATCTGATGTCTTCTGACATTTTAACATGTTCTAATGCTAGGAATTACTCACTTCATGGAGATAATATGCAAAAAAACAAAAAAACAAAAACAACTTCTTGTCCAACAAATAACAGTTGATTTACACTAAAAAATGTTAGTGCAGATCAGGCTTATCAAGAACAGAAAAGTTACAGTAATGGTATGAATGTCAGTGTATTATGGGATGGTGCATAAGCGTCCACTGTGTTGGCTGATATGGAACTAAAACAACAAAACCAATGAATATACAAGAGAACAGCTGGAGAAGAACTGTCCACTGGAGTCTCTCCAGGTATTCATTCAAGTCATGCACCTTAAAAAGATAATCAGTCAATGTAAATCATCCGTTGGTGTGAGTGTGACAGTGAATCAGTTGCATTTTCATTCCATTTTTAAAATACTGACATAAACACACTTCACTTCAGACTGAATTCCTTTGCTAGTATGTATTACTTATAATATTTTGTTCAGTTTTAGTTTATCAACAAAAATATAAAAGAATAACCACCAAAAGTGTTGGCTAATCAACTTTCACTTTTATGTTCCCATTTTAGAGCAAATTCCATGCTCTGGGATCTTATAAATGAAGGTGATATGATGATTCATTTAAAAATAGCGCACTGATGAATAGTGATAAGCAGAAGTTAATAGGAGCTAAATGTCTGAATGAAGAAAATGAAATACACATTGTGATTCATGCATTGTGTGTGTTCATATTTAGAGAATGTAACTGGTCAGATGGGGGGAAAAATATATTTTATTAACAACATTAGAAGTTTTTATTTGTTTTAGTGTCAGCACTAGTGGAAGATGTTGTAGGGTTCACCAAAGAGAAAACCAGAAAAGGTACCATAGCTGTGTGGGAGACTATCATTTAAATTTGTCACCTTTTACATATTCAGTAGGCAGAACTAGACTGGAGTGCTCTCTTTGGTGTGTTTAATGAAATGAAATGAAAGGATTGGTGACAGGGGGTAATGAAGGAGGGCTGCAAGAGGAGATGAGTTTCCAAGTTAAAACTGTGCTTAATTGCAAGTGTTTATTTTTACAACAATAACATATGTGACTTATTATGCAAAGAAAATAAGGGGGTAAAAGAGATGGCAGACTGGTGGTGGGTAGAATCTGTGAGAAGCTGTAGCACAGTGAGAAAAAGGAAAGAAACATGTGGAGAGAAAGATCGAAGAAGGCAGGGAGAAAAAGACTGGTAGCATCATCATACCTGACTGGGCTTCTTTCTTTTGCCTGCTCCTCCTGTTCAACCTCAGGCCCATTAAATTCACTTTAACATTTGCTACATCTGTAATGTGGCATCTCAGCACCCTTCCACCCTCCCGTGGGACACAAGGATAATCTGTGCTAAGCTTTCAGGAGAGAGGGATTTTATCCCTCCTCTGACAGATAGAGAGAGACAGAGAGGGGGAGAGGGAAGAAGAGCTGGCTAGTGGAGGATAACGACATAGATAATGAGTTAGCTGTCAAAAGATTTTATTCTTACTCTTTCCTCTTGCCCCTGCATCTCAACCTGCCCAGCTGCTTAATCATTGGAAAGTTGCTTTTCCATTTAATTAATATTGTATTAAACTGACTACTGCAAAGAAAAATGATAGTGTTTTTTTCAGGAACAGATGTTGAATTTTTACATCTTCCAACAAAAGATAATATTGTGTATTAAGTCATTTCAAGAAATAACTGAGACCAGTCTACATTAAACACCCTAACTTGTAGAAAAGTGGCAATAAAAGCTAATATCACATCTGGCAATGATTTGGCAAGTCAAAGTATGCAGAATTAAAAAAACAACAACTTTAAAACCCCACAGTCGGTCATAATTAAAAATCATCCAGCATAGCATTTCATTTCCAGAATGCCTGAATTAGTCCGGTATACTTTTTTTGTGGGGTGGGATCAAACTTCAGCACTAGTTTTTCTACCTTAATCCATGCATGGTCAGTTCACAAGTGTGCAGCGCATCCTCAAGTGAATAGTGAGGTACAGCGTTAACTATGAGAATGATTTGTACGAGTATGGCATGACCTCTCTGACCCCAACTAATGAGCATCAAGCTCTAGTGTATGAGGAACAGCACAGTGGGCTCTCCAGACTGTCAGAGTAAGAGATGTATTAGCATTATTATTATTATTATTATTATTATTATTATTATTATTATTATTATTATTATTATTTTTAGATTTTTGGCAGTAAAACATGGTACAGAGCCACAAAGTATGTTGAATAGTTTAGAGAAGCATGTGTTACAAACAGCCAAAATGCCAATTATAAAAGGTACATTAAAGTACAAAAGGTACAATCATTATTTACGGTTCTAAATAAATATCCTTTTGCTTCTGAAAAGAATCCAACATTGTCAAAGACTGTTACCACACAGCAAACTAAATGTTTGATCTTCTCCCATCAGGGAGCAGATATAGGACCATCAGGGCATGGACAACAAGACTGGCAAACAGCTTCTACCCCAGAGCAATCATTACACTAAACTCTGCAGTAACTAAACACATGGAATAATCAACAATGTATAATAATTATAATCAACAATGTGCAATGATGGAAATCAACAATATTCAATATCACCATCAGCAATCTGCAATAACCAACAATGTGCAATAATGGAAAACACCACTGTGCAATAACCATAATCAGCAATGTGTAACAACCAACAATGTGCAATATTGAAAATCTAAAAATGTGCAATTACTCCTGTTTTTACCTCTCAGTCCTCTGCATTTTAACTATGTATGAATATGTGACTTGACAAAATGAGAGACGGGGCAGAGAGTGTGTCTTTTTTTTATACTGTTTTTACTACTTTTGACTATTTACAATTCCCTTTTTTCACTGAAGAAGTACTGTCTTTTACAAGCGCATCAGAATTTTGTTGTGTATGCTCTGTGTATACAATGACAATAAAAAGAATCTTGAATCTTTTGTTTACATCACAACAAAAGAACCTAATATGAATTGTCCTGGTGAGAAATTCTAAAATATTAACAGTTTGAGGTGCTCTTTTTATTAATGTTAAATTATGTGAACTGTAACATAACGAAAGCATCTTTATATTGATGTACTAATGTCAGTAGTCTCCTACGTGCCCAGCAGGCATTAAAATCAATAACTGTGCTACCAAATGGGAAATACACATGAAGCATTTTACTGAACCTGGATTGTCAATTTCGGGGCTAGTCCTTGCACATCTTGCCTGCATGTCAGCTCTTTTTTTTTTTTTTTTTTTAAAGCACACGTTTTGCTATGTGGTCAGGAACAGGAACATACACTGCACGAAAATATAAACACAACACTTCTGTTTTTGCTCCAATTTTTCATGAGCTGAACTTTTTCCATGGACAAAAAAGGCCTATTTCTCTCAAACACTGTCCACAAATCTGTGTAAATCTGTGTTAGTGAGCACTTCTACTTTGCCGAGACAATCCATCCACTGCACAGGTGTGTCATATCATGCTGATTAGACAGCATGGTTATTGCACAGGTGTGCTTTAGGCTGGCCACAATAAAAGGACACTGTAAAATGTGCAGTTTTACTGTATGACGGAGGGGGTGGTGGTGGTCCGAAAACCAGTCGGTATCTGGTGTGACCACCATTTGCCTCACGCAGTGCAACACATCTCCTTCACATAGAGCTGATCAGGGTGTTGATTGTGGCCTGTGGAATGTTAATAATAATAATAATAATAATAATAATAATAATAATAATAATAATAATAATAATAATGGATTCAATTTATATAGCGCTTTTTCTATGAATGCATACTCAAAGCGCGTACAGTGGATCCATTATTCATTCACTCACACATTCACACTCTGGCGGTGGTAAACTACATCTGTATCCACAGCTGACCTGGGGCAGACTGACGGAAGTGTGGCTGCCAATCTGTGCCTACGGCCCCTCCGACCACCACCAAACATCCATATGCATTCATACACCAGTGTGAGTAGCAGCACTGGAGGCAAGGAGGGTGAAGTGTCTTGCCCAAGGACACAACAGTACATGACAGGGACAGAGCGGTATTCAAACCGCCAACCCTTCGATTATCGGATGACCCGCATCTACCATGTTGGTCCACTCCTCTTCACTGACGGTGTGAAGTTGCTGGATTTTGGCAGGAACTGGAACAGGCTGTTGTATATGTGATCCAGAGCAGACCAAACATGCTCAGTGGGTGACATGTCCGTATGTGAGTATGCTGGCCATGCAAGAACTGGGATGTTTTCAGCTTCCAGGAATTGCGTGCAGATCCTTGCAACATGAGGCTGTGCATGATCATGCTGCAACATGAGGTGATGGTCGTGGATGAACGGCACAAATATGGGCCTCAGGATCTGGTCACAGCATCTCTGTGCATTCAAAATGCCATCAATAACATGCACCTGTGTTGGTTGTCCACAACATACGCCTGCCCATACCATAACCCCACCACCACCGTGGGCCATTTGATTCACAATGTTGACATCAACAAACTGCTCACCCACACGCCCGTGCACACTGTCCGCCATCTGCCCTGGACAGTGACAACTCGGATTCATGCATGAAGAAAACACCTCTCCAAAGTGCCAGACACCATCGAATGTGAGCATTTGCCCACTCAACTCGGTTACAATGAACAACTGCAGACAGGTCGAGACCCCGATGAGGATGACGAGCATGCAGATCAGCTGCTCTGAGACCGTTTCTGACAGTTTGTGCAGAAATTCTTTGGTTATGCAAACCGATTGTTGCAGCAGCTGTCTGGGTGGCTGGTCTCAGACGATCTTGGAGGTGAAGATGCTGGATGTGGAGGTCCTGGGCTGGTGTGTGTGTGTGAGTGTGTGTGTGTGTGTGTGTGTGTGTGTGTGTGGGGGGGGTAAACATGAGGAATTCATGGGTCCCAGCATTTGTGGGGGGCCCATAGAGTGGTGGAGGGGGTCCAGTGGATACAGGCTAGAAGTCGCGAAAATTTTGTCTAAGATCCACTGTATAAGAGAGGTATAGAAGTTGGGAGTCGGAAGTTGAAAGTATGTTAAGTTTCAGTTTGGTTTCACTACCGTAAGTGACAGTATGTATAGACCGCATCCCACCACCACCACCACCACCACCCTGCACCGACAGATTGACAAGATACTGTATTTTATGAAGGGTTCACAACGTTTACCTTTCATGGGGCCCACAGTTGGTAGCAGCATCCCTGGGTGTGGTTGTGAGGCCGGTTGGACGTACTTCCAAATTCTTTGAAACACCTTTGGAGATGGCTTATGGTCAAGAAATGAATATTCAGTTCAACAGCTCTGGTGGACATTCCTGCAGTCAGCATACCAATTGCACACTCCCTCAAAACTTTCGATATCTGTGGCATTGTGCTGTGTGATAAAACTACACATTTTACAGTGGCCTTTTATTGTGGCCAGCCTAAGGCACACCTGTGTAATACTCATGCAGTCTAATCAGCATCTTGACATGCCACACCTGTGAGGTGGATGGATTATCTCAGCGAAGGAGAAGCACGATCACTAACACAGATTTAGACAGATATTTTAGAGAAATAGGTCTTTTGTGTACATAGAAGAAGTCATAGATCTTTGAGTTCAGCTCATGAAAAATGGGAGCAAAAACAAAAGTGTTGCGTTTATATTTTTGTTTAGTGCATAATTACTGTTTATTTTACCCCTGTTCATTGTATTAAAATTAAAAAGCCTCTGTGTCATCTACCTAACTTATGCCCAGTCCACACTAATGCAAATATTTTGCAAAACAGATATTTTTCTCTACATTTAGACCTTGTGTCTCATAAACACTGGTTTAGGTTGCAAAAATGGAGATACTTGAAAACAATGGAGTCTTACCCTATTGTGCACTTGTCTGTTAAACAGTCCCTCCAGGATTTCGCGGGATTTTTTTATTGTTGCAGCCAAAAATGCCTGATTTTGTGGCAGCTTTTCTAAAAAACTGCGGTGAAAGTTGCAATGATTTGAAGCTTCTTTTATTAAAGTCACAGGAACATGAGCATTTGCAAATTACCTACAACAGTCTTTTTTGAGTTTTTAGCCTGAAAAAGCACCAGGAAGCCATGGTTTTAAAGAAAACAGGCTTTTTTTCATTTATTCATTTATTTGTTTTGAGCAGCCAATGAGAGCGGAGCGTCACAGAACACCAGCCAATGGGAGCGTAATGTCAAAGAACGCCAGCCAATCAGAGTTGACCATCAAAGAACATCAGCCAATGAGAGCGCAGCGTCACAGAACGCCAGCCAAGGAGAGTGGAGCGTCACAGAACATCAACCAATCAGAGCGCAACGTCACAGAACGTCAGCCAATGAGAGCGGAGTGTCACAGAACACCAGCCAATGAGAGTGGAGCGTCACAGAATGTCAGCCAATGAGAACGCAGCGTCACGGAACGCCAGCCAATGAGAGCGCACCGTCATGGAACGCCAGCCAATGAGAACACAGCATAACAGAATGTCAGCCAATGAGAGCGCACTGTCACGGAACACCAGCCAGTGAGAAGGCAGCATCACAGAATGTCAGCCAATGAGAGCGCACCGTCACAGATTGCCAGCCAATAAGAACGGCACGTCACGGAACGCCAGCCAATGAGAGTGCAGTGTCACGGAACGTCAGCCAATAAGAGTGTAGCATCACGGAACGTCAGCCAATCAGAGCGCAGCGTCACGGCATCACAGAACGCCAGCCAATGAGAGCGCAGCGTCACGGAACGTCAACCAATCAGAGCGCAGCGTCACAGAACGTCAGCCAATGAGAGCGGAGCATCACAGAACATCAGCCAATCAGAGCGCAGCGTCACAGAACGCCAGCCAATGAGAATGCAGCATCACAGAACATCAGCCAATGAGAGTGCAGCGTCACGGAACGTCAGCCAGTGAGAGTGCAGCGTCAAGGAATGCCAGCCAATGAGAGCGCACCGTCACAGAACGTCAGCCAATGAGAACGTCAGCCAATGAGAATGCAGCATCACAGAACGTCAGCCGATAAGAGCGGAGCATCACACAACGTCAGCCAATGAGAGCGCAGCGTCACACAATGTCAACCAATCAGAGCGCAGCGTCACAGAACGTCAGCCAATCAGAGCGGAGTGTCACAGAACGTCAGCCAATGAGAGCACAGCGTCACAGAATGCCAGCCAATGAGAGTGGAGCGTCACAGAACGTCAGCCAATGAGAACGCAGCGTCATAGAACGCCAGCCAATGAGAGTGCATTGTCACAGAACATCAGCCAATGAGAGCGCAGCGTCACAGCACGTCAGCCAATGAGAGCGCATTGTCACAGAACGTCACCCAATCAGAGCACAGCGTCACAGAACGTCAGCCAATGAGAGTGGAGCGTCATAGAACGCCAGCCAATCAGAGCGAAGCATCACAGAACGTTAGCTAATGAGAGCGGAGCGTCACAGAACATCAGCCAATGAGAATGCAGCGTCACAGAACGTCAGCCAATGAGAGCGGAGAGTCACACAACGTCAACCAATCAGAGTGCAGCGTCACAGAACGCCAGCCAATCAGAGCGGAGCGTCACAAAACGTCAGCCAATGAGAGCACAGCGTCACAGAACGCCAGCCAATGAGAACACAGCATCACGGAACGCCAGCCAATGAGAGCGCAGCGTCACCGAATGTCAGCCAATGACAGCGCATCATCATGGAACACCAGCCAATGAGAGCACAGCGTCACAGAACGTCAGCCATTGAGAGTGGAGCATCACACAATGTCAGCCAATGAGAGCGCAGCGTCACACAACATCAACCAAGCAGAGCGCAGCGTCACAGAACGCCAGCCATTGAGAGCGCAGCGTCACAGAACGTCAGCCAATCAGAGTGGAGCGTCACAGAACGTCAGCCAATGAGAGCGCACTGTCACAGAATGTCAGCCAATGAGAGCTCAGCGTCACAGAACGTCAGCCAATGAGAGCGCAGCGTCACAGAACGTCCGCCAATAAGAGCGCAGTCACAGAACACCAGCCAATCAGACCGGAGCATCACAGAACGTCAGCCAATGAGAGTGCAGTGTCACAGAACGCCAGCCAATTAGAGTGGAGCATCACAGAACGTCAGCCAATGAGAGCACAAATGACCAGACATGACAGACTGTGAAGTGCCATATGGTGCCGCTAGCTAAAGTTGCTGGAGCGAAATAAATTAACTTGATATCAATCCGACACTGACAAAGACGAACACGAAGGTAAGTTTATCCATACTTTTTATACATTTTAGTTAGTTTTGTAAGCTCACAATACAGTTTCAGTTCGTTATCGTTTTTTCTTTTAATTAGAGTTTTTATTCATTTCAGTTAACGAAAATGTTTTTTCAGTTTTAGTTTTCGTCATTTCGTTCGTTTTCTTTAACGATTATAACCTTGGGTCGGAGTGAACTAGCTATCTAGCAAGGTGCACACGATAGCAGACAATGCTAATGTCTGCTATCGTCACACAGCCAACTCACAACAGAGGACACACTCTGGACCTGGTCATAACCCATGGCCTGTCCATCAGTGTGTCCTCTGTTGTCGACCTGGCTGTGTCCGACCACTACTGTGTATTTTTTAACATCACCAGTTTTAACCAGGAGGAGGCCCCGGTGAGAACAGTGAGGAGGCGCTATCTAACTTCTGAAGTGGCTGCAAATTTTATTGAGATTTTACAAAGAACTCCTGCTAAAATTTTACCTGCGTCCTGTGATTTTATCCTTGATCATTTTAACAGTACACTGAAGTCAACTCTGGACTCAGTGGCTCCACTAATAACTAAAACAATAAATAGAAAACCTACACCCCCATAGAGAAAGAACGATGAAATCAATAAACTGAAAAGAGAATACAGGAGTGCTGAGAGAAGATGGAGAAAGAGCAAACTGACCGTGCATTACGAGATTTTACGTCAACAACTCCAAACCTACAATAACGCAGTCAAAAAGGCACGAATTTCCCATTTCTCACAACTCATCACCAACCATAGAGACAATCCCCGGTTCCTCTTCTCCACTTTTAATATTTTAACAGGCACTGATTTTAATAAAGATATTAAGACACCAACAGACGATATTTGTGAAAACTTTGCAGACCACTTCAGAACTAAAATCAAGGACATCAGATCCAACCTTTTATCCCAGAAAATTTTGTCTGTTAACACACCTGGACTGTTGTCCTTGTCTGAGGAAACACTGGAGAGTTTTGCCCTGGTTGATGCGAGGACACTTGGTCGAGTTTTCTCCCAAGTAAACCCAACAACCTGCCTTTTAGATCCAATTCCTACATCACTTTTAAAGACATTTTATGGCTTCTTTGAGGAACAGATTTTAAACATCATGAATTGCTCTCTTCAGACGGGTGTCTTCCCCACCGCCTTTAAAACGGCGGTGGTGAAGCCCCTTCTGAAGAAGAGCAACTCAGACCCCAACATTCTTAATAATTACCGACCTGTATCCAACTTACCGTTTTTGAGTAAAATTTTAGAAAAACTGGTTTTTAACCAAGTTACTGACTTTTTAATCAGAAATAACATTTTAGAGAAACATCAGTCTGGTTTTAGGAGGAACCACAGTACCGAGACAGCACTTTTAAAGATTTTAAACGACATCAGGTGGAATTTTGATAATAAAAAGCTCACAGTGTTGGTTCTACTGGATCTAAGCGCCGCTTTTGATACGGTAGACCATCACGTTTTATTAAATAGACTCAGACACCTAGTCGGCTTCTCCGGTACTGTTTTTAACTGGTTTTGTTCTTATCTCACAGACCGATGCTTTTATGTAAGTATGGATACATGTTCCTCAAGAACACATGAAATTGGATGTGGGGTTCCCCAAGGTTCAATTTTAGGTCCACTTCTTTTTAATCTGTACATGCTTCCCCTTGGGGACGTCATCAGGAGACACGGCATCAGCTTCCATAGTTATGCTGATGATACACAGCTATACATCGCAGTGTCTCCTGATGACACAGGGCCAATTGATGCCCTTTTTAACTGCATTGTAGACATCAAGTCATGGATGGCAGAGAATTTCCTACAGCTCAACCAGGACAAAACTGAGGTTTTAGTTATAGGTCCTGAAGGCCAGAGAGAGAAACTTTTACCAAAACTAAAAGATTTTAAACCAACACAATCAGTAAAAAATCTGGGCGTGATTTTTGACTCTGAGCTGAATTTTATCTCACATATCAAAAATATAACAAAAACCGGTTTTTATCACCTTAAGAACATAGCCAGAGTCCGCCCGTTTCTCTCTCAGGCCAGTACGGAGGTGCTAATGCATGCTTTTATTTCTTGTCGCTTAGATTACTGTAATGCCCTGCTCTCTGGTCTTCCCAAAAAGAGTATTTTAAATCTCCAATTACTACAAAACTCAGCCGCACGCGTGCTGACAAGGACCAGAGGGCGGGAGCACATTACACCGGTTTTAGAGTTGCTGCATTGGCTCCCCGTACGCTTCAGGATCGATTTTAAGATTCTCTTGCTGGTTTTTAAATGTCTTAACGGCCTTGCGCCCTCCTATTTATCTGATCTGCTTTTACCATATCAACCCTCGCGGACCCTGAGGTCCTCCGGCACTGGCCTTTTAACCATACCAAAACCCAGAACAAAAACCCACGGTGAGGCAGCATTTAGCCACTATGGCCCCCACCTGTGGAACAGCCTGCCGGAGAGCCTCAGGACTGCAGAGACTGTTGGTATTTTTAAAAGAAGATTAAAGACACACCTTTTTAATCAGGCTTTTAACTAATTTTTTAAACTCTTCTTGTTCTTATTTTGTTTTATTTATCACTGATACTTTATCTATTCTATTTTATTTATAATCTTACGTATTTTACTCTTGGTACTGTATTTATTTTATTTTATTTATTCTCTTAGTCCTATGTTATGCTTTTAGTCTTTAGCTTTTAACGCCAGTGTTTCCTCAGGGGGGTCCTCCACACTGGGAGCTGTGTCTGGTCTGCTAGTGGGGGTACTGTCCTTGGGTCCCTTTGGCCCGCTGGCTGGGGGTCCTCCCTTCGATGTGGGGGTCCACCTGTCTGTCGGAGTCGGGGGGCCTGGGTGCCGGTCCCCCCGATGGCATGGCCTGTGGCTCCTCCCAGTGTGGACGGCCCCAAAGGTGGCGTTTCCTTGATCCACAGTGCCATGCCATGTCTCCCTGTTGTGTGTGTGTGCATGTGTGTGCGTGTGTAAGTGTGTGGGCGTGTGTGTGTGTGTGTGTGTGTGCATGTCTAGTATGGAGGGTGGGAGGGAGGGGTTTTCTTTGTAATTGTTATTCTGTTTTTATTGTGTAATTGTTTTTAATTCTGTAAAGCACTTTGTGTTGCATCTGTGCATGAAAAGCGCTTTATAAATAAAGGTTGATTGATTGAATGTTGTCGACCTGATTTTGGCAGAGTCATTTGATAGTCTTCCTTATGATTACCATTTTCTTAAAAATGAACGGAGGGCTGAATTTATCTTTAAATAACTTGACAATTTTTTTGATGTAAGCCGACAATGAGCTTCCCCTCTCTGAAAGATGAACAGCCACCACTGCATACCATACCATACCGTACCATACCATACCATACCACACTACACTATACCATACCATACCATATCATATCATATCATATCATACCACACCACACCATACCATACCATATCATATCATATCATATCATATCATATCATACCACACCACACCATACCATATCATATCATATCATATCATATCATACCATAACATACCATAACACACTATACCACAATACACCATACCATACCATACCACACCATACCATACCATGCCATACCATACCATACCACACTATAGCATACCATATCATACCATATCATACCACACCATGCCATGCCATACCATACCATACCATAACATAACATAACATAACATAACATAACATAACATAACATAACATACCACACCATACCATACCATACCATACCATACCAACTTTATTTGTAAGGCATTTTAACAACTTTACAGCTGGCCAAAGTGCCGTACACAAATCATGAAACAAGGAAATAAGTAAGTAAAAACAGTGATACTACAGGGTGCAAATTGGGCTAAAACAACAAAATACAACCATCATAAAAACAAAGACAAATTCAAATCTGATAAAAACAGCATGGGAAATATAAAAAAAACCATGAACTATTGATTAAAAGCAATGAGAAAAAGTGCGTTTTTAGATGTGATTTAAAAACAGGCAGAGACTGAGCCTGTCTAACATCTAAGGGCAACTGGTTCCATAGTTAAAATATAGACTAACATCTTTTCCCAGAAGTCAGCTCTCCCCAGCATAAAAACGACCACATCGAGAAGCCGTGGTCCCCCACAGGTCAATGCACTACTATACAATATTGTGCTGGAAAGGAAAAGGGTCAGAATAAATTAAGTGCAGACAACCCAGTAGGGCTGCCGAAAGAACACATCAGAGTTTACACACAGAAAACAAGTGTGTTTTTTCCAGCTGTGCCTTCAATTTGCACATGTCTTTGAAAAGAGCAGTTCACTGTAGCTGTTTGATGTTGACACGCTTGACATGAAGACATAAGTTTTACCATTAGGGAGCAATGATAGGAGTTCTACCCAGCAAAGGCCTTCAGTGTCAGCTAGACAGACATGCAGGGACATGAGCATTAGAGTCCTGCCACTGTGGCCCAACTGAGACTGACAATAGAAAGCAGATGATCGCAGCAGTAGGAGCAGGGAAGTGGGAGTGTTTTGGCCCAATTATAAAAAAGAAACAATGTGAATGCAACACAAGGGGAACACACACATTCTACACATCCTCTATCTACAGCTTTATGGGAATTGCTGTCAGATAAGATCAGATAGATGTAACTGCATGAAGGCTTTTAGTATTTTAGATTGTGTTGCAAAGTACCTGCCTTTCCCCACACCAGCGTGACGTGGGGAGGCACAGTCCCAACCCAAGAATCTGTTCCATTGCTGCTTAAAGAATGGATAAGTCCCTGAGTCTCAGGTGATGGGATGAGTTTTTACTTTTTCTATAAAACTTTACAAGTTCTCAAAAGATTGCACAGGTGTTTGGAGATTCTGATTTCCATTTACAGATTATGAAGAATGCATAAAACATAGACAGATCATATGGATTATTAAAGAAAACAAGGTATTTTGGGAAAGTGGCCAGCCAGTTTTCAAATGTTATTTCTCTACTGACAGTATCAGCATTACTTTTTGGCTCTTTACAGATACTATTTCTATCATCATCTTCACTGAGGTTCCGAATGAACCAAAGCACTGCTAATAGTGATGGAACCTCAGATCATTTTAAGGATCTGGATCATTCTGAACCACACACTGAAGAATCCAGGTTGTCATTTGAGCCAGAATTGTCCAATCACACCCAATAGGACGAATCTGAATCCGAGGATCCTGTGAATCACCGGATATCTGTGCAAGTGGTTCCTCTGTCTGTGAGTGGATCTCTGCGTGAGTCATGGATCTTCTCTGTGGGTCATTCCTATCGGTGTGAGTGAACCTCAGGTTAACGATCCAAAGAGGGATTCACTTGACAGTCTCTTACCGACAGATTTGGATGAATCTGTCACTTTCTACGAGTCAACTGCTTACTGTAATCTATAGGACTTTTGGATGTTGCTTGGAATTTCAAAGTGGTAGGACTTTACTGATATGACTAAATGAACAAACAGATCTGTGAGTCGTGAGTCATTTTAGGGATTTAGGCAAAAGATCCGAGCAGAGATTCACTCTATCGTCTCCAAATACTAAACATGACATAAAATGTGACATGGGGAAAAGAAAAGAAAATGGTTCTGCAAATTCTTTTACATAGCCTCTATGACAAATCTGCAACATATCTCAAGTCTTATCAGACAGTTTTAAGTTTCGTTATCTTCCACTGTTGCCTCTATTGTAACTGCAGTCACCTAAACAGTGTCAAGAGTTGATGCTGTGTCGCTATGACGACCAGCTGTGGTGAGGGAGTACCATACCTCCAGTGGAAATGTGCCACACTGATGTCAAAATCTTGTCAAGTCAAATTAAGTTGAGGTGAGTTGAGCTGATAGTGTCGTAGGAAAGGTAGCATACAACAGTAGGAACTAACACTAATGTTCACCACCCACTGGTAAACACTCAGGTGTATGCCTTTAGGAATAGTAGTTAAACTGAGTAACATCAATTCAGCAGGGTCCCACAGTCCTGCCTTCCAATCTGTGCCGACACTATAGGCCAGGGGTGTCAAACTCATTTTAGTTCAGGGGCCACATACAGCCTAATACGAAATAAAGTGGGCCGGACCAGTAAAATAATGTAAATAATAGGATAATAACTTATAAATAATATCAACTCCAAAGTTTTCTCTATGTTTTTGAGTGAAAAAAGTAAAATTCCATAATGAAAATGTTAACATCTACGAACCGTACTTGAATATAACATGAACAAATAAGAATAACCTGAAAATTCTTAAGAAAAATAAGTGCAATTTTAACAATACTACACTTTGGTTTATCATTTATACATGTGCATTACAACTTTCAGATCACACTGGATCTTCAAATACACAAAACATTTAATAATAGGTAGAATATTGTTAAAACACTACATACTTCTCTTAAGACATTTCAGGTTGTTCATATTTTTTGTGAAAGGCTAGTCTGTAAATGTCAACATTTTTGTGTAATTTAACTTTTTTGACACAAAAACAAAAAGAAAAAACAGTTTTTTTTTTTCATTATTTACAGGTTATTATGATAGTATTTTAATGGTTTATCACTTTGGATCAAACAACCTTGATTGTTAATATCTTCTGTGTAATTTTTACATTTCACAAATTCATCCCAGGGGCCAGACTGGACCCCTTGGCGGGCCGGATTTGGCCCCCGGGCTGCATGTTTGACACCTGTGCTATAGGCCTTGGAGAAAGTACACTGCAAAAAAAGAAAAGTTGGGCGAAGTCAAAATTTTGAGTAATAGTAGAATAACATTACTTTCTTTGTATATTGGACATTTCATAGACACATTTAAACAATACAGTAAAGAAGTTTATGGCAACATAACTTAACCTCCTAAGACCCAGCTATGGGTTTTCTGTCCACATTTGTGAACAAGAGTTTCACAACTTTATACAAAAAAAAGAAAAGAAAACTGTACACCACAAAGGACATTCCATAAAAATTTTAAAAACTGCATCTGAAAAAACTGTTGCATCATGATAATAATAATAATAAAAAAAAAAAAAAAAAAAAGCTTGTACTTTGCTGACATTTCCTGGGTCTTAAGACCTGCCAAATCCAATTTAATACATTTTAAAATTAAAATTAAATTTCAATAAAATTCCCGAATCATTTTAACTGAATTTAAATAAAGGTTGGATAAACTTATCTCTGTGGACTCCAGCTCGAGGCAGCACAGCCACAAAGAGACTTCAAGTGAAAAGTGCCAACTGAGAAAGTTGGCTTTCCTGCGTTTCACAACAAAGAAAAAAGAGTTAGCAGAACTGTCGTCCCTTGTATTGAACCCTAACTTAAACATATAAGTATTAACAACTCACCAAATTATTTTGGAGCATACAACTGGTTTGCTTTGTTGTTCTAACTCACATTATTGCCTTAAATATCAATAATTTGTATTTTCAAATTTTAACAACTTCAGTTACTGTTTTATGCCAAAAAACAAAATTGGATTATTTGCAGTGTAGCTTGTTCTCAAAGGATGATCAGCTCACAAGACAAACTGTTGTTGGCAAAAGTCAACAGTGTGTGGATCCAACCAACATGAGATGAAAACATGACTGTATTAGAATTCACAACAACCAGTGTGTGTAAGATAGAATTTCTCCGACCTCATTTAGGTGCACGGTTTTCCATTAGTCAAGTGTTGTTGCTGCTTGCTTAACCAAGGGGAAAATGGGTTTTTAAAACTGCCACTCCTGAATATGTTCACTGTGTGTGTGTATTTGTGCCAATGTGCTCATATTTATGTGTGTGCATATACATCTCTGAGGTGACTGCAGTGGAAGCGTGTGATTACAGGTACGTGCTGTATGACAGTGCACAGTGCAGCAGCTCTGTCTAATGGATTTAATGCTTACAGTGGAGTTTAGCAGAATGATTTGACAGTCATTGCATTCTCACTTGAGGCCAGGACTAGCACTGAGCAAAAAAAAAAAAAAAAAAAAAAAAAGGAATAGCTGGTTCTGCTCTGAATTTAGAGTCACAATAATCAAGATCATGACTGAAGCTTTGAAGGAACAGACAATTCATGCTGCTATGAAGCACTGAAGTATGTGCCTTGTGGGCAAATTTGTGCCCTAAGTTGCTCCCACTATGAGTTTTAGTTGCTCTAGCAGCTAGGAGGACAATATCAATGAGTCGGTGTATTATTTTCAGCCTAAAATACTAGCATTATGATAATAACAAGAGCTACTGAGTGAATCCTAATGAACTGTTGTAAAATCATTATTGTTCTTCAGAGAATAAAGCCTAATGACAGTTGTGATATCCTGACTTTTTATAAACTTTGTAGTAGTGACTCAACCTAATGCTTTGCAACTTACAAGATAAACCCTTTCAAATCAGCAAAGGGGATTAAGCACTTCATTATTTAAGTAAGATATGAGGATGTTAATAGCAAGTGGTCCAACACAGTGGAAATAGGCAAGACAATGAAATATTTCACACAATGGTTGTAGGTCTGGTCTCAACATTAGGAAGAATACAACTCATGTCAAATGTGGTAGCCTCTGAGTTTATTAGCAATTAATCACATTTTGGGTGCTGGAAAAAAAAAAAAAGCAGAAAAAGTGTTGTCAAGGTCAAACTAATATCATGTGTGGTCTGCTGTGTATGCAAGAGACGAAATACTACTCAATAGATGTAAGTCCAGTTACTCTAAAATTAATTTCTGATAAATAAGAATTCAGCGTTAAACGTTGGTAAAAAAGTGTTTCCAAAGGGCAAGAATTACAGCTTAAGTGTGAATCCAATGCAGGAATCTTCTAAAGTGCAATACAAAAACACCAGGTAGCTAGATACTCACCTCACAAAAGCCTTGGTCCCAAAGACTGGGCCAAACCTATGAAGAATGAACCCCACCTTCTAGATTCGGGCCCATAATCAGGTTTCAGGACCTATTGTCCTAATCACAGATGGGTGAACAATGGAAACTGAAACTGCACAAACCCTCAAATTGTGTGTCTGGCAGTGGTGCACACACATAGAGCTCTCCATAATTGCAACCCAATTTTGTACATTTCCTCATGTCACAGCAGTGGTGACACCATTAACATGAGGCCTCTTATGATCTGATGTCTGCAGCTGTCATCTCAGATTCAGTTTAAAAAGGTGAATGTTTGTGATAAAACTGCTTGATCGACATTAGATCTGTCTTACATTTTAATTTTTAAGAGGCTGAAAGTCTGAGATAATCCCCAGATTTAACAGATCTCTCAGTATCGTATAGTTTTTTTCACAGCTTCATGTGTCCTGGAGGATCCTTGACAGCATGGGAGATGGTGAGGATTCCCAGAAGTCCCATCAATGCAGGTTGGCAGCTGTTCTGCCGTGACCTGACATCAGGCAGTGTCTATTGGACTCTACTGCGAAGGATCACCATATTGTTGTCGTGCAGTGGCTGAAGCTCTTCCAATGACCCCGAAAAGCAAAGTCAGCCAAGATTCAATCATGCTGAACTGGCAGAAGGATAGGAAGGAAACCAAGTGGTCTAAACCCGGTGACTGAACTAGGACAACAGTCTTACTCCCAGTCCTACACCTAATGAGTACCTGATGCCTCAATGTATGACAAAAGATTTCACCTCTAATATTAGAAATATTCATCCAAATTTTAGAGCTAATATTTGTTAGAATACATATGCTCCTACCTCTTTGAATTCCTGTGTCTTGCTCATAAGAGAGTGGAGGATGGAGCAGAAGGTCAGCAGTGATGCAGACACTATTGTGGTCTGTTGTGGTGCAGAGGCAGCTGAACTGAAGGGCAAAACTCTAAGGGTGTTTTCACACTGGGTATCCGAGTCTGTGCTGTACCTGGATACACTCACACCTTTCCCACAAATATTGCATTCAGAAGCACTTACCGCGGCCGTGCCCGAGAGCGAGTGGGTGTTACAGGGCTGAAGCAGTAGGTGGCGGTACTTCTGTAGCTATCCAACAAACACGGAAGTGACAAAACCCTTACGTCATCAACCGAGTGACTGTTCTGTTCACGGGCAATATTTTTCTATCTGTTAGTCTGTTTGAGGCAAAGAGAAGAAGAGCGACCTTCGTTGTCCCTGATATATCACTGGGGATGGGAATCGAGAACCGGTTCCTTTTGAGAACCGGATCCCAGTAGCTTGATTCCTTGGAATCGTTTGCCTGCCTGCTTAATGATTCTACTTATCGATTCCACCTTCGTTACGCATGTGCGATGATGTCACGTGTACGCTGCATTGTTTTGATCAGAACGTAGCCAACATGGCGTTGAGGTAGAACCTGTCTAAAAAGATGACAGCAGGTCCACTGGAACACTGTCAAAGCTTCCATTTCTTCAAAAGGGTGGAATCCCTCCAATATACTCAAACATTTGTCCACAAGCATGTGATTCATTTGATATGCTACTTAGCGGTGCTAGTGAATCTAGAGGCAGAGTGAACACTAGGGCGTCATCCGGACCCAGTTCCGGTTCCGGTGCGGGCAACAAACGTCATATCCCCTCAAGTACAAGTTTCCGAAGGTAGGGGAAAGGAAATGATGGAGCACAACAATGGGAGATGAGTCGAGTTGAACCGGTTCCACGTAGTGGAAATGTGGCAATAGAGGAATTAGTAAAGCATCTTTAGTTTCATTTTTACTGTATGTGCCTGCCCACCCCCCAAACCAGGCCCAGCATCATCTGCTATTATTATTTGTACATACTGTATATGTTATATTTTCTGTGCAGAGATGGAATATAAAAGACAGTTAATGCAAACACACCTGTTTGTACTCTTTTATTCCCTCACCCAATGAGAATCGATAAGAGAATCAATAAGGAATCGGATCGATAAGCAAAATCGATAATGGAATCAGAATCGTTAAATTCTTATCGATCCCCATCCCTATATTATCACTGAGTCATTTGGTGAGTGATGCAGGAATCCGAGGCTATTTCAAGAGACAACAGGAACGCCGTCTATGGTCTCATGGCGATTCGGTCACTTCCGTTATCGGAGTGGTGATTAGGTCACTTCCGGTCACAGATTGGTTTCACAGGGCAACGTTCCATACTGGAACCCACACAGTCTGTACCCAGGACTACCTTCTCAACTAGACTCGCGTGGCATGTTTGCATTCACACTGATAAAATTAAGTGAACTTTGGGGTCCAACATACTCAAATATGGACTCGGATACCCAGTGTAAAAACACCCTAAATTTCCCAGTCAATCTCCATTCCTACCTGTTGCTATGATCACAAGCTACAGGTGACTGAAAGAACAAGATCGCAGATACAAGCCATGAAAATCTGTTTCCACCACAGGGTGGGTGGGATCTCCCTCTAGATACAGTGAGAAGCCCTTTCAGCCCACAGTAGAGCCACTGCTCCTCCACAGCAAGAGGAACCAATCGAGTTGTTTCAGGCATCTGGTCAGGATACCCCCTGAGTGCCTCCCTGGTGATGCACTTCAGGCGTGTCTAACAAGGTGGAGACCCCTAGGAAGACCCAGGAAATGCTAGATATGCTTGAAAGGCCTGTGAATGTCTCTGTGTAGTTTGGGCTTTTGTGCTTAGGCTGTGAGCCAGACCTGTACAAGCAGTCAGAAATGAATGCATGGAGGACACTGATGCTTCTATTTATTTATATTTTTTGTGAGAAACAGCTTTAGTAAAGTTGTAGGCTTCCCCAGTTCCAATCTTAAAGTCACAACTACAGCCAGAAAACTGAGCCTTCATAACAACAAATCAGAAACAGAATTTAAGAATAACAATGAACATTATACAAACTTACACAGATCGGTGGTCTCCCAAGGTTACAGAGAATCAGTTTTCCAGGCCCACGAACATAAACTCTCCAAGCATAGGACCCATCTCTCTGGCTCCCTGTCCTCAAGAGCCCAGAGAAACCTTTTTCCTCATCATTTATAGTCATACATGGGGTGGTCTCTCTTTCTGGTCTCAACCAATAACATTGTGCCTCCCCCACCTTACATTTGTCACCCCCTGTCCTTACCCCACAGACCTCTTAAACTCTTCTCCTTATGTATAATCAGTACAAAAACAAAACAAACAATAAACAGTCCACACTCCTTAAAACTGAACTAACCCATCTGTTTCCTTTTGTCTGTGTTTTACATTCTAACTCTCGAAGCTGGTAATCTTCTAATATTAAGATATCACACAACTCAGAACTAATCATTAAAAACAGACATCCTAACTACAAAATATCACATTCTAATTTCAAAACATTGTTATCATGATTATAAAATATTACATTCTAATTACATAATGCTTAGGGGTTTTTTTATATGTTCTTAAACTGTATAATTCTAACATAACCCAATCATTCTCGTACATATCTGAATCCTTACTTTCCACACAAATGCTCTTGTCGTGTGAGTAATTCAGAAAAATTGTTCCAGCAAGTATAAGACAACTAAATGTCAAACAGCCTCAACACACTAACATAAACTCACACACCCTTCAAGATGAGCATCAGTGTGAGTCCTGGCCTCAATGGAACAATTAGTGTGTAAAGGGAGGCTGAGCTTGTGTCAGCACATCTTCACTGAGGATTCATTAATTCTACTTTAGTCTATGAGGATTGCAGCAAGAAAATGAAGAGGAGGGATAAATGAGATGGATAATATTTTTGTCACATTTTTACAAGAACTTTAATCAACTTTAAATACACTTTGGATATTACAGTGACAGTTGATGAACTTTAACTGATTTACACTTGTAGAGTTCGTAATAGGAGAAAAAAAAAGTAGATTTAGTACACTTTTCATTAATCTAATCTTCATTTTGATTGGTGAAAAATGTTTGTTTTGACTTCCTCACCTTTCATCACTGCAGTACTACATTCTGGAAAAATATAATCACGGCCAAGTATGATAATCCCAGTTGGCCCAGTATGACTCATGCCTCTGCCAGCAGCCATGTCTTATATGTCTGCCCAAATACAGAGAACTGTGCAGCCAGTGATATTTCAAGGAGATTTGGTTTGATTTAAGTGTGTATTTCACATCCAGGAAATCTATACTAAGAGTAAAACACTGAGTCACAAAGAAGAAGGAAGTATTAAAAAACAGTGAACATTTTTATTTTATTTTTTAATGGTGGACATGCTGCAACAGTTTTTTCCTCCGCAAGAAAGACATGGTGTGTGTTTGGCTCTTTAAAATCAGTCTTATGATGAGTACTAATGCTTGCAAACATCATGTAGTGCTTTCTATGCTGTTTCACTGTATACGTGGTTTTCAAAGCACTGTATAAATAAATCGTTATTTGATTTGGTTCTTTTACAGTACTAAGATAAAGTGTAATTTTTTACCCGGTCCTCATGTGAGAAGTTCACTTGCTGTAGCTTATGCAGTATTTTTTTTTTGTGTGTTTTTTGCCTTAGGCTTTCAGCAAAGTTTGCTCAACTTTTTTCTTGTCTCTCTCTTTGTATCTGAAATGAAAGCAAGCACGGACTTGGGTTTTCACAAAGTATCATGGGATTCTCTGTGCAAGTCTTTTGTACTTTTCAAGCACCCCTCATCGTCTCCTTCTATCTCTTTTCTAAAAAAAACCCTGTGGCTTGTGTTCAGAATGCTCTGCACTAGATGTACATATGTGAGTGTGTGTGAGTGTGTGCATGTGTGTTCAAGTGTGATGGCATGTCAGCATGGAAGTGAATATATAGTACGCACCTTCAACCACTTTTAACTCCTGTCTACTCTGTTGCTCTTATCTTTTATTATCAAATGAAATCTAATGAAAGCTAATTCAGAAATCTTTACGAAATATTCTTCTCTACTATTGGGCATTTTGTCTCATGTAAAAGCTATTTTATGTTGCAAAACTGAGATTTTTAAAAACACTTCCCAAAGTGAGTATTTTCTTAATCAGAAAATATAGATATTGGAAAATGGTGGTCTCTCACCCCATTTTGCACATGTCTGTCATTACTTTGTTTAATGAACCTGCTCCTGAAACATCAAATCCAGGTGTGTAAATCAGTATATGACCTGTAGTAGATCAAGGATACATTTAGGAGTGAAGTGGACTAGCATTATGGTGAAATCCACATATTGTAAATTAAACATTTCAACTATCCAGAGTTTGGGTAGTTGAAGTGTGTTTTTTTTTTGGATTCCAAACCACAGTCTGCAGTCTATGGTCAGCCAGAAACAATGGTTTATTGGAAAGTTAGTACCAGTTTGTAGTCATTATTGCATTGTTGTATGGATATTTGACACAATGACAGCCATAGAGAGAATTTCCAAAAAAAAAAAAAAAAAGCAACTCTCCTGTCCTCATTCATATTTTAAGATGTGACAAATTATATTCTGCTACAGATTCAGATCAGTCATTGTTTTGTTTACCTACAAATGTATGTGTATATTTTATATAACTGATTGCTAGAATTCTAATTGTAGATTTAAAGCCAGTATGGACCTATAATTATTCCAACCTTTACCCTATGCTCTTTTTAATGGATCTACTTCAAATTTCCAAAGTTCATCTGCAGGTCATGTCTTGACTTTCCACCAAGTTCCATGAAAATCATTACAGTATTTTTGTGTAATTCTGCTTATAGACAAATAACAAATGATCACATATCATCCTTGACTAAGATATGAACCTTCAAGTAATCTTAAAAAATATTACCTAAAACTTACTCATAAATAAAGGCCCAAAGAGATTTTCTTACTGAGTCTACGGCCACTGAGAAAAAAGGAGTAGAATATGCTGGGAAATTGTTTTTATTTTTTCATGTAACTAAGCTAAATGAATATGTTCAACCTGTAAGAGCTGCAACATTTATATAGTCTACGTTCACCTTGCAGCTCAAAGCATCTACGGATGTAAAATATTTAATAAATTTTGAAGTATTAATAATATAAATACATTTACATAATTAATGTGAAATGCAGTTTGTCTGCATCAGGTGTGTCTTATTTGGACATTCAGAGGCTCCACAGTGAATGTGGAAACACTGTCATCTTCTGTAACATTGATTCACATGTAGTTTGATAAATGACAGTGGTTGCACACTTGTTTTTGCATGTAGGTCATCCTATGTTCTACTGAAAAAGTAACATTTTTCTCAGTTTTCTCTGTTCTGATACAATGACTTTTGACTTTACTCTAAACTTTTATGAACATTTTCATGGTCACTAAATCAAATATAGAAAAATACCTGCTTTTCACTGAAAATGTTAAATGCATTAATATCATTAATAAATGATGAGAAATTACTTATGGGAAGGTTAAATGTAGAGAATGGGTGGAAGGGTTAAGTCCCTTGATCTGTTTGGAATGAGGAAAAAAGATGAATATATAATGTTAGTCATATAATATGGTCTTGTATTGGGGGGAAAAAAGAAGTAAACAAAAACAATCATTTAACAAGTACTGAGATGTCACAGAAAATAAATCAAAGCTGTTGTTAAACCAACCAATAAGGTAAAGTTAGATCTCTTCTGCACATTTCAAACTTTGACATTGGAGGCATCCACCGTGAAGGTTTTTTAGTTTAAAAGTGAAGAACTAGTGAAGTGAAGATCCAGAAGAATTGTCTTCCTTCAAAGATTCTGTAGGTGGAGCCACGGGATGCAGTGAGCCAGGTGACGGAGGGAAGGGAAGGAGGAAGCAGAAGAGAATTTTCTGCAAGAAGATAATACTGAATTACTTCAGGCGACAAGCAATTAAATTAAATTGTCTTTGGACTGTGCTACAAAGAAGTATCAAGGATAGAACAGGTGCAAGTACACAACACTAACGTAATAAGGGCATCAATAGCCCAAGACCCAATTACTTTCCTTTAGCATTAATTACAGTTGTGTGGTCCAGAAAGGGGACAGAGGGAGGGGGGCTCCATATGTCCTGGGGTGCTACCTCCCTAGGAATGGCTGATTACTGCTGTTCTTTAATTACCAGATTTTAGCCTGGTCCTTCTCCTGGACATCTGCAGTTGATCAATGAGGCTGTGTGAATCAAGCTGCAGCCATCCAGGACGTAGGCTATACCAATCCCACTTTCCTAATACCAATTCCAAAAAATTTGGGAAGCTGTGTAAAATGTGAATAATAAAAGAAGGTAATGATTTGCAAATCAGAATCAGCTTCTTTTTCCACGAAAACTGCATAAATAGTGTGAGATCAAATACTGTTCAGACAATAATACAAATATAAAAAAACCTAACTGTGCAGTATAAAAAGACAATAGTGCAAACACAGGAGTAGTGCAAATATAAATGAGATATACACTGTCTCACAGAGCTCATACACCTATATTTTTTTCATAATAGAACAGAGGAAGCACATCAAATGTTTAAAAACATATATAAGGTAATTTAGAATTTCAAGGCAGCATCATGTCAAAGTTTGACAGCAAAAGGATAGAAAAGTAAATGATGCTAAAAAGAAATATTTGAATGTACATCTTGCTACTAATTAGATCAGGTCAGTGAGATTACATAAAATGGGCAGAGGTTCACTAATGTGCAAAAAAACTGCATCTATAAAGTTTCAGAATAATTTTCTTCAACATAATTTTCCTCTGCAGTACATATTATAAACAGGTGAGAATCTGGAGGCATCTCAGATCCGACCCACTGTTGGAGGTGAAACAGGAATCTAATCAGGTTTATACAGAGTCAACCCATGCAGATAGGCAGGAGATGTCTGGACACACAAATCCATACCCATCTGATCCATCCATCCAAACTGGGGTGAACAAATCTAATTCACCCACAATCTGAATTTAGTTTAAAGGCTCCCCCGTAGTTTGTCTTTGTAAGAACTCTAATGGAATAAGGCTGAGTATATTCTCAACACATAAGCAAGATCGTCTTTCTCTTTCTTCCTTTTCACTATCTATGTGTTATCACTTTAAAAGCTGCAACTAAACATGAATATGGCACCTTCTGACAAACACACATCTTTTTACAAGCTATTTTCCTTTACAGAGATTTAGTCATTACAATACCACAATAAGCTTCCTCTAGTGCATGTGATCCATGTTAGCCCAGGCAAGTGTAACCCATGTTAAAGAATGACAGTTGGTGTCAGATCTATCTACAGCACTGACACTAGTCCTAGGGGGGCCTGGGTGGAGGGGGTTAAATCTGGAAGGGTGTGCTCTTAAATGACCTTCTGTGTCTGATGGGCATGTTTCCTATCTTCTGTTTCTTATGAGATTCAGAAGGAGCAACCCTTTCAATCACACAACAATAACAGAGTAGAATATTTCTATTGCCATGGTAATAAGTACAACAAAATTGAGTGCCATCCAATCTGTGCAACATATAGAACCTAGTATAGACATACAAATGCAAATAAACACTGTTAAAATAAATAGGTAAACAGCTTAAATTGAATAGGGGACCCCCCTCCACTACTCTATGCCCCCCTCACAAATGCTGGGCCCCATGAATTTGTCAAGTTTACCCCCCCTTGACAGTGACCCAGTGCATGGGGACGTTCGTGAATTCTGAGACTGCCGACATTTCAGTTCAGATGAACGTTAGTGCTAGTAATGTAGGATATACAGGGTGGGGAAGCAAAATTTACAATGAACATTTAGTTGTTTTTTCTCAGCAGGCACTACGTCAATTGTTTTGAAACCAAACATATATTGATGTCATAATCATACCTAACACTATTATCCATACCTTTTCAGAAACTTTTGCCCATATGAGTAATCAGGAAAGCAAACGTCAAAGAGTGTGTGATTTGCTGAATGCACTTGTCACACCAAAGGAGATTTCAAAAATAGTTGGAGTGTCCATAAAGACTGTTTATAATGTAAAGAAGAGAATGACTATGAGCAAAACTATTATGAGAAAGTCTGGAAGTGGAGGAAGCAACAAAAAACATACCAAAGCTTTTATTAAAGCTCTCAAATCCAAAATCCTAAAGGATCCAACCAAATCCATGAGAAAAATGGCAATTGAACTTGAGGTAGACAACAAGACTGTTAGAAATGCAGTAAAATATGATTTGAAGTTAAAATCTTACACAAGAACACCAAAACACTTGTTGACAACAGCAACAAATCCAACTTTGGCAGTTTTTGGGAATCATGTTTATGGCCGCCTTCTAGCCCAGATCTAAACCCTCTGGATTATGTTATTTGGGGCGTTTTAGAACATGTTACCAATAGAACATCACACAGCAATGTCGACTTTCTGAAAGATACTATTAAAGAAGAATGGGAGAAGTTGTCACCCGAATATTTGAGGAACACTTGTGCAAGTTTCAGGAAGCGTGTGAAGGCAGTTATTGAGAAAGAAGGAGGACACATAGAATAAAAACATTTTCTATTATGTCAATTTTCTTGTGGCAAATAAATTCTCATGACTTTCAATAAACTAATTGGTCATACACTGTCTTTCAATCCCTGCCTCAAAATATTGTAAATTTTGCTTCCCCACCCTGTAGGTGTAAGAAAACTGTCATAACCTGCCTGTTATTAGGGGCTCGGGCATCGACACGAGCACCTCTCCCCCATTGCAAAGCAATGGGAGAGAGGTGCTCGTGGCGAAGCCACGAGCACCTATTGTTCTTCCGCTCGTTTCTTCTTGATCATTAGGGGCTCGGGCATCGACACGAGCACCTCTCCCCCATTGCAAAGCAATGGGAGAGAGGTGCTCGTGGCGAAGCCACGAGCACCTATAGTTCTTCCGCTCGTTTATTTTTATTATTATTAGGGGCTCGGGCATCGACACGAGCACCTCTCCCCCATTGCAAAGCAATGGGAGAGAGGTGCTCGTGGCGAAGCCACGAGCACCTATTGTTCTTCCGCTCGTTTATTTTTATTATTAGGGGCTCGGGCATCGACACGAGCACCTCTCCCCCATTGCAAAGCAATGGGAGAGAGGTGCTCGTGGCGAAGCCACGAGCACCTATTGTTCTTCCGCGCGTTTATTATTATTAGGGGCTCGGGCATCGACACGAGCACCTCTCCCCCATTGCAAAGCAATGGGAGAGAGGTGCTCGTGGCGAAGCCACGAGCACCTATAGTTCTTCCGCTCGTTTTTTATTAGGGGCTCGGGCATCGACACGAGCACCTCTCCCCCATTGCAAAGCAATGGGAGAGAGGTGCTCGTGGCGAAGCCACGAGCACCTATAGTTCTTCCGCGCGTTTATTATTATTAGGGGCTCGGGCATCGACACGAGCACCTCTCCCCCATTGCAAAGCAATGGGAGAGAGGTGCTCGTGGCGAAGCCACGAGCACCTATTGTTCTTCCGCTCGTTTATTATTATTAGGGGCTCGGGCATCGACACGAGCACCTCTCCCCCATTGCAAAGCAATGGGAGAGAGGTGCTCGTGGCGAAGCCACGAGCACCTATAGTTCTTCCGCGCGTTTATTATTATTAGGGGCTCGGGCATCGACACGAGCACCTCTCCCCCATTGCAAAGCAATGGGAGAGAGGTGCTCGTGGCGAAGCCACGAGCACCTATTGTTCTTCCGCTCGTTTATTATTATTAGGGGCTCGGGCATCGACACGAGCACCTCTCCCCCATTGCAAAGCAATGGGAGAGAGGTGCTCGTGGCGAAGCCACGAGCACCTATAGTTCTTCCGCGCGTTTATTATTATTAGGGGCTCGGGCATCGACACGAGCACCTCTCCCCCATTGCAAAGCAATGGGAGAGAGGTGCTCGTGGCGAAGCCACGAGCACCTATTGTTCTTCCGCTCGTTTATTATTATTAGGGGCTCGGGCATCGACACGAGCACCTCTCCCCCATTGCAAAGCAATGGGAGAGAGGTGCTCGTGGCTTCGCCACGAGCACCTATTGTTCTTCCGCTCGTTTATTATTAGGGGCTCGGGCATCGACACGAGCACCTCTCCCCCATTGCAAAGCAATGGGAGAGAGGTGCTCGTGGCGAAGCCACGAGCACCTATTGTTCTTCCGTGCGTTTATTATTATTAATATTATTCTTCATCTTCCGCCACTTTTCGCCGATTAATTCGGCCCGAACCGCTGGAAATAGACCAACACATGTTATTACAAAAATGTGCGTCCTGCTCGGGAATCGTGTGCTATGTTATAGGCGTTCCATTCCGATGCACGGATTTCGTTAAAATTGCGAAAAACCAGTCAAATTTCTCCATCCAAAATGAATGGGGCCATTTTCAAGTGGCTACCATTCCCAAACGATTTGTCCTAAAAATATTCTGTCAACGCAGAAATGTTCAGCTTGGCCCAAAGATTATCTGTGTCATCACGTGGTAACGATATCACTTACGGTTTTCGCACAAATATGCGAAGAAAAACCCCATTCATTTTTAATGGGAGTGACAAAAAACTTGCCTTTTTTCCAACCACTACTACTTCGCCATACTTTCACCTAGAGACTTCATTTAAACTTTAAAACGCAGGCATTTTTGTCCTCTCCACACGAATGTACTTGCTATGAGGATGAGGTTTACGGTTTTCAATAGGTGAGTCTTCAAAAACCCCCAGGTTGACTCAAAATCCTCATTTCTAGAGTGTGTGGTCCCCATGGTAACGGCAGCTAGAGTGAGAAAGGAGTGAAAAATTCACCTGAAAATTCTCTGAATAAATCGCCCTCCCGGCCAAACGATACATCGCAGGCGAATGATATTTTCCAAAAACGTAGCCATGGTTCCTGGGCTTCATATGAACCCATGTTTGAAGACCTAGCTCTTTTTAAAGTGAAATGACAGGCACTAGTTTGGAGGCAAGTCCCTTCTTTCCCCCATTAACTCTCCATTATAGCAGATTCCTTCTTGTCTTGCTCGGTTGGCTGTTTTTAAACTGCCCTAACTAAGTCATTTTTCACAGTACGGAAAAAAAATCTACATCTGTGCATTCCCCAGGGCCTTCTGATGCCCACGGTCATTTCGGTTTTCACCTATCTTTTACGGTTTTCCCATAATTAGCAGTTTTCCTGGACCTGTTCTGAGTGAGTCACTCAGTCTATTCCTGCTGCTCTGTGTGTCTCTCTCTCTCTGTGTGTGTCAGTGCAGCGCCGTTGCTGCGGCAACAGCCCCTCTGCTCTGTGTCCCAGGTGTGTCCAATAAACCCAATCAGTCTGACATGTTTCTCCGCCCATAGCAACCCTGGAGAGTCCATAGCAACGCTGTGTGTCTGTTAAAGTACAGATACTACTACTAATACTACTACTGCTGTTAATACTATGATTACTACTACTATTAAAAATGCTACTACTGCTACTACTACTACTACTAAAAAATATTACTACTACTACTACAATTGCTACTACTACTACTACAACTAAAAATACTACTAATGTTACTACTACTACTACTAGAAATTCTACTACTATTACTACTGCTGCTACTACAACTACTACAAAAAATACTACTACTACTACTACTACTACTACTAAAAAATACTATTACTACTATTACAGGTGCTACTACTAAAAATACTACTACTGCAAAAAATACTACTACTATTACTACTACAACTAAAAATACTACTACTACTACTACTGAAAATACTACTACTACTACTACCACTACTGCTACCAAAAATACTACTATTACTGTTACTTGTACTCCTTCTCCTTCTCCTCCTATTACTGTTAAAACTGATTCAAACTGATTCTCTCTCATGCACAAACACACTCACACACTGACACACACACACAAACACACACTCAAAAACTAACACACACTCACACACACACACACTCAAAAACTAACACACACTCACACACACACACACACACACACACAGAGTATAGAACACAGACAGTTGAAGCTCAGGTGTCAGGTGATCAGCATCAGCCAATCAGGTCACACATGACTACAACTAATGGGGAGAGGAAAAAATCAGCCAGAAAAGTCCACTTTTTTCCAGACACTACTACTTCGCCTAACTTTGACCAAACGACTTCATTTAAACTTTAAAATGCAGGCATTTTTGTCCTCTCCGCAAGAATGTACTCTGCATTAGGATCGGGTTTACGGTTTTCAATAGGTGAGTCTTCAAAAACCCCTGGGTTGAGTGAAAATTGTCCAAATTTCCTGAGTTAGAGTGTGTGATGTCATCACGCTACAGTGGAAGAGCAGAGAAAATTCAACTGAAAATTCTCTGAATAAATCGCCCTCCTGGCCAAATGATACATCGCAGGTGAATGATCTTTTCCAAAAACATAGCCATGGTTCCTGGGCTTCATATGAACCCATGTTTGAAGACCTAGCTCTTTTTAAAGTGAAATGACAGGCACTAGTTTGGAGGCTCATCCCTTCTTTCTCCCATTAACTCTCCATTGTAGCGGATTCCTTCTTGTCTTGGTCAGTTGACTGTTTTAAAACTGCCCTAACACGGTCATTTTTCACAGTACTGGAAAAAAAACCTATATCTTTGTGTTCCCCAGGTCTCTCTGACTCTCACGGTCATTTCAGTTTTCTCCTATCTTTTACAGTTTTCCAGTAATTAGCAGTTTCTTCGGACCTGTTCTGCTCCAGTCTCAGCCTATTCCTTCTGCTCTGTCAGTTTCATTCTCTGTGTGTGTCAGTGCAGCGCCGTCGCTGTGGAAGCTACTACTACTAGTATTAAAAATACCACTACTTCTATTACTACTACTACAAATACTAGTATTACTGTTACTTCTACTACTTCTCCTTCTCCTCTTATTACTGATAGAATCAGTTTCAATCAGTTCTCTCTCTCTCTCACACACTCACACACACACACACACACACATACACACTCACACACACACACACACACACACACAGCTCTTCAGTTCTCAGCTGCAGACAGAGTATAGAACACAGACAGTTGAAGCTCAGGTGTCAGGTGATCAGCATCAGCCAATCAGGTCACACATGACAATATCTAATGAATACAGTCTCCTGTCATGTCTGCTGTGTTTCTCCAACATTTCTCAGTGTCATTGTCCAGCTACATGCTGCTTCAGCCTGAACATGGACTCAAACTGGCATGCCCCCCCCACCACCACCCCCGACCCCCGAGCCCCTCTCACGATTTCCGCGTGTGGAAATTGTCTAGTTTTTATATATTATTATTATTCATCTTCCGGACACATTTCGCCGATTAATAGGGCCCGAACCGCTGGAAAGACCCCTGCACAATATACATTAAAACGTGCGGTTTCATCGGGAATAGTGTGCTATGTTATTTTCATAGAGATTCGTGAATGTTTCGCAGAGTTATTCGCGAAAAACACGCGAAAAAAGTCCCATAGAAATGAATGGGGAGATGAAAAAATCAGCCAGAAAAGTCCACTTTTTTCCAGACACTACTACTTCACCATACTTTCACCTACAGACTTCATTTAAACTTTAAAACGCAGGCATTTTTGTCCTCTCCGCACGAATGTACTTTGTATGAGGATGGGGTTTACGGTTTTCAATAGGTGAGTCTTCAAAAACCCCTGGGTTGAGTGAAAATTCTCAAAATTTCCTGAGTTAGAGTGGGTGATGTCATCACACTAGAGTGTGAGAGCAGTGAAAATTCACCTGAAAATTCTCTGAATAAATCGCGCTCCCGGCCAAACCATACATCGCAGGTGAATGACATTTTCCAAAAACGTAGCCATGGTTCCTGGGCTTCATATGAACCCATGTTTGAAGACCTAGCTCTTTTTAAAGTGAAATGGCAGGCACTAGTTTGGAGGCTCATCCCTTCTTTCTCCCATTAACTCTCCATTGTAGCGGATTCCTTCTTGTCTTGGTCAGTATACTGTTTTTACACTGCTCTAACTCAGTCATTTCTCATAGTACGTGAAAAAAACCTACATCTGTGTGTTCCCCAGGTCCTTCTGACGCTCACAGTCATTTCGGTTTTCACCTATCTTGTACGGTTTTCCCATAATTAGCAGTTTTCCGGGACCTGTTCTGAGTGCCTCACTCAGTCTATTCCTGCTGCTCTGTGTGTCTCTCTCTCTCTGTGTGTGTCAGTGCAGCGCCGTTGCTGCGGCAACAGCCCCTCTGCTCTGTGTCCCAGGTGTGTCCAATAAACTGAATCAGTCTGACATGTTTCTCCTCCCATAGCAACCCTGGAGAGTCCATAGCAACGCTGGGTGTCTGTTAGAGTACTGATAGTACTACTAATACTACTACTGCTGTTACTACTACTACTACTAAAAATACAACCACTACTACTGAAAGTACTACTACTATTACTAAAAATACGACTACTATTACTACTACTACTAATAAAAATACTACTACTACTACAAATACTACTACTACTATGAAAACTACTTCTACTACTACTACTACTAAAAATACTACTACTAGTATTACTAAAAATACTACTACTACTACTACAACTACTACTACCACTACTACTAAAAATACTACTTCTATTACTACTTCTCCTTCTACTTCTCCTCCTTTTACTGATAGAATAAACTGATTCAAACTGATTCTCTCTCATACACACACACACACACACACACACACACACACACACAGAGTATAGAACACAGACAGTTGAAGCTCAGGTGTCAGGTGATCAGCATCAGCCAATCAGGTCACACATGACTACACCTAATGGGGAGAGGAAAAAATCTGCCAGAAAAGTCCACTTTTTTCCAGACACTACTACTTCGCCATACTTTGACCAAGAGACTTCATTGAAACTTTAAAACGCAGGCATTTTTGTCCTCTCCGCACGACTGTACTTGTTATGAGGATGGGGTTTACGGTTTTCAATAGGTGAGTCTTCAAAAACCCCTGGGTTGAGTGAAAATTGTCCACATTTCCTGAGTTTGAGTGTGTGAAGTCATCACGCTAGAGTGGAAGAGCAGTGAAAATTCAACTTAAAATTCTGTAAATAAATCGCCTTCCCGGCAAAACCATACATCGCAGGCGAATGATATTTTCCAAAAACGTAGCCATGGTTCCTGGGCTTCATATGAACCCATGTTTGAAGACCTAGCTCTTTTTAAAGTGAAATGACAGGCACTAGTTTGGAGGCTCATCCCTTCTTTCTCCCATTGACTCTCCATTGTAGCAGATTCCTTCTTTTCTTGGTCAGTTGACTGTTTTTAAACTGCCCTAACTCAGTCATTTTTCACAGTACGGGAAAAAAACCTACATCTTTATGTTCCCTTGGTCTCTCTGACGCTCATGGTCATTTCAGTTTTCACCTATCTTTTACGATTTTCCTGTAATTAGCAGTTTATAGGGACCTGTTCTGATCCAGTCTCAGCATATTCCTGCTACTCTGTGTGTCAGTTTCATTCTGTGTGTGTGTCAGTGCAGCGCCGTTACTGTGGCAACTACTACTACTACTAAAAATACTACTACTACTTCTATTACTACTACTAATTGTGACGTCTGTCAGCCGCCAGAATTTGACTCACAGATTGTCCATATAAAGTGAGTGGGAGTTCAGAACAAAGAAATCCCCTCCGACCATGAAGTCTTTGGTAACGTCGAACCCACATG